>NC_088387.1:102698214-103021428 GCF_037993035.2 Macaca fascicularis | reverse complement strand
CTAATCTTCTCTAGTGATTTAGGAAATGCAAATTAAAACAACAGCTTCATATCATTTTTCACCTATCAGAGTGGCAAAACATTAAAGTTTGATAATACGCAAAACGACAGAAATTTTAAAAGAGTGTTCTCTCATACTATATGAGCTTAAATTGTTATAATCTCTTAGGAAGGCAATTTTTCAGCACCTTTTTGAAAAAATTTCAAAGATTTTGATTAAACAATTCAACTTCTGAGAATCCAGTCTATACAAGTACTTGTTAACATGTCAAAGGTAAGTATAAAAGCATTTTATTACTCCATTTGAATTATGAAAAGTAAAGGGAATTTAAATATCCATCTATTAGAAAATGGTTAAGTAAGTTATTGGGGAACCCATACTAAGGAACTATGCAATAATGTTAAAAATGTCAGTGTCACAAAAAAAGTCCATGACATATTATTGAATGTCTAAGCAAGTTGCAAAATAGTATGTATAGCCTGATCCAATTTCTATATTTTAAAATTATATAGGATAGAAGCATATACATTTGTCAAAATTCATCGAACACTAAATTTAAAATCTGCATTTTCACCATAAAAACAGACACATAGATGACCAATGAACAAAATACAGAGCCCAAATACAAACCCATGCATTTATAGCCAATACATCTTCAAAGAACATAGAATGAAATAAAGGAAAGTTTTTTTAATAAATGCTGCTGGAAAAACTGGGTCACTATATGTGGAAGAATGTAACTAGGCCCCTATCTCTCATCATACACAAAAATCAAATAAAATGGATTAAAGACTTAAATCTTAGACCTAAAACTATGAATCTGCTAGAAGAAAACATTGAGGAAATGCCCCAGGACATTGGTCTGGGCAAAGATTTTTTTGTATGAGATTTCAAAAGCACCGGCAACAGAAGCAAAAATAGACAAATGGGATTACATCAAGCTAAATAGCTTTTGCATGGCAAAGAAAACAATCAATGTGAAAAGACAACCCATAGAATGGAAGAAAATATTTGCAAACTACACATCTGACAAGGGATTGATAACCAGAATATATAAGGAGTTCAAACAATTCAATAGCAAAAAGACAAATAATCTGATTTTTTAAATGGGCAAAAGATCTGAATAGAGGTTTCTCAAAAGAAATACAAATAGCCAACAGATGTATCAAAAAAAAGCTCAACATTACTAATCACCAGAGGAATGTGAATCGAAACTACAAGAAGATATCATTTCACCCTAGTTACAGTGGCTTGTATCAAAAGAAAGGTAATAATGGCCGCTGGTGAGGATGCAGAGAAAGGGGAAACCTCGTACACTGCTGATGAGAATGTAAATTAGTGAAGCCACAATGGAGAACAGTATGGAGATTTCTCAAAAACCTAAAAATAGAACTGTATGACCCAGCAATTCCACTACTGAGTATGTATGCAAAAGAAAGGAAATCAATATATCAAAAAGATATCTGCATTCCCATGTTTATTGCAGCACTATGCTCAACAGACAAAATATGGAGTCAACCTAAGTGCTCATCAACGGACTAACGGATAAAGAAAATATGTATATATATACAATGGAATATTATTCAGCTATGAAAAAGAATAAAATCCTGTCATATGCAGCAACATGGGTGAAACTGGAAGTCACATGTTACTCGAAATAAACTAAGCACAGAAAGGCAAATATCACATGTTTTTACTCATATGTGGGATCTAAAAACGTGGACCTCATGAAGATAGGGAGCATACTAGTGGTTATCAGAGGCCAAGAAGGGTTGGATTGTAGGGAAGATGAAGAGAAGTTGATGAATGGGTATAAATATGTGGTTTGATAGAAGAAAACCTAACACTTATCTAACCGTAAGACCTGGTGTTAGATAGATCCGTAGGTTGACTATCATTTACAATAATCTATTACATATTTCGAAATAGCTAGAAGAGAATAATCAGAACAGTTCTAGCATAAAGAAAAGGTAAATATTAGGGTGATGGATAATCCAAGTATGCTAACTTGATCTTTACAAATTATATTAAATTAAATTATTGTATGTACCCCAAAACTATATACATCTATTATGCATCAATAGAAAAAGAAATATAAAATATAATTGGTGCATGTTGTTTTATGGAAATTATACCTCAATTATACCTCAGTACAATTGATTTAAAGGATTATATGTAAATTGTTACATATTTTCGTCATATTTTAGGTCATGTATATATTTTATATTATGTATATATGTTATGTATGTATATATTTTCTTTTTTCTTTTTCTTTTGTTTTTTGAGATGGAGTTTCACTCTTGTTGCTCAGGCTGGAGTGCAAAGGTGCGATCTCGGCTCACTGCAACCTCCACCTCCCAGGTTCAAGCGATTCTCCTGCCTAAGTCTCCCAAGTAGCTGGGATTACAGGCACCTGCCACCACGCCTGACTAATTTTTTTTTTTTTTTTTTTTTTGTATTTTTAGTAGATGCAGGGTTTCACCATGTTGGCCAGGCTGGTCTCAAACTCCTGACCTCAGGTGATCCACCTGCCTCAACCTCCCAAAGTGCTGGCATTACACGCGTGAGCCACTATGCCCAGCCTGTATATATTTTCATTAGTGTATGCTATGTATGGATTTTCAGGTCTACAAAATGATCTGAAAGGGAACACAACAAACCTTTTCAGGTGGCAGAGGCTGGAAGAGAATAAAATTAGTGGGAACTTTCTGTATTGTTGTTTTTTCAACAAACATACCCTTCCTGTATTTTCAAAAAGACAAAACTTAAAAATTTCAATGAAATCATTTCCAGTGAGCCTGAATCAATGTGGAAACACAAACTTAATTTGGGCTCATTAATTGCTTCCCTTGGCCCATGTTAGTCATGTGGTATCTAGTATGAGGGTCTACATTGCATACATCGTTACCAGGCTGGCCCTTCAAAAACACCTCTTTCTTATATCATACAGGATGACTGAGCACCCTTAAAAATTAGCTCTATGCTAACAACTTTATGAAAATTCAGTACAGGAGAGAAGACATTGTTCCAGCCCCCAGGCTTAATACCCAACCTGAAAAGCTAAAAACATTCTGTACTGGATGGGGTAGTAAGTCTAAATTTGTGAACCAACTTTAAATACTCTTCTTCCTGTCTCACTCACCTGGAGTTTCTATCTCCCTCATCATGGCATGTTCTAATCCACACAACAAGTTTTATCATTATTTATCATTTATCAATATTTATCATTATTGTCCTTCATTTCCTGTCCCTTCTGGTCATACTAGCCTTCATGCTATTCTACAAATACCTCAGCCTCTGCTTCTACTATCTCACTCACCTGGAGTTTCTATCTCCCTCATCATGGCATGTTCTAATCCACCCAACAAGTTTCATCCTCGTCTTTTCCATGAATTTGTTGCTAAACCTAGAAACCCTCAAACACTTCTCTCCCTGTATCTTTCCTTATGTTGGATTATCTTCTCTATAAGAAGAAAGGAAGTCATGTCTCCCTCTTCCCTATGTCTCTTATCACCTTACACAGTGCCAGGTACACAGAAATGATTAACTGACCATTATCAATGATTTATCACTTTATAATTTTTTTTTGAGATGGAGTCTCGCTCTGTCACCCAGGCTGGAGTGCAATGGCTCGATCTCAGCTCGCTGCAACCTCCGCTTCCCGGGTTCAAGCCGTTCTCCTGCCTCAGCCTCCCAAGTAGCTTGGACTACAGGCATGTGCCACTACACCCAGCTAATTTTTATATTTTTTGTACAGTGTTTCACCATACAGACAGGGGTTTGTGGTATAGACAATTTTCTATAAATATAATCTCTCTTGGTTCTCTTAATTCCCTGGTGAAAAGTTGACAAAGGTAGTATTATTTTCATAATATAGCTGAGTGATGGTTATAGTATATCTGAGAGATCGGCCAGGATGCTCTCAATCTGTTGACCTCATGATCTGCCTGCCTCAGCCTCCCAAAGTGCTGGGATTACAGGTGTGATCCACCACACCCAGCCAATTTTGTAAATGTTGGATAAGGAATAGAAAATGAATGGGAAAGAACTGCTTTCCCAAAGCCTGATGAAGTACCTATTTTGCCCATTTCACAGATGAACAAATTGAGGCTTAGTGAGGTTAGGTGATTTGGCCAAGCTTACACAGCTCATAAGTTATGGTGCCAGTCTTCAAAACTGCTTCCAAATGTCTCTAAAGTCCATGTCTTTTCTTTGTACCATGCTACCTTCCTATACTTGTCACTTAGATGATCTCATTGAATTCTCACATTGCTGTCTCAAGAAATACTTGTTGATTGATTGATGACATTTTCAGTAGCAATGTGGTCCAGTTAAATGGTTTCCTGTGGCTCAATTTGATGAAAAGCCCCTGCTGTGCTCAGAGAGGTTTAACCTGCTTCAAACTCTGGCTTTCTCACAATACCCTCAGTGTCAATCCCAAGACCTGTGCAGCACATAACAAAGTTTTACATACTTGCAGAGCTTAAAATAAAGTCTGAGAAGATATCATTCAAACTCAAGCCCTTGCATTTGCAGCAGGGAGACCTTCTGGGGATTCCACCAGCACTCTGCTTCCAGAGGTGTGTTCTGGTAGTCACTGAGCCATATAAGGGTCAGGCTATCTTAAACAAGCTGCTTTAACTTTATTTCTCAATAAAGGGACTATTGACACATCAACATAGTGAGACAGCCAAGTGCAAAGGGGTTTCCAGGAAAACTCCAACCGGCCTGTGCACTGGGAGGAGTGAGCACTGCGGTGGAGCCACAGAAGTCTGCGCCATTTGCAGCGGGGAGGAGCCTGGCCCTTCCTCTTCCTGGGTGGAATCTGGGATGCAATCTGTGAGGTGTGAAGCATATATTGGCAGGACTCTTACCCTGCTGAAGGTCCCTGTTTCTCCCTCCCCCCATCCCCGCTTTTCTTTGCCCAATAAATTCCATGTTTTTCTCATCCTTCAAAGTGTCTGTGAGCCTAGTATTTCATGGCTGTGTGACAAACACCCCATCTTTAGCTGAACTAAGGAGAAAGTCCTACAGTATTAGAACGCTGGAGTCACCAGGGGCCCAGGGCATAGTGATGGCACCAAGGCAGCAATGGACACTCCAGGGTCAACAAACTGGGTCCCAGATGCAATTCTCCACTAATTAGCAGTGCACTCTTATGGGCAAAATACTCAACATTTCTGGGCCTGTTCACTCAGATATACTATGAAAATAATACCACCTTTGCCAATTTTTCACCAGGAAATCAAGAGAACTAAGAGAGATTATATTTATAGAAAATTGTCTATACCACAAACCCCTGTCTGTATACCACATGGAGAAGAATCATTGTCACTGGAGAAAGTGGAGTGCTGCTATGGATACAGTACCAGGTAGAAAATCAGACGCAAAGTCCACTCCTGGTGGAGCTAACAAATCTTTTCATGTTATAAGAGCCAGGATGCTCTGGACTCACCAGTCCTGTGAGTCAGAAAGATATTCCCAATTCTGTTCATTTGGAAGTAGAATATTCTAACTAGGAGAATGTTCCAGAGCAGAAACTTTAAGAAGCTGGGATGCATGTGGATAGCCCATGTTCTCTTGGGTTGATTTCTGCTGCAGTGTCCTAGGATACTAGGATTCCAGGATTCCAAACATACCACAGACCATCAGTGACTAATTCATCCTTGGTGCCTGAATCATCTCTTTTCCATCACTTTTTATTATTTTTAATTATGTTGTTATTTTTAACCATCCTGATTTAAGTGCATTTTAATTCCATAAGCCAACCTAAGTCCTTTTTGAGCCCTCCATCTATAAAACACATCAATTAATAATCAACTTGCTTTGATCTTTGTAAGCCATGGGATTTCAGAGCTGGAACGGAACTCAGGGATCAAAGTCAGCCTCATGTGTTACAAATGGTAAGACAGAAACCCAAAGAGAAAAGGGCATGCCCATGGTCACACAGCTAGTTAGAGCAGAGGCAGAGGCAGATCCAGGATGGGACCTCCAGGTTGCTGGCTCACAATCCTTTGCTCTCCATTGCTGGGTCTTTGTTTCTCCAGCTATAACACAGAAACAATAATACCGTGGTCTTGCAACACTGGGTATCAACGCTGTGTAAGAAGAAACTTTGCTATAATTATCTTTTCCAAAACTTTAATAATAACTAATGTTTTTTCTGAAAAGTCCTGGAAAGATTCTTGGGAGCCTAAGAACACTGAGTAACTTCTATTTGTACCATCAAACCAGTATACTTTGAACTGGGCTGCTCAGACATGTAATTTGTACACTGCATAAAGCTGTCCAGTTAAGGGGCTGGTGAAAGCCTGTTTAGACCAACTGCATACTGGCTTTGAAGCCATACACTTGTAGGTGGAGACTGGTGTGGCATAGAGAATACTCAGTGATGATAACTCAGAAACTTTTGTTTTTTCTTGTTTTATTCTTTTTCAGCTTTTACTTCAGGGGATACATGTGCTGTTTGTTGCATGGGTGAATTGCATGCCACTGGGTCTGATATACAAAAAAAATTCATCACCTAGGTAGTGAGCATAGTCCCCGATAGGTAGTTTTCTATCCTCACCCTCCTCCTACTTTCCACCCTCAAGTGAACCCCGTTGCCTACTGTTCTCTTATTTGTTTCCATCTGTACTCAATGATGATAGCTCAGAAACTTATTTCCCTTGATTTTTTTAAAACTTGGAGCTATGCATTGGAGGGTCCTCAGAAAACAAAATACACCTTATGGATATGGAAGTGGTAAGACAACAAAAAGAAAGCAGTAGAGCTCCATGATCAAGTACATGGGCTGAGCAGTTAAATACTGAGATTTGAATTCCAGTGGGGCTACTTACTAACTCTGATTGTGAGCATGTCACCTGACCTCTGAGCTCAGGTTCTTCATCTAGACAACAGAAATAATACTAGTATCTACCTCATAGAGTATTCATGAGAACTAAATTAGTTAACAATGGAAATTGCCTAAAATAATGACTAGTGCATGGTGAGTACCCACTCAATGTTAGTTCTTATTCCACTATTGCAAGCACAGACTGCTGGTTTCGTGGTGGAGTTTGTAAATCCTGGAGCAGCCTGAGTCATTAGGCATGAATCTCAGGATCTTCCTCTCCTGCAAGCTTCACACAGTTGATAATGTAGGGGTTTAAACAATGTTCCGTTTTTCAAGTTCAGTTTCTAAACTATATCATGGGGACTCTCTGCCTGTCTCTTGAGTATTCATGGAGTGATCCAGGTAAGGGGAGTCTCAGGAACCCGTAAGGATAACACATGCCCTGTTTGGTTGTTTGCACTCTGGGAATCCTCACCTTCCAGGGAACACACCCCATGAGGAGCAGTGTGGATTCCAGGGCAGCACTGCTGAGTCTCTTGGCAATGACCAGCCTGCTTCCCAGCCATTTCTATCCTGTGTTGTGTCCTTGCCTGGCTTCATCCTTACCATGTGACTCTGTACAAATTTCCAGCCCTCTGGGGCCCTCAGTTTATCCATCCATAAAAAGACACGGTGGTCTAAATATTTTCTACATCTCTTCAAGGTTAACTTTTTTTTTTCAATTATTTTACCTAGTACTCTTCCCCAGTGTGAAAAATGTGAAAAACAATCCTCACCAATTCCTAGAGAAACTTATACAAACCCACTGAGAAATGTTGAGCAATTGGTGCAAAATACCCAGGAATTACATGAACACCGTTTAACATAAAAGAGGCCCAAAACATACTCTCATAGTACAGGAGATGAAATCTTTCAAATTCTCAGTAGGTTCCTTGTGGCTGGTCAAACAGTTCCACCCAGGCAAATGATGGGCTTAAAAACATCTAAGCCAGACCTTTCCCCAGCTCTGCTCTCTCCTCACTGGTATCACTGGAGTTGCTCACAAGTTATCAGAGAGTTGAGGTTCTGTTTCAAGTCTTTGCAGAGTGCCAAAGACTGAGCCCAGTAAATGCAAACATTGCCCATGCTCAAGACCCCTGGAACGTGGCAAGACTTCAGTCACTTACCAAAACAATGCCTAGACCTGGCCAGATGTGAGGAATACCAAGAGAAATGAAGGTCATCCTCAAAGCTGGGGCCAGATTTTTTTTAAAGCAATCTGAGAAGATTCCCCATTATTTTTGTAAATTATCCAGGTTAGCTTAGCTTTGCAGAGAAGTCCCTGAAAGAAAACCCAAAGTAAAATCTACAAGCATCAAGTAGAGAGCTTAACAAGAGAAGGCACTTGATGCATGTTTCTTGAATGAATAAATTTATTTATTTAGATATTTGGAACTTTTCACTTTACAAAGGAACTCACTGCCTGGTTCTATTGTAGGACCTTCTAGGTACGTTAATGCATGCTTATGCTCATAGCTGATTATCCTCTGTATACCCCAGTCACCAGTCAACCTCTGCCCTTCTTTCTGCTCTGTGCCCTGGAGTTTCCATTCCATTTTGATCAATGAGAGGCGCTAGCAGGAAAGCAAAGGGCGGGAAGAGACAGAGGCTAGGTATAGACTTTTACCCCTGCATTGCATTCCCCTCTTGGTTCTGGCTTTGGCTGCTTTCTATGTCAGCCCTAGCTCCTGTGCTGCAGCTCCAGTTCTCACCAAGGTCTACTAAAACTACTGCTCTTCTCCTCCCAAACTGCAAGGTTTAATGGTTTCCTGTGGTTACAAACCCTGGGTGCACAGCCTCTGTTGGATTCCCTAACCCCATGCCTCCTCTGAATGTAATCTCATCATTAAACTCTCCTCTGCTAGAACAAGCCATTAGCTATTTGGCCAGGGGAAAGGCTGAGGCAGAATCAGCATTAGGCATCACTAGCTGCCTTTAAGAGTTACTAGAGATACAGAAAATGAGTCTCTAGTATTTGAATAAAAGTCAGTGGAGATCAGGCACTGTGACTCATCATGCCTGTAGTCCCAGAACTTTGGGAGGCTGAGGAAAGAGGATCACTTGAAGCCAGGAATTCAAGACCAGTCTGGTCAACATGGTCAGACCTCATCTCTACCAAAAAAATTAAATATTAAAAATTAATTTAATTAATTTTTAATATTAAATATTAAAAATTAACCAGGGGTGGTAGTGTGTGCCTGTAGTCCCCACTACTCAGGAGGCTGAAATGAAGGATTACTTGAGCCCAAGTGTTTGAGGCTGCAGTGAGCTATGATTGTGCCATTGAGCTCCAGCCTGGATGACAGAGCAAGACACTGTCACACACACACACAGAAAAATTGAAACTATAAATTACTTTGGGCAGTATGGCCATTTTCACAATATTGATTCATCTTATCCATAAGGATAGAATGTTTTTCCATTTGTTTGTGTCCTCTGTAATTTCCTTCAGCAGTGGTTTGTAGTTCTTTTTGAAGAGGTCCTTCACATCTCCTGTTAGCTGCATTTGTAGGCATTTTATTCTCTTTGGAGTAATTGTGGATGGGAGATCATTCATGATTTGGCTCTCTGCTTGTCTACTGTTGGTGTATAGGAATGCTTGTGATTTTTGCACACAGGTTTTGTATCCTGAGACTCTGCTGAAGTTGCTTATCAGCTTAAGGAGTTTTTGGGCCAAGACAATGGGGTTTTCTAAATATAGAATCATGTCATCTACAGACAGAGATGGTTTGACTTCCTATTTGAATACCCTTTATTTCTTTCTCTTGCCTGATTGCCCTGGCCAGAATTTCCAATATATGTTGAATAGGAGTGGTGAGAGAGAGCATCTTTGTCTTGTACCAGTTTTCAAAAGGAATGCTTCCAGCTTTTGCCCATTCACTATGATATTGGCTGTTTGTCATAAATAGGTCTTACTATTTTGAGACATGTGCAATCAATACCTAGCTTATTGAGAGTTTTTAAAATGAAAGGATGTTGAACTTTATCACAGGCCTTTTCTGCATCTATTGAGATGATCATGTGGTTTTTGTCATTGATTCTGTTTATGTGATGGACTACGTTTATTGGTTTGCATATGTTGAGCAGGGCTTGCATCTCAGGGATGAAGCCAACTTGATCGTGGTGGGTAAGCTGTTTAATGTGTTGCTGGATTCAGTTTGCCAGTATTTTATTGAGGATTTTCACATCGATGTTCATCTGGGATATTGGCTTGAAGTTTTTTGTTATTGCTGTGTTTCTGCCAGGTTTTGGTATCAAGATGATGCTGGCCTCATAAAATGAGTTAGAGAGGAATCCTTCCTTTTCAATTGTTTGGAATAGTTTCAGAAGTTTGGAAGAGTTTCTGAATTCTGCCAGCTCCTCTTTGTACCTCTAGTAGAATTCGGCTGTGAATACATCTGGTCCTGGGATTTTTTTGATTGGTAGGCTATTAATTACTGCCTTAATTTCAGAACTTGTTACTGGTCTGTTAAAGGATTTGACTCCTTCCTGGTTTAGTCTTTGGAGGGTTTATGTATTCAGAAATTTATCCATTTCTTCTAGATTTTCTAGTTTATTTGCATAGTGGTGTTTATAGTATTCTCTGATGGTAGTTTGTATTTCTGTGGGGTCAGTGGTGACATCTCCTTTATCATTTTTATTGTGTCTATTTGATTCTTCTCTCTTTTCTTCTTTATTAGTGTAGCTAGTGGTCTATTTATTTTGTTAAGTTTTTTAAAAATCAGCTCCTGGATTCCTTGCTTTTTTGAAGGATTTTTCATATCTCTATCTCCTTCTGTTCTGCTCTGATCTTAGTTATCTTTTGTGTTTTGTTAGTTTTCGGATTTATTTGCTCTTGCTTCTCTAGCTCTTTTAATTGTGATGTTAGGGTGTTGATTTGGGATTTTTCTAGCTTTCTGATGTAGGCATTTAGTGCTATAAATTTCTCTCTTAACGCTGCTTTAGCTGTGTCCTGGAAATTCTGGTACACTGAATAAGACATTTAATTTAAATTAAAAGTTAAATTTAAAAGCAAACAGATCAATAGTATAGTTTCCAATGGTGAGAGCTTCTCTGAAGAACAGATGGCAGAGAAGGTGGCTAGAGAGTGTGGGTGAATGGTGAGATTTTAGAAAAGCTGGGCAGGAGAGATGTGGCTGAGAAGCAGCTTGATGTCTTCAGAATCTGACGCTGTGCTCCACGAGGTAAGCCACCAACATGCCTTCCCACCCCACCCACCCACCTATACCTGCATGGTATGCTTCAGCCGCGCCCAGCTGCCTCCACATTTCTTTTTTTTTTATACTTTAAATTTTAGGGTACATGTGCACAACGTGCAGGTTTGTTACATATGTATACATGTGCCATGTTGGTGTGCTGCACCCATTAACTCGTCATTTACTTTTATTCAGACAGAACCTTCTCTTTATTTTTTCCAGGGTTATTAAGGTATAATTGACAAATAAAAATTGTATGTGTTCAAAGCGTACAACATGATTTGTTATATGTATACGTTGTATAATGATGACCACAAGTAAACTATTAATAATAAACACATCCTTCCCACACATAATTATAACATGTGTGTACATATGTGTGGGTGGACACTTAAGATCTACTTTCAGCAAATTTCAAGTAAACAATGTAGTATTATTAATTATAATCAGTATGTTGTACATTTGATCCCCAGAACGTATTCATTTTATAACTAAAATTTTGCACCCTTTGACCAATATCCCCCTTTTTTTTCAAGCCCCAAGACCCTGACAATCACCATTCTACTCTCTGCTTCTATGAGTCTATTAACAGAAGAATGGATATAGAAAATGCAGTGTATACATGCAATGGAATATTACTCAGGCATAAAAAAAGAAGGAAACCCTGCCATTTGCAACAAGATGGATGAACCTGCAGGACATCATGCTAAGTGAAATAAGCCAAACACTGAAGATTCTCTAGATTGCTGTTCCTCCCCTGTGCTTCCCTGACCTGACTCCTCACCTTCCATCCTCAGATCAAGCACCTCTTCACATAAGCTTTGCCTTCACATAACTCATTGCCTCTGCCTCCACCACATCTTTCCCATCAGGCTTTATCGAACACTATGCACATATGTATTTATTAAATCACTTTTAACACTTCTCACATTCCTCATGTTGCATTAAAATTATTGCTTTGAAAGAAACTACCATCAGAGTGAACAGGCAACCTACAGAATGGGAGAAAATTTTTGCAATCTACTCATCTGACAAAGGGCTAATATCCAGAACCTACAAAGAACTCAAACAAATTTACAAGAAAAAAACAAACAACCCCATCAAAAAGTGGGCAAAGGATATGAACAGACATTTCTCAAAAGAAGACATTCATACAGCCAACAGACACATGAAAAAATGCTCATCATCACTGGCCATCAGAGAAATGCAAATCAAAACCACAATGAGATACCATCTCACACCAGTTAGAATGGCGATCATTAAAAAGTCAGGAAACAACACGTGCTGGAGAGGATGTGGAGAAATAGGAACACTTTTACACTGTTGGTGGGACTGTAAACTAGTTCAACCATTATGGAAAACAGTATGGCGATTCCTCAAGGATCTAGAACTAGATGTACCATATGACCCAGCCATCCCATTACTGGGTATATACCCAAAGGATTATAAATCATGCTGCTATAAAGACACATGCACACGTATGTTTATTGCGGCACTATTCACAATAGCAAAGACTTGGAATCAATCCAAATGTCCATCAGTGACAGACTGGATTAAGAAAATGTGGCACATATACACCATGGAATACTATGCAGCCATAAAAAAGGATGAGTTTGTGTCCTTTGTAGGGACATGGATGCAGCTGGAAACCATCATTCTTAGCAAACTATCACAAGAACAGAAAACCAAACACCGCATGTTCTCACTCATAGGTGGGAACTGAACAATGAGATCACTTGGACTCGGGAAGGGGAACATCACACACCAGAGCCTATCATGGGGAGGGGGGAGGGGGGAAGGATTGCACTGGGAGTTATACCTGATGTAAATGACGAGTTGATGGGTGCTGACGAGTTGATGGGTGCAGCACAGCAACATGGCACAAGTATACTTATGTAACAAACCTGCACGTTATGCACATGTACCCTAGAACTTTAAGTATAATAATAATTAAAAATAAAATAAAATAAAATAAAATTATTGCTTTGATTGTTTTTTAATTAGACTGCAAGCTTCACTCCTTGTATCTGGCTTCTCTCACTGAACTTGACCCACAATAGAGCAAAACAAAACAAACAACCTCGCAAAACTTATGAGAGTTTAGATGGTGTTCATGCTGGTTGTACAAATGAGGAAACAAATACTCAGAGAGGTGAACTAACTTCCATAAGGTTACACAGCAAGTAAGATGGTCGAAGCTGGCATTAAAAACTGGGTTTTCTGGAGCCAAATCCTATGGAGAGTCAGCATCCAGCTAATTAAGGTAAAAGAAGGGAATCTGGGCCTGAAATACCACAGCACTGGCAGCCTCTGCACAGGTGTCACTTTGAGCCTCTGCAGATCTCTGCATGAGCCCCTTCCCCTTTGGTCAGAAACAGAAGCTTATCTGTGGTATTTAAAGGGCCAAGAAACTGGACAGAGTTTTATCATAAGAATGGAGAATGTTGTCTGCTTCTGTCAAATTTCAAAATTTTTCAGTTTTGTCTCATTTTAAAAATATCTTTTATTCTAAAAATATACTTCCCACCTCCACCATAATTTTGTTTTGTCATTGAAATGGTCAAAGAAAACCCTGGAGAGATCAAAAGTGGTAATTCAAGGTGAGCAGGTAAGAGTGGCTCCTGAGTCTCTGATCCCTAGGAATTCTCTAAACCCATGGAGGCAAAGCACCCAGTTAAAGAGCACGGTGTTCGTTTTTAAAGCCATTCTTCTGCCACTGCAGGGAAGGCAGCCTTCAGATGAACCCTCTCCTGGAAAACCAGGTGCCTGTGCTGATTTCAGATGAAAATCTCAGGCCCCACCATGTCCCATCATTACCCATCTGCATAAGGGGGCAGGGTCCTTCTCTTCTGTGTCATTTCTTTACCACCTTTGGACCCAGTTTCTCACAAAGTCTTCCCTGACAATTGCTATCTCCATTGATCCATCCTCTCTATTGCCAGCGATTGAATAGGTACTTGCACTGTTGTTTTCACTTGTCTATTTTCCAGACTGACCTATCCACCTGAAGGCAGGCTTGTGTCTCGCGCCTCATTCCTATGCACTCCCACAATGTTTCACATGCTGCTTGGTTCGCTCTGTATTTCTTAAAATATTTAGAAATACAGCTAATCGGGGAGGTAAAAGATATCTAATAAATGCAGATCAGTGGGTCGATCTTCCGGTCTGCAGCTACAAAGATATGAGTTCTCCCCACTCAACACAAATTGCTATGACCTGAAAAATACCAATGGTTCAGATGCAAAGTGTTCCATATGCTAATTGTATTCTAAGGGGGCATCTTCCCAAGCATCCTGTCTTTGTCAGGAGGGATAAAGGGCCCATTATTTGGAAAATAAGTCCCCAAAGCATCCTATGTGTATCTGTGTCATGGCACTACACATGTCACAGCCTTCACTTCTGGCTATTCTTTTATCCAGAGCACCTGCTTCAAAATGGATTGGGCTGAGCTGGGCCATGTGGGAACTAGCTCCTCATTTCTGTCCCAAAGATGTATGGTAGAAGACAAGAAAGAATGGGTTTTCCTAAGTACAACTTTGTTCAAATCAGAAATTGTTTTATAATTCGGAAGTCACTTTTCAGGAGCTTGACTTGTCTTTCAGACAGTATCTGTCCAAAAAAGAAGAAATGACTGAATAATGAATGAGTCAGCCACTCTATGAGAGCCTGTCTGAAATACATGCATAAAGATTCTTTCAAGAAACGAACTATTGTAAGGTGGACTTTACAGTTTGCCCTCCTGACTCTTCCTAGATAACATGCCTAAGATCATCATAGACATGTCAGGAAAGAAGGGGGAAAGAGTCAGTTCGCACACCTGTGTCATCCAAAGTAGGTTGGTGTCTACATTCTCTTCTCTTAGGTGGATTAACAAAGGATCATGACACAAAGTAAACGAGCCCAGGCCTCCATGCAAAGAAGAAAATATTTAGAAATACAGCTAATCGGGGAGGTAAAAGATATCTACAATAAGATTTACAAAACACTGATCAAAGAAATCAGAGACGACACAAATAAATGGAAAAAAATTCCATGATTGTGACTAGAGAGAACCAATATTGTTAAAACGGCCATACTGCCCAAAGCAATTAACAGATTCAATAGTATTCTTACCAAACTACCAATGACATTCTTCACAGAACTAGAAAAAATGGTTTTGAAATTCATAAGGAAACCAAAAAGAGCCCAAATAGCCAAGGCAATCCTATACAAAAAGAACAAAGCTGGAGGTATCACATTACCTGATTTCAAACTAAACTACAGGGCTACAGTAACCAAAATAGCATGGTAATAGTACAAAAACACACACATAGATTGATGGAACCAAATGGAGGTTTTAGAAATAAGGCTGCACACCGACAAGCATATAATCTTCAACAAAGCTGACAAAAGCAAGCAATGGGGAAAGAAATCCCTATTCAATAATTGGTATTTGGATAACTGGCTAGCCATAGGCAGAAGATTAAAACTAGACCCCTTCTTTACACCATATACAAACATCAACTCAAGATGGATTAAAGACTTATATGTAAAAAAACAAAAACTAAAAAAAACCCTAGAAGACAATCTAGGCAATACCATTCTGGATGTAGGAATTGGCAAAGATTTCATGACAAAGATGCCAAAAGCAATTGCAACAAAAGCCAAAATTGACAAATGGGATCTAATTAAACTAAAGAGCTTCTGCACAGAAAAAGAAACTACCAACAGAGTAAACAGACAGCCTACAGAATGGGAGAAAATATTTGCCAACTATGCATCTGAAAAAGTTTCAATAGCCAGCATCTAAAAGGAACTTAAATTTACAAGAAAATAAAAAAATCAACCCCACCCATTAAAAAGTGGGCAAAGGACATGAAATGAACAGACACTTTTCAAAAGAAGACATATATAAGGCCAAAAAGCATATGAAAAAAAAATTCAGTATCACTGATCATTAGAGAAATATAAATCAAAACCATGAGATACCATCTCACACCAGTCAGAATGGCTATTATTAAAAAGTCAAAAAATAACAGATGCTGACAGGCTGTAGAGAAAAGCCTAAACTTATACACTGTTGGTGAGAGTGTAAATTACTTCAACCACTGTGGAAAGCAGTGTGGCATTTCCCAAAGTGCTAAAGACAGAACTATCACTCAACCCAGCAATCCCATTACTGGGTAGCTGTCCAAACAAATATAAATCATTCTATTATAGACACATACACATGAATGTTTATTGCAGCACTATTCACAAGAGCAAAAACATGGAATCAACATAAATGCCCATCAATGGTAGGCTGGATAAAGGAAATGGGGTACATACACACCATGGAATACTACGCAGCCATTAAAAGAATGAGATCATCTCTTTTGCAGGAATTTGAATAGAGCTGGAGGCCACTATGCTTAGCAAACTAATTCAGGAACAGAAAACCAAATACCACATGTTCTTACTTATAAGTGGAAGCTAAATGATGAGAACAATTGGACCCAAAGAAGACGGGAACAACAAACACTGGGACCTACTTGAGGGTGCAGGGTGGGAGAAGGGAGAAGTAGCAGAAAAAAAAAAGACTACTGGGTACTAGGCTTCATCCCTGAGTGATGAAATAATCTGTACAACAAACCCTTGTACATGAGTTTACCTATATAACAAACCTGCACATGCATCCCTGAACCTAAAATAAAAGTTTTTAAAATAAAGAAGCCCAGGTATCATGATATTAAGCTAGCCTTGCTTTTCCCATTGTCTTTAAATAGTAGACTCAGAACCAGGTCTCCCAGGGCAAGGACGCATCACCCTGGCTCAACCATACTTTTCAGGGATTTCCTGCCCAGCCAGGACTGCCTGCTGAGTCTCACTCTGAAGAGCTAATTGGCCTACTGGTACCTCTGTAAAAACAATTGCAATAATGAGACATTCATGGGCACCTAGTGATTAAAGGCAAAATCTGCCTACAGGGAGACAAGAAACCTCCAGACTTTCTCATCAGGGCACCTAGTGGTGGATACTCCAAGACTGCCCACTGATGATGTCCAAGCATGTGTATGAACATAAATGCTTAGGAGACAAATTGTAATTGCCCAAGAAGCCACAACTCTTCCAGATTCAATGGCTTACCCCCACTTCCTCACGAAGTTCTTTTCTTCAACTGTGGCCTCAGCTAAGCCAGAGGGTAAGCTGCTTAAAACACACACACGCGCGTGCACACACACACACACACACACACACACACACGGAGAGAAAGAGCCAAGAGAGCAAACACACACCTACTATAGGCAAATTCAAATTCTAACTATCTCTATCCAGAATATGTGTGATTTATGGGTCTGTACTGAAAAGAGAAGGTGGTGATTCCTAACAGTACTAATTAGGTCTGATCAGAAAAAAATGGGCACCAAGTCTTCATCCCACAAGGGAATCAACTGGCTAGTGACAGCTTTTGTTTCCTCTGGGAAACCATACCCAAGAAGCAAGGGCACTATTTGCAGTTCTTTTCTACCCTCTGTTCTGGGATTCTAGTCAATGGGACCACCTGCTAATGAAGGGCTTCCATGTGACAAATGCAATTTTTATCAAATGCCGCATCGGGGGTGTCCTGCAACTTTGGATTAGGCCCAGGCTGGGGTATGGTATGGTAGATACTCTTATATACCCTTAGTCTTATTTCAAGAGGGTATGGGCATGGTTGCTGTTTTTTAGAAGACGATAAAAATCAATAATCAGTCACAGAGGAATGATTGCAAAGTAATTCATACTGGTAAGGTCTGAACCAGGAACCATTTCTCTGTATTTACTGCATAACATATAATTTAGTTTGGAACAACGAGAAAAAATTGTGTGTGTGTGTGTATCTCTATGTGTATACATATATGAAAGAGTCCATCATCTACTGTAGCCCTCTACAGCCTGTCCCATGCAAAGTCAATGGGCATTACTAAGTCAATGAGTAATGACTTAGCAATTATTTTAGAGTTATTTCATCGCCATAACTCATCCCCCAGCTTCTGTCTCCTGAGCGCCCTGCCATAGGCTATAGAACTGCATTGAATAGGAACACACGGCATACCAACTTCTCACTTGTCTTCTATTCCCTTCTCTGGTGCCAAAAACTACCTGCTTTCTTTTGCAAATTCTTAATATCTACATCTATTAGTTCTTCCCACCTACCTCAATTCAGTGTGGCCATTAGACCATCACCCTCTTGTTCCCTATCTTCCTGGAAAAGGCCTTCAGTGTCTCCTCCACCAACAAGAAAGGCCAAATAAACATGTTTTTAAAATGTTTCTTTATTATGCATTTTATAGAAGGTCTTGGCAAGAAACTGGTTATGGCTGAGTAACGTCATTTTCTCAACCGAAGACAATTGCAAAAACTGTCCCCGAGGGCTTGAGAAAAAAAAAAATCATGCCTGAGGACATGTCTACAACCTTGGGAAACATTTGGAAAAGCAGACACTAGAGGCCTCCTTCTTGAACAGTACTCCACTCTCTCCTCAGTATAAATAGGTTTGATTCACATAAGATATCCAGGATGGGAGAGCCAAATACTGACCATCACCCTATCCTGATGATAAATATACTAGCTCTAGCATTGTAAACATGCAGTTTCCTTACCTCAGGAAGAACCAAGGCAGAGTTAGCCCCTGGGGCCAAACTTAATCACGCTCTCTGACAGAAGTTGCCAATGGATCTGGATTTTGCTAGGTATTTCTCCAGTATGCTTTCAAGGTTTGCTTCACAAAAACTTTGAAAACCATACTGCTGAAGTCAATGTGTAAAATATGTTGAATTATTCCTTTGGGAAAGGTGATTGAAGAAACCAAATAGTCACATCCTCCTCATAACCTTGATGAGGTTTAGCTATGATTTAGCTATGGTGGCCCACATTATGTGTCATCCAGTGGCGAAGAAGATCTCCTTTTCTTTTGTGTGGCAGTGATTGATGTCTAATTGGGAATCAGAGTTTTAGCTAAGTCTCAATGTTCCTAGACTCCCAACAATGGAGCTAATCCTCCCCATCCACAGACAACCCAACTGGAGAATGAAGTAGAACCAGACTTTGTTTTATCTTGCCAAAAGAATTGTATGATAAGTTCTGTTGCCAATGGCGCAATCTGCAATATTACAGTAAAGTAAAAATCAGTGCCTCTTGGTCCTAGACAAAACCACAATACTTTTATGGATCCAAATTCTGGAAGCTATGATAGCGAACATCTTGTTTGTATTGATTTTGGCAACTTCCAAAGAAGTTGTATATATCTCCCATCATCCACTAAATCTACCACCCTTGCCACCTCATCAGTGACTCCAAATTCACAAAGTAAATCTGCATAAGAAAAATCCCTACTCCTCATAAAACTAAGCTCTCCACATACAGGAATGTTATATAAAAAAGCACTTTCAAATGAAAGTTCTAAAAAACATTTAAACAAGGTTTATCTCATTGTTTGGGCACCGAATAGGAAATCAATGTATATCACAGTGAATAATTTTCAAGGCCCATGCTCCATATACAACAGTGGAAGAGATCTCACTCCAATGTAAGCACCTGGCGGGACCAACATTTAATTAACTGTGTCAGTCCAGAAACTAGCAAAGTTTCTGGAACATGAGAGACAATGAATACTTGTTGAAAGTCTGAATGGCAGACTTAATCCTGTGCCAAATTTCTTTTTTTTTTTTTTTAGACGGAGTCTTGTTCTGTTGCCCAGGCTGGAGTGAACTGGTGTGATCTCGGCTCACTGCAACCTGTGCCTCCCAGGTTCAAGCGATTCTCCTGCCTCAGCCTCCCAAGTAGCTGGAACTACAGATGCATGCCACCACGCCTAGCTAATTTTTTGTATTTTTAGTAGACACAGGGTTTCACCATGTTGGCCAGGCTGATCTCGGACTCCTGACCTCAGGTGATCTGCCTGCCTCAGCTTTCCAAAGTGCTGGGATTACAGGCGTGAGCCACCACACCCAGTCACCTGTGCCAACTTTTTAATAGAATTAACTTGCATATCAGGCCTTCTCTCTCTTTCTCTCAATGTTCATAAACACACACACACACACACACACAGAGAGAGAGAGAGAGAGAGAGAGAGTCAACTTTTCTAGTCTATTACGTACAAAGAAAAAGAAAAGATGTAGTATTATATCTGAATTTTGATTTAGAAATATCAGGAAATATTCAAGATGCTCATTCTGGTAGTCACTCATTCTGAGATATTACACATCTGTGATATGTAAAAGCTAAAGTATACAGTGCTATGAAGTATCTTTTGGTTATAACTGAAAACTTTAAAATGTAAAAACTAGGAATTGAAAGCCTACATTACATCCTTCATTTCTGTTCTACCTACTTTGTTATTGTTTAGCAAATTAGAACATAAAACAAACTTGTTTTGACACTCAGGTTTTTCCATAGAGAAAGCATAAAGAAAGGCAAGATGATTTCAAGAGAAATCCCAATCACTGACAGACACCACACTCTCCCAAAGCCCTATTTGCTCATATTTATTTCCCAAACTGATTAGCAGATACTGGCTTGTTGAAGGCTAGATGCGAGGATCATTTTCATATACATGGCTCATCGACTTTATGAGTTCTTAGTGCCCATAAAGGTCTGGGATTCCTTTGCAAAGAGCAAAAACATATTTTGTCTTTTTAGGGTACCAACAATTCATATCAAAGGCCATGGTGAAATATTCCTGGTCTGTACCTACCAGTAACTTGTCCTGAGTCACTGGCACCCACCACTTCACTGACAAGAAAATGATCAGGCGTTAATAAAAGTACTTTCTCTGTTAAAGAGAGACACATGTGGTTTGAACCTGGCTGATCTTGGAAATCACTGTTGGCTAATGAATTGTCTTAATAACCAAAAATACCAGTCAATGCCCACTAAAGATTTAGCAAGTGTATTTTAAAGGATATAAATCACTATTTTATACATTCAAATTTTCTGATTTACATTAAAAAATAATAATATTCATGCTCAACACTCTGTATTTCCAAAGCTTCTTTCCCCCCATGACTCCTTTTGAAATCCCCTCTATCAATCCCACAGGCTCCAACATGATTTGCCTCCACCTCATATAAAAGGGTAACGGGAGTTAAAGTGGGATTCCTCCTAATCGCACACTACAAAATGAGACACTAGCCCACCAATGCAGAACTTGTAAAGGAAATATTTCAGAAGTAAGATTTGCAATCTTTAGTCCAACATCCACCTCAAAGCTGAAAATAATATGAGGTTGAAAAGACCTACAAGAAAAGGAATTCTTTGTCAAAATGCTAATCCTTGCCACCACCCCTATACTTTCTCCACGAGGACAGTACAAGGGTGTATCCTTTTACCTCATGCCAAGTGCGGAAGTATTCGGGAGGCTTCATGAGGACGCTGGAGAAGTCTAAGAGCACAGAGGCTAGTGTGGGTCCCGTCTTGGAGAGGTGTAAAGGCACAGAGACAAGTGCTGGATCAAGCTTGGAGAAACCCAGAAGAGAAAGACAGTGATGGGCTGGTTATCCTAAACCCAGAGAGAGGAGAGATGGCTGGGCTGGAAATGGCCTGGCTTTGGAGTTTCCCTAGGATTCAGTGTGGGCACTTAAGAAAGATACCAAAATATACTGTTATGAAAAATTATATTATGAAGTCCTCCTGGGAGCCAGCTGGCATGATAGGCTCAAGAGAAGCTAGACATTGTGATTACGTAGCAAGTGGCCACTTTGAGGAGCATCAACCATGTTAAGAGAACAGCAGTTGATCCCCAGGATAGGGGTATCTGTAAAAACATAAAAACATTCTGTAAGAAAAGGACTAAGTTTCAAATGTCCACCAGGCCCTGAGGGTAATATTTGATCATGCCAAGCTTCACCAAGTAGAACCTTTTTCTCTCCTTAACTCTTTCCCCTGCCCTCCTTTTTACCCCTAGTGAAGCCAGAGCAGATAGGAGAGGGGGTTTGGTAGGAGGGAAGAGTTGCACAAAATAGGAAACAAATAAGACCATGGTAGTCCACCACCCCCAACTGCAGGCTTCCCTGCCTGAAGTATTATTGAGTTGGGGAAGGGGAGAACCTTCAATATAAAATAAAATTCAAAATTCAGGTATTATGGAGGACTAAACAAATTCATTACTAAAATGAGATTATTTTGTGATTAAAATGGAACAGAGGGCTTTCCTTATCTGACAGTGGCCAGAAAATATGAGACCTGTCCAATACTTTACCCAGAAACAAGACAAAATAGCCCACTGAATGATCTTGAAGAGATAGTGGGGGAAATAAGTTTTTTTTTTTTAATTCTTGTTCCATATAGAGTTCCACTCTTTTAACACATTGACTATAGCAAGGCATGTATCCAAACCCAGGTCCACCGACCCAGAGGTAGACCTGGATGCTCTCAACCACTATGCTCTAGACATTTGTGCACATATGCCACATCCAAAGTGGGGTTCTGCATGCTTCACTGATATTTATTTCATCCTCATCACAACCCCAGGAGTCAGGAATAATTATCTTCCCACCTTAACACATGATGAAACTGAGGCACAGAAAGCTCTGTCCAAGGTCAGCCAACAGGTAAATAGCAGGTCCAACATTCAAATCCAGACAGTTTGGCTCCCAGGTCTGTGCTCTCAAGCACTTGCCAGCTGGCTAGTCAGGTGGCACAGTTTAAAGAATGGAGTTAGGGCTCTGGAGCCCAGTTGTCCAGGACTAGCTCCCATCCCACAAGTTCTCATAATTTATACTCTCAGTATCCTCATCTGTAAAATAGAGACAAACTATAGTAATTATATTATAAGGGGGATTATAAGTATTAAATTAGGTAATCCAAGTAAAAGCCTATCTTAGCATAGTTACTGACACATAGTTGATATAAAATATATTAACTATTACTATCAGCTACCATCAAACTGAGACTTTTAGGAACATGCTCTTAATTTGCCCTGATGTTCTGTTTTGGACCTAAGTGTTAGTCAGGGTCCTAGAAGAAAAAGGTAACACAATCAAAGCATTATTGAATAGGTCATTTGGGGAGGGATACACTCCAGAATGGTAGTTTCTTGGGGGTAGCAACAGCCAGGGCCATTATTACCTCTGGTCCTAAAAGGCCAAGAGAAAGGGGTTTCCAGAATCCAGGTAGAACTGTAGACATGAGAGAGGTGCCACATAATCTCTCCTAATTTCTCTTTTTTTTTTCTGTGTTCTTCCTCCCTAGAGTCTATTCTCAACATATTATCCAGAAGCTGCTATCACATGTAGAGTAACATGGCCACTACCAGAAGCTGAGAGATAGAGGTCAGGGGAGGAACTGGAATGAATGCCGTAAGATCTCTCCCTTCCTGCCCTCCATCTCCTGGTGGTGCCAGCACTTGGCAAAACCCTGCTGAAAGCTGAAAGGTGTCCCAGTGGAGCAGTCTGTAAGAGACAGCCTTCTGAGCAATAGAGCAAAGAGAGATTAGAAAGTCATTCTATCTGGAGACACAAGTGGAGAATAAGCAGCACAGCCTGTTACCCACATTCTTCTAAATCCTCTCAGAGGTTCTGACCTGAAGCAATGGAGCACTATAATTCATGGTGGCGATCAGGCATTCAGCAAGTCCATAGATAGTGTTGCTAGCAGAAGCATGGTGAGAAGATGAATCTATATCCAAATAGTCTACTCCACTGAAGACAATTTGTTTCCCCTGCTGTGACTGAAGGAATTCTATGTTTATTATTGAAGCACTACCGAATAGACAGCTAGTGATCTCTCAACAGCCAATCCACAATATGATGCCATGGTGACTGCTCAGTGTTGACATCCACTGCTGGAAGATCGAGTACTCAGCAGTGGCAGCAGCCAAACCAGCCGTGGTAGAAGGAAGTCGTGTTTGTAAGTCCATGCACCATCACCACAGCAGCCGTCATGCCCACGCTGCTTATGAGTCCCTGTGCCAGAACTGCAGAGCCCAAGAGCAGACTGGCCAACAATGGCAAACTGGGTCATCTGTATACTTGATTATTAA
Organism: Macaca fascicularis; assembly: GCF_037993035.2. NCBI lineage: Eukaryota > Metazoa > Chordata > Mammalia > Primates > Cercopithecidae > Macaca > Macaca fascicularis. The sequence goes on along the minus strand of NC_088387.1, from coordinate 102,997,379 downwards.
GATTCCCTTGCAGCGGGCATATTGGAAGGTACGTTGTCATGGGACTGAAATACCCCCATACTCTAGAACCATGCTGATTCATACAACCATGTATTTCCCTTCCAAATTTCCTTATCACAAATCCCACCACCTAATAAGAAATAACAAAAGTCAGAAGACAATTGAATAATAAATTAAAAATGCTTAAAGGAAAGGAAAAACTGTCTAGTGAAAATATCATTCAAAAAATGAAAGTGAAATAAAAACACTTTTTGGCAAATAAAATCTGAGAGAAACAAGAAAAAGAGCACAGTAAACATTAAGCAAGCAGAAGGGAGAAAAATCAGTAGAGGAACAGAAATCAATTAACAGAAAACAGGCAAAGATTTTAAAAATCAACAAATCCAAAAATTAACAAATCTCTAGCAAGAATGATCAAGATTAAAACAGAGAGAATACAAACTTACCAATATCAGAAATGAAAGGGAAAACATGACAAGGATTCTACAAATTTCAGAAAGATAGTAAGGGGAGATTCCAAACAACTTTGTTCCCAAAAATATTTTACAAAGTAGAGAAAATTGACATTCATTTAAAAGTACGACTTTTCAAAACAGTGCAGAAAGAAAAAACTGAAAGTCTTACCTGTGCTTGAAAACATTCTTAATTATAAGAATTTTCAAGCCCAGATGGCTTCTCTAATGAAATCTACCAAATATCTAAGGAAAAAATAACACTGATCTTAAACACAGTATTTTAGAGGATAAAAGAGAGGGAAGGATACCCAGCTCATTTTATGATGCCAGCAGTACTTTAAATAAAAATATCTGATAATATCTTCACAAAAGAAATACAGATCAATAGTTTTCATGAGCTTATACTGAAAATCTTAAATAAAACATTATTTAAAAGAATCTTGCAAAACACAATAAAGATAAAAATAATCAGGTATGGTTTATCCCAAAATGCAAGGTTAGATTAACATTTATAAATCTATCAAGGTTATTTACCACCTCACAGAGTAATGGTGGAAAAAAATATGTTATCTCAATAGATAAGAGAAAAATATTTAATGAAATTCAATATTGGTTCATGTTAGAAAAAAAAATTGGTAATCTTGGAATAGAAGAGATAATCTTCAAAAATTCCAGCAACTAACATAACACTTAATGATGAAACAGTCAATATTTTCCTTCAAAAGTCTGGAAGAAGGCAAGGATGTCCACTCTCACGACTTCTATTCAACATTATACTAGAGATTCAAGATAGTGCTAAAAGTCAAGAAAAGAAATAAAGAAACATCAAAAATAAATAATTGCCTGTAATCCCAGCACTTTGGGAGGCCGAGACGGGCAGATCACGAGGTCAGGAGATCGAGACCATCCCGGCTAACACGGTGAAACCCCGTCTCTACTAAAAAATACAAAAAAAAATAGCCGGGCGAGGTGGCGGGCGCCTGTAGTACCAGCTACTCGGGAGGCTGAGGCAGGAGAATGGCGTAAACCCGGGAGGCGGAGCTTGCAGTGAGCTGAGATCCGGCCACTGCACCCCAGCCTGGGCGACAGAGCGAGACTCTGTGTCAAAAAAAAAAAAAAAAAAGAAAGAAAGAATTAAAATGTTCTTATTTTCAAACAAATAGAGTGGCAGTATATAAAGGAAATCTAGAAAAATCTACTAAAACTAATTAGTAGATTTAGTTAAGTCACAAATGTAAGGTCAATGTACCAAAGTCAATTGCATATCTATATCCAGCAGCAAACAACTGGAAAATTTAAAACTTCAAAGATATATCATTTATAATGGCGTCAAAAAACAAAACAAAACAAAACATCTACCAACTAGCCCATAAACCTACTGCCTAGCCACTGCTGGTTGCATTTTATGGCATGGCCTCTAGGATGCATGAATCTGGGATTCTTGGGCTGGGTTAACCCACAAGTCCATTATGGAGAACAGAACCTGGGATGAAAGGAAGAGCCATCAGCAGAAAGTTGTCCCAACTTTGCTCTTCAGAGCCCTTCCTTTTATGGAAAAAGATACATTACGTACCATAGGACCCTCTTAAGCTAAGAGCCAGTCCTTCCTCAGAGGTTGGCCTTATCACAGTCACATTCCCTTCTTTCAAATGGGGAGGTAAAGCATAGATCTATCTGTAAGTAACTAACAACTCAATGTTCTGTGTGCTGAGAGTCCCCAAAGCCTCACAATGATGTGTGAGTTCAGATGATGGAGACAGGAGCCTTGAAAAATATGCTTCCCTACAAGGGTAGAGCTTGTCATCTATCTGCCAAGAAAGGTAAGTTGTCCTGAAAATTTATTCTCTTGACATCCTCACCTAATTCTCCTTGAATTTCAACAATGCCTGAAGTTGTTTTGGTTGAACTCAACTATTTACATGCCTTTTCTACAAAAGCCACTGTTGTATGAAAGTGGGGAGGGGAGTATCTTACGGGAGTCAAGTCCCCTTGTTCCAGTTTTAGCTTTGTCACTAGCACGCCATATTACTTGGTGGACAAGTTCCTTTCTCTCTTTTTCTCTCCTTCAGTTTCCCATATGTAAAATTAGAGCTCTGAATGAGATGACCTCCAAGACCATCATTGCTCTAATTCATTATGCCCTGTACACATCTTGGAAGGATTTAAATGTCAATAAATTACATAGAATGAATTAATCCTTTATATAGTATTTTATGAGCTTTGCAAAATATTTTTGCATTCACTACATTGTGAGTTTATACCTCCACCTATAATTCTAAGGCATTGGTATTATTATCCTTATTAAACAAATGAGAAAACACACTCAAATAAGTTAATAAATTACCCCAGGACCTACAAATAGTAGAACAGATTGGACCAAGAGGTAGACATCTTCTTTCCCATCCTGGTCCTTTTTCATGTCCCCACAAATTCATCCTGGTATGTGCAGTTAACAATGGCACAGACAGCTCCTGGGAGCCACTCAGGGCCCCTTTCCCACTCATGTCAGGGACAACATTACACTGGTCTTTCTCAAAGTCCCAGTGGCTGGTCTGATTAAATGGGCTCGTCCCAGAAGGTCTTGTGAACCTCCAATAACCTTCTAAGTTTCTCTCAGTAACTGTGACCATTTGGAGAGAAAACAAATCTATACACAGAGGAATTTTAAAATAAGGTGTTATTTTAACTTTGTATAAGCTGCATAAAAAGTTCAGCTTTCACTTGAATTTTTTAATAAGTTAGGCAAAATCAACGTTATTGGCACATGCTCTCCAGGTGAATGTCCCAGGGCCCTCGGTTTAACTTCAGTGCAGCCCAGAAACATCAGACTAACCCCCTTTCCCACCCTTTCCTTATCTCCCACAGTCCTCAGGTTCTTCCTCCTTCACTGCTGTATCTCACTAGTAACCCATGAAGTTGCAGAAGTTGCAGGCGGCATAAACGTAGTAGCAAGAACTTTGCTCCAACACTTATAATATCTTATTGACTTATTCTTTGTCTTGTTCAATAAAAGAAGATAATTATTGCTGTTTTGTTAAAGGTGAAATCAGAATCAAGAGCATATTCAGTCATTACAAGAGCACAGAGTATCTTTATGACACAAAATCTCAACACACACACACACAAATGGCCATAAACCTAAATGACTGATAGTATTCAGAATGTCAGTAATCCCAACTTTCCAAGGCACAGCAATTAATTTACTAGAGGAAGATTCTTTTGAGAGAGACAGAGGACTTGGCCGGGCATAGTGGCTCATGCCTGCAATCCTAGTACTTTGGGAGGCCAAGGCAGGCAGATCACCCGAGGCCAGGAGTTCGAGACCAGCCTGACCAACATCTGGAGAAACTCCATCTCTACTAGAAATACAAAATTAGCTGGGCATGGTGGTACATGCCTGTAATCCCAGCTACTTGGGAGGCTGAGGAAGAAGAATCGCTTGAACCAGGAGGCGGAGGTTGCGGTGAGTCAAGATCATACCATTCCACTCCAGCCTGGGCAACAAGAGCAAAACTCCATCTCAAAAAAAAAAAAAAAAAGAGAGAGAGAGAGAGAGGACTTAAAATATCAAACGCCCAGTGGCACCAGGCATCCTTCTGGGTGCCTACGCTACAAAATTTAGGCCTCACAAAAAAAAACTGTCAACATAAGCATTATTACTCCTATTTTATAGAATAGAGAAATTGAGTTCAAGAGCATTAAGTAACATTGTCCAGGAGCACACAATTTATAAGACATGGACGTAGGGCTGCAAGAGGACAATCTGGGTCCAAAGTCCATGATCTTTTCTCTTTTTCATACAAAGTCTGCAGTGACAGGTAGCTGTCTCAAATATCTGTATATTTGCTGTGATTGGTGTCCTCAAGTCCTCAAATTGCCTACCATAAAATAAGGGAACAGCTACAGACAGCAGTAAAAACATCTTCACAGAAGCAACTGTAATATTAACACACGACACAGAAAAAGTATAGCTAGCATTTGTAACATTGTATTTGCTATTTTTTCACATATCTCATATTTATTAACATTGTCATTATCATGACACCATGAAGCAGTGATATCCCCACCTTGCAAATAAGAAATGAAGAGGCTGTCGTTGTGCTCAACATGGGAGTGTTCGGATCTTTGGTAGTTTCTGAAGGTTTCACTGTTTTACAGCATGGAGTCATCAAGGCCGATCAAGAATTGTTAATTTGTATTCGATATCTGCTGATGAATAAGAGGAAGGTTTAAAGATTTCTACCAAAACTATAAAAATGTTTGATTCTCAGAGAAAAAAAATCACCGATATGTAAAGAAACTCACCATGCTAAAAAGCTCACCCCTTAACAATGTGCATATCCTTATATTTCTTTTCTCATATACACAGATTCAACTCTGATTTTTGTAAATTAAACTGTTACATGGATAGCTCCTTCTATTCCATTTGATGTAAGATAACTGGTTATAACCACACAAGAGAGGGGAGATTTATACAGAAGCAATATAAGATTATGTTTCCTAAACTGTTATAAAGAGAAACTCATTTAAGGACTCCAAAAATGCTATTGTCATAATCAGATCCACTGGCTCCCTGCTCAGAATTTAGTTCCACTTTGCTTAGTCTTGGAATCCTGACTTCTAGGGAGAAACAGATCAGCTAGCTACCTAGAAACAATTGACTTCCCAAATGCAGGTTTTGTGGGAGCTGTGATCACCACCCCCAAGAAACCCTTGGATGGCCTGTGAATGGTGCTGATAAAGTTTGATAGCTCTACCACTAATCAGTTCCTGAACATTGCCACTTCAGTAGGAGGGAGCGTCCCTGGCAAGGGAGTAGTCTCCTGTGGGGCTGGGGCCGTGCCCTGCTCAATGTCAGTCTTTTCAGCTGAGTGGACAATCTGGCTTAACAGTGGGATGCTGGGGGCAGGAACGCTGGGACCCTGGAGCACTCCTGGTCCTGTTGGTAACTTCATTTCCCAAACGTTCATAATTAAACAGCTTTTATTGAAGTAATCAGCATGAGCTCCTTAGCTTTGTTTTTGCAACCGGTATCGTGTTTATGGAGCCAAATATTGGAGACTTTGATACTGAATACCTCCTCGGATGTGTTAACGTTGGCATGGTCTCTAGATTCTGAAGATGCTGGGCTGCCTCAGCACAGCCTCCCCTCCAGCCCTTAGCATATCAGCCCCCCATTCCTACCCCCAAACCACAAAGCAGCAGTTCTCCTGTAAGACTCACTTACAATGTTTCTCCTGAAAGTCCCATGGAATGATGTGCAATTGAAACAGGGTGAAATATGAGCTCAAAGTGTCTGTCGGACCAGAAGTTTTCAAAGAAAACATTTCTTAAATCTTGTGTTCACTGCTGCTTCAGCAGGCCAATTAGATTGGATGGGACTTCGGGGAAGCTGTCGCCAGTCACTGCAGCAGGAATAGCAAACAAGACTTAAAGCAAATAAATGAGCCTAAAACTGGCATCCCAGAGGCCTCGGGCCAATGACCTCCTTCATTCCCCAGGCAGGATGGCCAGCCCACCCTCTGGGACTAAGGGCCAAACTACAGGTTAATCAGATGAGATATTAGTTAGCAGCCTCGATTACTAGAAAGTAATTAATCAGGGAAAGTCTCCAAACAGAAGGAGAATAAATAAACAGGCAAGCATATGTAAGCCCATTTTGGCTCTAGATAACACTGTTACCCAGGTGTCCCGCTGGGGCAGAGGCCATCTATCTTTCTCAGTTCCTCTTAGGAAATATGGCAACATTTCTCACATTTTTTCCAAAAAATGCAAATCCAAGAAGGCTCTGAATCAGAAAGAGATAGACTATGGAAAAACTATTTCAGGAAAAGTTCTGAAGGGGGGATTTGTGATGAGCCTTGCCTTATCCTTTATGTCTGTGTTGATTGTATGTAAATTCTGCCTCATTTTGACATTTCAAAAAAGTTTGGTGTAGGTTTCCAAACTCCTACCCATTTGCAGACAACCAAGGACTCAGGTGGTGTTCCTAGCGTTCAAGGAGTCCATTGGTTTCTTAGCCCTTCAAAACTCTAGCCAGCTTAAAAGACTGTTGGGAAAGATTTCTTTAAAAATCAGATCTTCTGAAATTACTGGTTTCTTCAACTTTGATTAGGAGCAAGAATGACTGAAAACAATGGGAACACAATGTAGTTAATCCAAGTAGAAAGTGTCAGTCATTGGTTCAGTTTGACCTGACCTATCACATCAAATAGAATCATTTGTCCGTGTTGCATCATTTTCCTTCTGGAGAAACAAAAAAAAAATGTCAGCAACTTGAGAATGTGTGTAATGTAAACACGGCTGTGTTAGCTCAGCGTCAGGAAAAGCACACCCAAACGTAAGTCAGCACAGGACATCCTCTGCTCCCAAGACAAGCGCAATGGTTTTAACCTAATGACCTGCTCTTAAACAGCTCTACAGAAAATCACAATTAAATAAATACCACTTAATAGTAGAGATTTGTTTCACTGCCAGATTATTTGTGGGGAGAGAAAGAGGAGGTTGGATGAGTCACTTAATCTTTAATTATAAAATTAAGGTAGTTTCCAAATATTGTTATGAATTCAACCTCAAGCTAAATTTTAAAAATACCACAAAAATGGGTTAGAGGCATTCTGGAACAAAACAAAAAGGCAGAGAATAGAAGGTATGGAGAGACAGTATACCAAAAAAGTTACAGTTGCACTGTTCTATTGGCTTAAACTAAAGTTAAGCCTAGTGGCTTTCCTTCAGCCCAGTGATTAAGAATGTGAGACCAGAGCTATATAAAAATCATGACACATACACCAGTGAACCAATGAAAAATTTAGCCCCATGTGTTGCGGTGGAATAGTACAGGACAGGGGGTCAGGAGTGCTGAAGTCAAGGCCTGGCTCTGCTGCCTTCTGGAGCACCAGGAAGGAATTAACTGGAATGGAGGAGGGAGAGCTGTTATATCTTATAAGTGACAGAGAGTAATCAGAAGAGCACTTCCAGAGTTCAGTGACTTGGTCAGCCTTTTCCAAAAAGGGCATACAGGCAAAAGTGACACTCTTTTTCACTTAAGAGCTTATCCTTCCTCTCTTTCTCCCCTCTCTGGAAAGCCTCATTCTCCTTGTTTTTTCCCATCGCATTTTTTAATTAAGATGTTTTCAATCAATGTCTCTCATTGTTTCAAGTAGATGCCAACACTTGTATCTTTGAGCAGGTGACCTGGTGAAGGCTTTGGGATCTCCAAGAAAATCCAATCATATGTTTATGTCACCCCCATAGGCCTTTTCACCCTCAAGATACTGATGATTGTGCCCAGAGGAAAACTGGGGCTTAATGGACAACTGAGTCCTGCAAAACCTTTTCCTCTTAGTGCCACAAGAAATCCCTAAAAATCTAGCCTTTCCAGAAACAGCTACAAGTCCCTCTTCTCTGATTGCACACCATTGTTGAGATCCAGAAAGACCCTCACTCTGCTGGTTGGCCACACTCTTCCACAGAGGCAAAGGAAGGCCCATGAAATGGTAAGTGCCACTCTGGAGCACTGCCTCCCCCTAAATCAACTTCTCAAAACTTACCAGTTAGGCATTCATTGATTATATCATGAGAAATCAAAGTCTTTATAAGAGCAGGTGCCATGTTTTCTTCATGATGGCATCTCCACTCCAAGTACATAGAAGGCATGAACACAGTACATGTCATTCACTTCACATTTACCAATCAGCTCCCTAAGCCCAGCCTTTTGTTGTCTCTGAACATGCATAAAAAGAACATGTAGCCCCTCTGTTAAAGAAGCTTAGAATCTAATAAGGGACACAAACATATAAATGGATCATTTTAATTCTGAATGACATGTTATGCTAGATATAGCAGAAGGATTAATAAGTCTATCCCTTAACCCATGTCAGATGTAGTTGAAAGGTGGGTATCTCTTTCCTTTAATCCATGCTAATGATCCCACATCATGTTGATCTCTAGAAAATCACTCACCAAAGCAAGACATAGCAAATAGTTATTTCTGAGGGCTTTAACAGCAGTTCAAACTCCAGATTGGGGATGATAGCTCTAAGTCACTCTGATGGTCAGACTGTGCCTGAAGATCCCACACTCACAGAAGGACCATGAGAAATGAGAACATACTCAGGGAAGGATGAACAAGACGGTGAGTTACACTCATAGCCATTTCTAAGAGGGAAGAGAGCCATGATGTTCTAGCTGGGCAAAACACTCAGATCTCTGAGTAATCTGTATGTGCCTCAAGGGGAAAAGCTATGTAGTGCTTATGTGGTGCAGCCTCATATGATTGCACAAGTGATGGTCTCTGCGAATGGGGCTCCCTAGAGTTGTGTAGTACACAACTGTAAAATCACACACAGTAGCCTCATGTTCATCTCCACATGAAGAGCAGCCTTTTGATGAATGTTTGATGAATGAAACTCTTTGCTCTCTTCAAATAAGTGAAAAGCTAATTGCGAAAGATAGAGCAGATCTTTCATTGCTTTAGTTGTTTCCCAAGATGGCAAAAGTAACGCCAGTGGGTACAAAAGCCAGAGAGAGGTAAAAGCTTTTCAAGTTCAGAAGACTTTTCTATGAAGCAACACAGCCGACTAATGAAAGATGACTAGAGGACAGCTGTGAGCTCCTCTCACCAACCCTCAATCTGAGTAGGGAGGAGATGAGTAGTTTTCAGGATTGGTGGAGAATATTCCATTTTTAGAAAAGGAAGTGGGGGTTGGGCTAAAGTCCAAGGCTGCCTTTAGTTCCTAATAAAGAGCAAACTGTTGTAAAATGGCACTACTTGGAGCTTCCAATGCCTGGCAGGAGGTAACCATGAGCCTAAGTGGCGCCTGAAAGAGTTAAATTTACAATCAGCTCCAAAACAATTTTAAGTGATTTCTTGTCAAATCAAATGCTTCTAAATGACTTATCAAGTCAGAAAATGCCAAGCATTACCACGTGGGCTTGCTCAGCAGGCACAGGGGTCCACAATGCTGCTTGACGGCATTCTGCGCACAGTGGAAGAAGGACTACATCCCATTCCTCCTAATCTGATGAATCCTTGCCATAAATTCAGCCCAGGCAGCCAGTGGGGTGGCTGCTGGCTCACAGAGAAGGGGAGGGGGCCACTTTACAAGAGCCAGAGGAGACAGCAGGCAGCCAAGCCCTCCACAAGAAGCCAGTAAATCAGCAGTCAGTGGAAGTTTTATGTGGAAAAGACAGGTCCACCTACACAGGGGGCCCAGAGCACAGGTGAACATAGGCAGGAGAGGAAGAAAGTGTGCTCTGGGTCAACTAGTAGCTGTGGGATCCTGGGACCCACATAGTGAGGGTGTAATAGAGCACAATTCGATGAACTCTTTCTGGATGATTTCCGCATATTGGGTGTTAGACCAGCAAGCACCATGCTGGATGTTGAAAATACAGACCCACTGACAGAGAAGATACCTGCCAATTAACAGCTCACATTCCAGAGGAGAGACCCATTTAAGGAAAAAGATTGCATTAGTCGGCTATAACAAAATACCATAGACTGGATAGCTTAAAAAAGAGCCATTTATTTCCTCACAGTTCTTGAGGCTAGGAAGTATCAGATCCAGGTCCTGCAGGGTCAGGTTCTAGTGAGGATTCAGCTCCTGATTTGGAGATAATGACCAATGCTTACAAGGTGAAGAGACCATGAGCTCTCTCGGATCTCATCTTATAAGGACACAAATTCTATTGAATCAGGGTCTCACCTTTCCAACCTTAATTACCTCCATAAAGGCCCTAACTCCAAATACAGATATGCCGAAGTCTGAGGCTTCAATATATGAATTTTTCGGGGAATAAAATCATCCAGTCCATAGCAGGGCTCTATAAAATAAACTCTAATAAGAGGTACTAGATGCTATCATATGATGCAGCAAAGCCCTGTGAAGTCACACATCTGACCAAGTGGCTTGGGAGTGCAGGAGAATAATCAGGAAAAATGTCATAGAAGAGGCACCTGACCTGAGCCATGTTGAATAAGCAAGAGTCACTCAGTGAAAAAAACAGAAGAAGGAACCCACATAGGACGGTGGTTGAGAGTACATGCCTGGAGTTGAGCTGCCTGGGTTGAAACCCTCCTCTTATCCTACTAGTTCTGTGATCCTAGATAAGCACTAGAACTTCTCTATGAGCCTCAGTTTTCTTGGCTATAAAATGGAAATAATAGAGCCTGTCTGACAGAGTTGTTGTTGGCTTAGCCAACAGTCCTACCTAATATTACATGGCATCCCAGGCAGAGCATGGCTGACGGCTGTAAATTTCATGAGTCCTGTTTGGGAAAGGGCAAGTAGTTCAATGTGGCTTGGCTTAGGGAACATTAAGGAGAGGACAAGGACATGGGTGAGCTTAGATTGGAAATTTATTTAATGCTTTGCCAACAAGCTTGACCTTTATCCTCAGAGCTCTCAGGAGTCTTTGGGGGAAGAGTCCTCCAAAGTCACATAAGGAGGCATAGATTTTAGGAGATGGCTCTGGGGTCTGAGTGAGGTGGGAGCTGAAGAGGAAATGGGGTAGGAACAAGGTTTAGTGCCCTAGATGGCATCCAGGAAACCTGCCCCGACACCAACTCCGCCTGGCAGCCAAGTCCCTTTCCACTCCAATAAGCACTGGCTGAACCATGACACGCACAGCCCTGTGTCAAGGCTGTCACTGAGACCCTAATCTACTCAGGGGTTCAGAATCCTCCAGAGTCTTTGCAACACATCTTTCAGTCTTTCCCCAACACTGCTCAGCAGGCAGGCTGGGGCCAGCCAAGCAGACAGGAGGGTCTTGCTGGATGGAGTGGGCTTCACCCATCTCTTTCTCTCTGTTCCCTTGCTATCATTGTGGATCTTCTTGCCTGGCTCTGAATCGTTCTTTCCCCACTTATTAGTACTGTGTGACCTATGGCAAGTCATTTAACCTTTCTGAGCATCCATTCCTTCATATGCCTAATATTAATACTTAATTCATAGGCTTACTGTAAGGAATATTATAAACATTTAGCAAAGAATCTGGTACATGCACTCACATTTGCCTGCAAGAAACCTAAAGCCCTCTGCCAGTATCTTTTAGTCCATGAGCCTATTCTCAATCCACTAACCTTCAAGGCCACCTCTGTCCCATCACTGTCCACTCACTCTGCCCTCAGAAGCTAACCTATGTTACAGTCCTCTGGGCACTTTGTTTCTTCATCCCCAAACCACTCCCTGATAGAGAGGTCTCACAAGGCACACACACACACACACACACACACACACACACACACACACACGTATATATATTTTAGACAAAGTCTCGTTCTGTTACCCAGGCTGCAGTGCAATGACACGACCTCAGCTCATTGTAACCTCCACCTCCTGGGTTCAAGAGATTCTCCTGCCTCAGCCTCCCGAGTAGCTGGGATTACAGGCACCGGCCACCACACCCAACTAATTTTTGTATTTATACTAGAGACAGGGTTTCACCATGTTGGCCAGGCTGGTCTCAAACTCCTGACCTCAGGTGGTCCACCTGCTTCATTCAGCCTCCCAAAGTGCTGGGATTACAGGTGTGAGTCACTGCACCGGGCCACATATCTCTTGTCTATGTCCTCTTAGCACCTAGAATATGAGATTATGTGTGGATCTGAACTGGGCAAAGGTCTGTGCTAAATCAGGCTATGAGAGGTAAACATCACAACACCAAGATCCACCCACCCAATGGACCATGTCCACATCCCCTCATAAGAATTTTTTTTTTCCTGACAATAGGCTCTAATGATTAGGCCAGAAGATAGTGCACATTCACTGAAAGCCTGCTAATAAAATGACTAGTCACATATGGCATGGTCCCACCCAAAAACATGAGCTAAGACACTGAGGGGATTCTGTTAAGAATGTTGTTCAGATACAAAATGAAAATCAGGCAGGGGGCAACAAGAAGTGAAACTGAAAGAAGTTTGAAAACCCTGGAGTCAAGGGAGCCATTGAGTAAAATTATAGAGTTGAAGCTATGGGGGCCCACAGCAAGCAAAACTTACGAAAAGCCAAAAATTATTAGTCATAATAAAAACTGCATTATTAAAGACCTACTATGCACCACCCACTGAGCTAGGCATTGTACAAAGATTTTTTTTTTTAACAAAAAAACCGATGAGTGGGTACTATTATTAGTCCCATTTACAAAAGAAATTGAGTCACAGAATGGTTAAATACCATGAGCTCTCCATTGCCTTTATTCCCTCCTGGATTTCTTACAATAAACCCTCATGCTATCCCCTATGCCCACCCTCACATTAGAGTAGCATGGGTGAATCTGCTCCTTGGAACCAAAGCAGAAAGCACTGTGGAACAAGGACTGCACACAAGACATGGAAAATGTGCAAAAGGGCGAGGACATGAAGATGCACCCCATTACCCATGGCCTAGGCCAGCCCTACTGTTCTGAATGGTTTCCTGGACCCCCAGCTTATAGAAACTACCAATTCTCCTGAGCCCTGAATGTTTGTGCCATGTACAGCCATATGCTGTCTAATATCCTTAATGATCTTTTACATATCATTTCTTTTCTTCCCAGCCAGCCTGCGAACTCTTGACTTCACAGAGATCATGCCTTCTCATGTTGTTTGTTCTTTCACAAATGAGAGTGCCCTAAACATTTACAGAAATCATCCCCCTGGTTCTGTTCAAAGTGCCAATGATCCCACCCATGTACACAGAATCCTGCAGGGCCTTGCAAAGGCATCAGACCCCTTGGGTGTAATCTGAGAACCACTAGCAGAGTAAATAAATCCCTGCCCTGGTGGCAAATACTTCCCTTTACCTCTTCCCTTATAAAAGCAAACTTCTCCTGTCCCATCTCACAAGTGCTCTCTAATGGATTCTTTGTTTTGTTTATTCCACTTAGTTCAAGCCAGAAGCAAAAAAAAAAAAAAAAAAAAAAAAGAGAGAGAGAGAGAGAGAGAGAAAGTGCATGAGAAACCACCTAGCACAGTGCATGGCACAGAGTCAGGAACTCTGTGTTTCCTCCAATGTTACCTTATTTGAAACGTGCAACGTTTAGTGTTTTAAATGGCCCCCAAAAAATAATTGGGCAGTGGGTGACATTGCCAAGAAGCTTGCTTCTCAGCATGTGTGCAGACTTGCCGCATGTAAGCAAGAACAATATAAACTTCAGGCACTCATCTCTAGGGCCCCCAGATGGTCCCCTTAGAGAGTTATCAAGGGAGAGTTAGACTAGGGCACACCTCCCAATTAGAGGCCTAGCTCAGGATTCATTTGCAGGTTCAGCCTCAGCAGAAATTGCTTCCAATGGACTGGGCTGATGAAGTGAGCCTTGATTTCAGAAAATAGCAGATGCTAGTATTTGTCAAGCTGAAAGCCTCATGCAAAATCCAAAGTAGCAAGAAAGGAATCCAAAAAATTTCCAAAATTAAAAAATTAGCCAGGCATGGTGGTGTGTGCCTGTGGCCACAGCTACTGGGTTGGCTGAGGCAAGAGGATCAATTGAGACCAGGAGGTCGAGGCTATGGTGAACCTTGATTGCTTCATTCACTGCACTCCAGCCTAGACAACAGAGAACCCTGTCTCAAAAAACAAACAAGCAAAGAAACAACAACAACAACAATTTCCAAATCCAAGAAATCAAAGTCAAGCCATGAAGACTGGATAGGGGTCAACAGCAGGTAGGGGTCAACAGAAGTGGGAATAGCAAAGGTGAAGGGGGAACAAGGACTTTCAGAGTGATTGTCTACGCAGTGTTTTGCAAACATTTTTCAGTTCAAAAGTAGATGAACTCTTTTTACAAATAAAACCATATATGAAACCCAAACACCTAGATTTTTAAAATCCATTTTTATTAATAAATTAGGTATATTTACCAATTAAGAAGACAATTGATAAGAATGATTAACTTTATTAACATAAAAATTTGAAATCAAAGATGACAGCCACAGCTTTATATCACCCTCAGCATCCCACTTATTTTAGTATTTTGCTCTGATTCTATAGTTTCAAAAGCTTTATAAAAATCCTGGTCACAAAAACAAGGTTTTGTAAATGATAATGGTTCTTTTCAACTAACTGCTTTGCAATGAGAATAATTTAGACAGCAATGATAGGAAAGGCTTTATTTTGAAATCTACAAAAAAATGAACAGATATATTGAAGAACAAATCAAATTTACAAAATCACTAAAAGAGAGATCCCTTTGGTTTAAAAATCCCCAACTAAGAACATCTGATACTTGCCACTTGAGTCACAGACTGGCATAGGCTAGAAGCTTTGGCCAGTTGGCCTGTCATTAAGTTTCTTTCTGTACAGAGAAGACAACAGTCAAAGAGGCCCCTGGTGGGGAACTGGTGAACAACCCAACAGTTCAAGTTAAGAAGAAAGAAAATCCCCAAGCCATACCATCAAGTAGCTTAAGAGTACTAGAAAGAAGCAAAAAAATTTGGAGTCTGATGAGCTCAAGACAAAACCTCAGATGTGTCATTTACTAGCTGTGTGACCTGGGTAAGTTGCTTAATATATCTGAGCCTTAGTGTTCTCATCTCTAAAACAAAGATGCTAATTTTCTTTCACTGGATTGTTTTGTATATTAAATGGGATGCAGTGTGTACAGGCCTGACCATTTAGGCATTCTGCAACTAGGACCAAGGATGGAACAGCACTGACCAGAGGGAGGGGGACACAGAAGCCCAGTGATTATCTCTGGGGAGCCTGATACAGATTTGGAAGTATCTCCAAGAGTAGGCCTTCATCACATGGGGAGGTGGAGGGAGGAAACAGCAGGATTTACTTGTTTTTTCCTGCCTCCATGGGGATTGATACAGAGGACAAAATAGAGTTCAAATAAAGAATCAGAGGAGGTGGAGGTAAAGGTCACAAAGACCAGGAAGAGCTATCAACACACCCTGGAAGCCCGAGGAGGACCTTTGTACCCTAGTGATCACTCCGGGGATTCCTCTGAGTGCAGATTGCTACAGAAATACCCTACAGTACCTTCCTCCCAAAAGTCTGCAGTGAGGTCTTCCAGACACAGGGAGACGGTAATACCCATGCCACACTCTACAGCAAACCCAGCAGAAAGGAGTGCACACCAAGGTGCTGTTGCTTGACGGTGTCAACCCCAACCCTGTGCCTTGACACACACATTACCTTCCAGGGCATTCCAAGATGGCCAAATAGGAACAGCTCCAGTCTGCAGCTCCCAGCGTGCTCAATGCAGAAGACAGGCGATTTCTGCATTTCCAACTGACACACACATTACATTTTAAGAGCATCACTTCACTAATAGAAGTTCTGGACACCTCTTCCCTGTTCTAGATCAAAGTCCTGTGTTCTCTGATCACTTCCAAAATCAAAATAGCTGACTGACCCCATTCACTTGTCTGAGTCCTAGAGAATTTACCTCCTAAATTCAACCCCACTGTGATCTCTTCTTTGACCAGGATCATAATCTTTCATCT
The DNA here is from genome assembly GCF_037993035.2 of Macaca fascicularis. Taxonomy (NCBI): domain Eukaryota; kingdom Metazoa; phylum Chordata; class Mammalia; order Primates; family Cercopithecidae; genus Macaca; species Macaca fascicularis. The sequence continues at coordinate 102,981,494 of NC_088387.1, read as the reverse complement.
GCTCTAGGCTACTTACCACCACCCTAGCTAGCTGACTCAGCGTCCAACCCAACACTGCTACCAGGTCTGTCTCATCCCTTATAAGAGATGAGCCAGGATGAGATGCAAGAGTAGATTCTTCTGGGAAAGAAAGCGAAGCCCCAAACACCTCAGCTTTTCCCACAGTGTGGAGGAAGAAAACACCTTTCCACTTTGTCTGATATCTTCTCCCAGGCAGTTGTCGAATCCTAGAGGTTCGCTTTGCTCCCCATTGCCAATCTGTGACTCCCAGCTTAAAGCACTGTGAGTTAATCCAAGTTGCTTCTTGCTGGGATAATATATCAAAGGAGGGAGAGTACACACTCTCTCCTAATGGATCTCTTAACAAACTTACATAAAGATCACCAATTCACAGAGATCATTGTCCTAGTGACACAGAGCTATAATTGATTACTGTGACTTTGATGCTTAGAGAGTGATTCATTAGAGCCTCATTATCTCTGTCATTTTTAATGAGAAGAGTTGGGTGATACATAAACACAGTTATGACAGGCAAAGAAAAAGCAAACAGACCAGAGAAAAAGAGAATTACAGAGGTTCCTGCAAGGTGAAGCCTTTCTTTACCAGAGGGATAAGAGAATTGTGTGAGATGCTCTTTCAGAAATTGCTATGATGTAGGGCTATAGCCAGACGTTAGCAGTGCAAGGCCATGCCACCTTTCCAGGCATATCTAGGTATAAAGCACAAAGCTCCACAATAATCACAATTAAATAAGTGACTGGGGAATTACGGCTGCACTATTTCCGAGGTGTACTTGATTTGCCTATAGGAATTGCACAGTGGAATCTATAGTCATGCTAACCTTTACTGAAAAGGCACTCCAGGTCAGTAACTAGGGCACTACAATCATTCTCACTTCACAAGTAGATCATCATTTTATACCTGTATCATGAACCCTAAGGAACTTGACAAAACCATTTAATTACGATCTCCAGGAGAAGGTCACTTCTCATTCATCTTGAATCCATCCTGTTATCTAGCAGAATGCCTGGTACAATGAGTACTCTAGATTGTGTGATGAAGTACCAGAGTTTCGTTGTACAATGGTACTACCCATCTCACCAAAACACTGTCACTTTTCTTCTGAACATTCAAATTGGCCATTTAAGTCTCTATCTTACGTAAATTATCAGTATATCCAGTTTTTCTTTCTAGGGACTTTCTTTGCCTAGAATTGTTCACGAGGTCAATGTTTAATCAAACTTAAAAAGCTACTCCTACTTTCAAAATGCAAGTAAAGTAAAACCTAGAGATGCTACTTTTCCAGTGAGGGACATCAGGTTGCCTCCAATCTTTTTTACCAAAAAAAAAAAAAAAAAGCCACAATGCTCATCCTTGTGTATATGGCTATGGAACTGTGAGAGCATTTTTATGCTGGATCATAGAGTATGTATATACTTAATTTGACCGAGTACTGCCAGATGGCTCTTCAGAATGTCTGCATCAGTCTACTCTAACCCAGCAAAGCATGAGGGTTATGTTATATGCCTGCACCTCCCCTCAACACTTGGCATTATCAAATTTTATAATTTTAGCTAGAATAATATATGTCATTATTATTGTTTAGCTTGCAGCTAAATTGCATCTCTTCATTTACTTGCTGGCCTTTTTTATTTTTTAGCATAGCAGATAGTAAATTTTGAGTTTTTAATTATTGCCATTTTTATTATTTTTTCAACTTTGTATAATTTATAAAAATGTTTAATTTTTTTATTTCAATAGCTTTCAGGGTACAAGTAGTTTTTGGTTATGTGGGTGAATTGTATAGTGGTAAAGTTTGAAATTTTAGTGTACCCATCACCCAAGTAGTGTACATTGTATCCAGCATGTAGTTTTTTACCCCCCATGCCCCTCTCACCCTCCTCCCTCTGACTCTCCAATGTCCATTATATCACCCTGCATGCCTTTCATGTACTCATAGTTTATCTCCCACTTGTAAATGAGAACATACAGTAGTTGGTTTTCTATTCCTGATTACTTCACTTGGAATAATGGCCTCCAGTTCTGTCAAGTAACTGCAAAACACATTATTTTGTTCTTTTGTATGGCCAAGTAGCATCCCACTATATACATATATATATGTGTGTGTGTGTGTGTGTGTGTGTGTGTATGTATGTGTGTATATATATAACATTTTCTTCATTGGCTCACCGGTTGATGAGCACTTAGGTTGTTTCCCTATCTTTGCAATTGTGAATTATGCTGTGATAAACATATGCATGCTCATGTCTTTTTGATATCGTGACTTCTCTTCCTTTGAATAGATGTTCAGTATTGCTGAATTGAATGGTAGATCTACTTTTGGTTCTTTGAGATTTTACTAATTTACATTCCCATTAGCAGTGTATAAGCATTCCCTTTTCACCACATCCACACCAAAATCTATTGTTTTTTTGACTTTTTAATAATGGCCATCCTGGTTGGGGTAAACTGGTATGTCCCTATGATTTTAATTTACATTTCCCTGATAATTAGTGATGTTGAACATTTTTATATGTTTATTAGCCATTTATTAGCCATATGTATGTCTTCTTTTGAGAAATACCTATTTGCATTATTTGCCTACCTCTTTTTTTTTTTTTTTTTTTTGGAGACAGGGTCTCGCTCCGTTGCCCAGGCTGGAGTACAGTGGTGCAATCTCAGCTCACTGCAAAGTTCACTTCCGGGGTTCAAGTGATTCTCCTACCTCAGCCCCCTGAGTAGCTGGGATTACAGGTGCCCACAACCACACCTGGCTAATTTTTGTATTTTTAGTAAAGATGGGGGTTCACCATGTTCCCCAGGCTGGTCTCGAATCCCTGGCTTCAAGTGATTTACCCGCTTCAGCCTCCGAAAATGCTGGGATTACAGGCATAAGCCGGCCGTGCTGTGCAGAAGCTTTTTAGTTTAACCAGGTCCAATTTATCTTCATTTTTGTTGCATTTGCTTTTGGGGTCTCAGTCATAAATTTTTTGCCTAAACCAATGTTCAGAATAGTTTCTTCTAGGTTTTCTTCTAGAATTTTTATGAATTCAGGTCTTAGATTTAAGTCTTTAATCAATTCTGAGTTGATTTCTGTATATATTGAGAGACAGGGATCTAGTTTTATTCTTCCATATGTGGCTATCTGGTTTTCTGAGGACGATTTATTGACTGAGGTGTCCTTTTCCCAATTTATGTTTTTGTATGCTTTGTCAAATATCAATCAGTTGTTAAGTATTTGGCTTTACTTCCGGGCCCTCTATTCTGTTCCATTAGTCTATTTATCTACTTCTATTATCAGTACCATGCTGTTTTGGTGACTATTTGCTGACCTTTTGGATCTTTTCTTGAGTAAACTGGTTGTACGTTTCCTTGGCTCATTATTCTACTGGGGTTCCTCTCTTTCACATATTAATTTACAAGAGTTGTTTTTATGTCATAGATATTAATATCTGTGTTAGAAATTACAAGAGTATTATCGCAATTTTTATACTGTTATTAGCTTTACTTATGATTTTTTTAGATTTGACATAATCAAATTTATCAATTTTTTTATTTTATGCATTATATTTTAAAGGTTTTATTGAAGAAGTGATTTTTCTTTCCAGGCATCAAAAATATTCTCCTATATTTTCTTCCATTAACATTATAGCATTTCCTTCAATATCTAAGACTTTCATCCATCTAAAGTTTACCCTTCTATGTTGTCAAAAAATTTTTTTATATTATGAGGCAGTTTTTTCCAAATCTAACTACTAAGCTACTTATCTCTCCTAACCCATTGACTTGTTGTGCCAGTTTTCTTTAATATTAGTTTCCCAGATGTGGGTATAAATATACATAGATATGAATATAGATATTTAGATATAGAAATACAGATGTAGATATATGTGTCCGAATTCTCTATTCTGTTCTACTGAATTATTAGTCTCTTTATATAAATATCGCACGTTGTAACATATCTTAGTATCAGGCCAAAAATAATCTCTTTACTCTATTTTTTAAGACTGACCTAGCTATTCAAGGACCTTAATTCTTCCATGTAAGTTTTAGAATGTTTTTATCAAGTTCTTCAAAATACCCCACTAGAATTTTAAATGGAATTATGTTGATTTATAAGTTAATTTAGGGAGAAAGTTTGATAATATTAAGTCATTCCATACAAAAACTAGGAATGTATATCCATTTAAATAAATCATCTTGTATGTACTCAAATAGAATTTAACATTTTTATATAAATCTGTGTATGTCTTATTAAGGTAACTTCTAGATACTTTATAATTTTTATTGATATGAAGGTCTTTGTTGTTTAAGTTTTTTAGTTGATAGTTTATTATTGCTGGTGAAAATAATGTTAAATATATTTAAGTTGATTCGGGATCTGGCAAACTTATTGAATTTTCTCATTACTTCTAATAGTTTACCTGGGTTTTTTTCCTTCTATAGAAGCTTCTTTTAGTTTTATTTTATCAGTTCCCTCACTGAGCCAACTGATAAAATAAAAATATTCCAAAGAAAATATTTTAAAAGAAAAATTATAAAAGAAAAATATTTCTTTTTGGAATTTTTTCTATTTGGAGATTATAGATTCAACAAGCTGAATAACTTTAAAAAAAAATAACTACATGGCAAGCAATGGGAACCAAGAAGAAAGATCTAACTATGTGTTTTAATGTAGAACATGTTCTATGCGGAAGCTACAATTGGAAGTAGATATTCCTCTTGGATCGCTTAGATTTGTGAATATTGTTTAAAGTAAATTTGCTTTGTTTCACAGTTGTATAGATAATGTTGTGCATAGATAAAACTGAGACATAAAAGTTAAACTAAGGTTTATAAAAACAGGTTTTCAACAGCTTGCGTTCAGCAAATATCTTGTGAAAAGAAGTAGAAGAGTATTTGTTATGCGGCGACACTAACAGTTGTAGCGCAAGGACGGTCACTCGGTCTGAGTCACCATGACTGGAACACTGACCATGGCATGCGTCCTCCCAAGAAATGTCTGCTGCTACAGTTTCCTCTTGCCAGCTCTACCGTTCTGCATCCTTCACCCTCTGTCCTCTTTACACTTTTGGCTACAGTAGGCACAGGTTAAAGTCCTCCAACTGGAAACATTTGTGAAAACTGTTCCAAGTTCCTTGAACTTTTGTCAGTTTTGTGGTACGCACTTCAAACAGTGGCAGATGTTTCCCCTGTGCTATTCATAGCCTCCCTCCAGTTTCAAAGCAGGAAGAGCCCTGAAGCAAATAAGGGCTATCTCTTGCTAAAAGCCTGAATATTATACCCAAAAAGAAAATTCAGCTTGAAAGGAATATGTCACAAGCTTCAAGATCCTTTGGTGGATTTTTAAATGACGGAAGTAACCCTGATCACACAAAGGTCACTTAGAATACCCATATTCTTTCATACCACCCAAGCCTTTCCTGAGTTCTTGTCTTACAGCCCATCAAAGAGCAACTGGAAGGCTTCTGTGGCTCCCCCCACCAGCAAACATGAGATTCCATTCCCATCTTGGACAAGGAGCTAAGAATCACCCCACTCTTGAGTAAGTAGTGGGGTCTGCCATCATGAAAACTGGCTCCCCAAGGAATGAGCTGGGGCAGGAAGGAAGGAGGGACTGACACTGGGACATGAATCTCATTCAGCTCTTTTAAGACAGGCACATGCTGCCACCTGGTTCCCATTACAGCCTCACCATAGTGAGATTTGGCCACTGAGGCACCCAGGTGGAAGAATGAGGCTCAGGCCCTCAGTGCTTAGAGCCGGAGAATGTTCCCAGCATATCACAATTACAGAAACATCTGTGCCCAACAGCTTTCCGTTGAACTGCTGTGAAAATTTACAGTGTTCGATTGCTTTCAGAATTTCTCACTTCTCAGCCTAAGGCAGGGTGGTCCCAAGGCTGCCAGTGAATTGCAGCAGGAAGGGAGAAAGATCACAGTTTCCAAGGTTTGGATGAAATGTGGCACAAGGGTGTGAGGGATGAGCCTGGAGCCCCAAGTGCTATGGGCTTCCATCAGCTGGTCATCTTTTCTTCCTTTTTTGTTTGATCAACATATACTTCCTAAGCATGACGTGAACTGACTTCACCATGGATAAAAATCTCAGTAAGGGTTGGTCTTCAAAAAGCCAAGAATTGGGAGAGAAGTAACCATTGGTTAAAATTGATATGAATAATATACAATATTTTTTATTTTGAAACTACAAGACAATAAAAGTTTTCATGCATTATACAAAATATGTAAATAAACTCTGTTTAGAAGTACCATCTACAACAGCACAAATCAAATTAAGGCCTCCAACTAGCTACATGAGCATCACCTGGTATCTTGTTAGAAATGTAAATTCTCTGACACCCCCCACCCACCTCACCTACTAGTTGGGATTAATCCTAGGAATCTGTAGATTAAAAAGCTCTACAGGTGATGCTCACTAAAGCTTCAGCAGCATTGACCTAGAATATAAACAACAACAGCAGCAAAATCCTAAGCAAATAGGATACCCAAAATAACCCAACTTGATTTTTCCAGGGGGACCAGGAGAAAAAAGCAAGAAGGATGGACTGGCCATTGTAGCACAAGAGAGCGTCACAAGCATTTGGAGGTGGGAGTAGATTAATAATTCTAGGAGCAGTAGTAAGAGCCAGTACAGGGAGGAATTAATAAAGTCCTGAAAAATCATGGAGTATACATGAGGATATTTTGTTATTTAGACCTTGTTAATATACGACGTAATGCAAAGATCACCCAACAATTTAAGAATAAACTATGCTTATACTTTTAGATAGTGACTGTGTATAGTTGTAAACAATGGCCAATCAAGGCCTCTGTCATTGTTTACATAACATCCCCACAACCATCACTACCACCTTACTATCCTATGAATCAAGGGTTTTCACTTTTTCCATCTTTTAAATGTTTTCACTCTTTGTTAGAATGATATTATATTTTACCTAGAGGCAAAATGTGTAGCAGAGAGACAAGCCAGCTGCTCTGCTTGAGGAGGGCACCGGGCTGCCAAACCCTTCTATTTCCAGCGTTGAGAGAATTCAACAGAACTTCCAGAAACTTTGTATTGTGAAGTTAAAGAAACCTGTGTGGGCCGGGCGCGGTGGCTCACGTCTGTAATCCCAGCACTTTGGGAGGCTGATATGGGTGGATCATGAGGTCAGGAGATCGAGACCATCCCGGCTAACGCGGTGAAACCCCGTCTCTACTAAGAATATAAAAAATTAGCCGGGCCTGGTGGCAGGCGCCTGTAGTCCTAGCTACTCGGGAGGCTGAGGCAGGAGAATAGTGTGAACCCGGGAGGCAGAGCGTGCAGTGAGCCAAGATCGCGTCCCTGCACTCCAGCCTGGGTGACAGAGCAAGATTCTGCCAGAAAGAAAGAAAAGAAACCTGTGTGTGCTCCTCAAACATTCTGGTTCACTGTCTTAAAAGAATCCATACATACTCTCTGCCTAACCCAGCTCCATCCTGGTCAGCCCTGTGGGAATAAAATAGACGCTACCAGTGCCAAAGTCATTTTGACCATCTCTCATAACCTCCCTTTGGAAGCCAAGTGCCCTCAGAGTTACTGTCACTTTCAGTATATTCTCATGCCTTCTTTGGGAGAGACAGCTTGGTAACCCAGTCTTCTGAAGATTGGGTCCCACCTTCTGACCTGATCCCCAGCTTTGTTCTGAGGTCCATGGAGGGCAAGACCCTCCATACCATGGGTCTCTCTGATGTAAGATGGAAACTCCATAAAGATAAAGTGCTTTCAAGAGATTTTGGCAACCACCATCACCCACCAATCAGGCATTATTCATTGCCAGTGACGTAAAAGTTCTCATCACAGCCACTTGGCAATGTTATAGTAAGTTGAGCCTTGGAGGCCATCAGAGCATTACTGAATATTTAATAAGTGGCCAGACCTTGAACCTTCGATTTCCCATTGTACCACATTTTTACTCTTTGGTTCAGAGATTTCTGATCTAGTAAAAGATAAGGTACTAAAGTAGGAGCAAACACTGGCAGTTGTGCAAGTAATTTTAGTTACTCCTACGTTAGGTCCTAATCTAAGTCAAAAGGTAATATTGGATTTGATAATGCTTGCCAGGGTTCTTTTGTGGAGGTTAAATTTGTTTTTTGTTGGTTGATTGGAGCCTTGGTTTGGAGAATTTTTGTTTGATTTTAATTTGTTATTGCTTTTGAAACCATTGACCTAAAGGGAATTATGAGTTAGAAATGGATAAGTGAAAAGATACCTAATAAATTATCCTAAAAATAAGTTGTGATCATATATTTGACTTGTAGAAACAGGAAGGATTTATCTCCTAGACTTTGCATTTCTTTCTTAATTCTACTATCAGGGAGGAATAGCAGATAAAGGGAGAAGAGAGATACCTCCACATATCTTTAACTAAAATATCTGGATTCTGTCCAATCATAAATATGGCCCAGTTTATATATATTGGAGGGAATATAGAAGAGGAAACAAGAGATCTTACTTTTAATTGTCAATGTGAATTTTTAAACAACCAACTAGGGTCACAACACTCTCCTTGAAAAAAAAAAACAAAAAACAAAAAACCGAAATGAGCCCCCAGTGCCTACGAGCAAATTAAAGTGTAATTTTTAAAAAAAGAAAAGAAAACTCTCTTGGGCTATTCTAAGACCTTCTCTACACTGTCCTTGTATATTGACCTAAGAACCAGAGCCTTGAGCTGGCTTCAATCCCTACGATAGACAAGCATGTTTCAAAAGAAGAATACAATTTATAAAAGCATAGAGTTGGCTGCATGGAAGTATCTGGTTTTGAATCACAGAGCCTGGAACTCTAAAGTTACTAGAGAGCTTTCAGAGTAGTTCCCCAGTTTAAAAAAATGGGGAAAATGAGACTCTAAAAGAAGTGGGCAAAAAAAAAAAAATTATAACAAAATAAAAGGGACTTTACCTAAGAGAAAACATAAACATCATAAATATATGTAAAGTTATTCAATTTCACTGTAAATTTAAAGTTGTTAGTTAAAACAATAAGATATATTTACACCCACCACATTGGCAAAAACATTTGAAGTCTGACAACACAAGGTGTTGATGAAGAAATAAAGAAATGAAAACTCTCTAGTCTTCAATCAGAAAATAAATGGGTTACAACAAATTTAGCAAGTAGTGGGCATAAGTTGAACATACATAGCTCTGACCATCCCATTCCTAGGTCTAAACCCTAGGGAAACTTCCGCAGATGTGTCCTGTCTTAGTCTATTCAGGCTGCTATGACAAAATCGCATAGACTAAGCAGCTTATGAATAGTAGAAATGTATTTCTCACAGTTCTGGAGGCTAGGAAGACCAAGATCCGGGTGACAGCATGGTCGGGTTCTGATGAGGGCCTTCTTCCCAGTTGCAGTCTGCTGACTTCTCACTGTGTCCTCACATTGTGGAAGGAACTAGCTAACTCTCCAGGCTCTCTTTTATAAGGGCACTAATCCCATCTATGAGGGTTCCACCCTCATGAACTAATCACCTCCCAAAAGCCCCACCTTCTAATACCAACACCATAGAAGTTAGGATTTCAATATATAAATTTTGTGGGGACATAAATATCCACCACAGCAGATGCCCAGGTATTTGTTTTATTACTCTATAAACTATACCTATGCCCTATTGTATATAAAATTGTCATCATTTAAAATAAAACTAAACCTGCAACTTTAAGACAACCAACAAAGACCAGTAATCAAAAGGTAAGTGATTTTCCCAGGTTACTCCACAAGTAAATGGCCAAACCTGGACTTGAACCCAGATGACTTGGTGTCAGAGTCCAAGACTGTAATTACTATGAATTACTACACAATATATGCTAAATGTCTTTTTAAAAACCTCCCTGAATCTCAGTGTCTACATCTGTAAAATGGCAATTAAATATATGTTTGTAAAGTTCTAAGCACATTGCTTAGCCTGTGATGAGTGCTCAATCAGATAATACTTAGAAGGAGGAGAAAAAGCAGAAGGGAGAAAGGAAAGAAGGAAGAAGGGAAGGAAGGGGGAGACAGAGAGAGAGACCCCAAATGAGAAATCATATTCTTAAAGGAACTACACATGCCCAACTTAGAAAATACACAAAGTAGAAGTGTAAACTAGAAAATCTGTTTTCTCTTCATTGCTGCAGGCCCCAGAGCATCTGGTCTCATTAAAGGTGCAAAAGTCGAATATCCTATTGAAAATTCTCTTTGGTGTAGGAAATTAAGTTAAATTAAAAACATGACCTTTCTCTCAAACTGGCAAAAGTGATCTCGTTCTCTGAACGTGATCGTATCCTTCAGCAATACATCAAAACCAGACGTCGCTGCGGGACTTCTATGACTGAGCCATCAACCTCCTCTGAGACTCCCATTTATTTGGCTCCATTCAGGCAAAGAGGATCAGGTTCTTTATAAAATCCAAAGGAAGAAGGTGATATCCGCCCAGGGAGGAGGGTTTTGGGTCTTCTCTAACATTTCACAGGCCACTCACTCAAAGACAGAGCTGCTAACAGCCTAGAGGGTTGCTGCCCCCTCTCCTCACTTTGGAGACAACACTGGGGGTTGAGAGACAGTGCAGACAGGATTGCTCTCTCTGGAAGAAATTGAGTTGAAAGTTCAATTGTAATCCTATGAGGCCTAGCTGGGGAGACCCCTGGATCCCCGATGGATCTGGGCGGGAACATGCATCCGAAGCCTGGAAGCAGCACCTCTCTCCTGCTCTCTGCTTTGCCCATCCCCTCCCACACTCATGCTTTCTCTGGCAACCCTACTCACACCCAGGCCTTTCTGGAGGCCCTTCTGCAGTCCAGGGAGGGCTCAAGGGGAAAAGGAGCTCTCCAAAGGGCAGAGCTGCACTGACAAGATAGGAGCCCAGAGCAATGGCAGCCATGGGAGAAAGTGACTGGCCTTCTGAAGCCAAGCTCCAGAGACACTCAAAAATCGAGATTAAAAATTTATGCATAAACATGCCTATTGGCATGCTATTTATAGACCTGGATAGTCTAAAACAATTTAATTGCCCCAATTTAGAAAATGGTTAAGTAAATCGTGGTCTGACTCTACCCTATCACTTAAAATAGCCTGTGTCACATGAAAAACTCTAGTCTTCAACAAGAGGATTTTTTCCAATTAAATTGTTATTGCTATTATTATTGCAACCTATATATTAACATTAACTAGAACTTTACAATTTGTAATGAGTTTTCCTTCTATTGAAACTGTCCCATTTAATCAACACAAATATATGAGCTAGATATTAATCTCATTAAGTAGATAAACAGATGCTTAGAAAGATTAAACAGCTTGCCCAAGGTCGGGCAACAAATAAGTGGCAGAGAAGAAATTCAAACCCAGGTTCTCCAACACTATCGCCAGATCTCCTTCTACAATGTTATGTACATCCCATCAAGAGGAATTGGGCGGAGTAGACACACACACACACACACACACACACACACACACAAAATGGTAAACTCCATATAAAGGGGCTTCAGATAATTGTTAAATGCACTAGAAAGTGTGTTTAATCAATATCAAAAGCCAAAAGAGACTTTTGATATGGTTGTGCTGAACGTGCAAAGACGTTTGCAACTCTAGGGAGGTTTTTACCCCAGATCCTTGAAAGTCAAAAGTCTGCTAAATAAATCTGAAAGGACAGGGTGAACGTCTCTACAATTTAAAAATTAATATAATAATATTAATATGGAGAAGGAGACAAGGAAGAGGGGAAAAGAAGAGGGGGTAAAGAAGGAAGAGGAAAAAAGGAGGAGAAATTAATGGTGATAAAAGCATATTTATTATGTAATTTTCATAATAAGCATCAACTGCTGAAAAATCCCTTAAGGATTATACAACGGGAAACTAGAATCACACAGAGAGTTTCTTTATTTCCTTGACACTTTCGATTGTTTTGGTCTCCAGAAACTTTTCAGAGTGAAAATAAGTACAGAAACCCTCCCTAAACATCTCAATTTCTGGGCTCGTTTCTACTGGATGAATAGGGGATCTAAAGTCTAAGTCATTTGGAGGAATGTTTAAAAACATGTAATACCTATAGATGTGGTTTCATTCAGAATAATAATAATTAATTAATTAAAGGCAGGAAAAAACAAACAACCCAAAGCATGCACTGAAATGCTCATAAAGAAAAAATTATACTGGAAGAATAAAATATGAAATAATGTATGAGTTTATGTGTGTGCAAATAAACTGGGGACAAAATGCTAATCAGGAAGAGGAAATAAGTACTTCATTCTACCCAAGTATTAAAGCTATTGTACAAAACACTGTCACATTGACAGGTTTCTAACAGACTCCTAACTTCTAAAGGTCATCATCAATTCATATTTCTTCATCCAACCCTTTCAATGGACCCATCTGCTACTAATGAAAACCTACAATTGTCACTAAGGAATCCCATATTCTCTTAAGTTTTCCATAAAGGTCTCTTTGAAAAAAAAAAAAAATAGAACTTGAGTAACTAAACTGATTTAAAAGAATAGACCATAGATTGTGCAGTGCTACTTTCCCCACACTCTAGCATGCACTGAAGTCTTAATTAAAGCTGTAGCTATCTGAACTATTTTGGCCTTTGACTTTATAGCCCAATATGTAATTCCTATTGGTATAGTAAATCAGTTACTTCAGTATTTGTTAAAACTGAATAAAGTTTATAAGCCTATCAAAATACCTCTTGTTTCTTGTAAATGTTTAGGAAACATTTCTGAAATGTTTCTGAAAGTTAAGGTCTTAAGAGTTAGCAGAAACCAAAGAGTGACCTCACTTTGCACTTTGCTTCCTTCCGAAAGAAGCAAGACCTTCCCTCTACAAGGGGCAGGAGAGCCACAGACATCACAGTAGGGAGTCAAAGAGGAGATAGACTACAAAGACAACCAGACTTTTCTCACAACCACACGAGGCCCTTGCAGATGCTATGCTTTATTTATTAATGACGTAGCAGCCTCCATTAAAAATGGCACCTGCATTCCCAAGACATATGAATGAGAAATGAAGTAGGAAGGAAGAGTGAGGTCTCAATCCACATGCAGCACTTGGGGAAAACTTAGTATTCCCTACATCACTTCTTAAAAATCATTTTACACTCTTGCTCTTCAGCAGGGTCTTGAAACAATGTTTGTATGAAAAACATAATAAAAATCAAGGTCTCACCAAATATTCTGAAGGACTACAGCTCCGCCTATAAGGTACTAAGTCTATAAGATGCAAATAACACAACATTGACTTCACTGGGTTTTGGACTTTAAATGAGAAAATCCATGAAATATATACTTAGTGTAATGTTTAGCACAGAATGAGAGCTGTAACTTACCGTGGTTGGTTGTTGCTATTATGGCTGTTGCTGTTGCTAGTGCTGTTTTAAGAAGCCCTGTATGGCAAGCCCTGAGCTCTTTCTACAGAAGCTTGGAAGTGGTGCAGCCTTTTGATGACTTAACACCTTCCTAGCTAGTTTTGAGAGATACTCACATTTTGATGCCTAGCTCTTTTGAGGCTAATGCAGTATTTGAAAAACATTTCCATGTTAGAACAACACAGCCATAACAAAAATGTTCATGGTTTACTCATGTCTAGCCCATTGGAAATTATGAGGTTCCTTCACAGATTTCAAGCTACCTCAAAAGAGCTGTCATAGTTGCTGTCTCATTTCCACCCTTCTTAATCCCTTTTGAACACAATTTAGTCAGGCTTTTGACTCCACTATTGTACTAAAACAGCTTTTATCAAGACCTTTTATGATTCCTAGCAGTAAATTTTCACCTCGAATTCCTCCTTCCTTATCTAGCTATCCATCTATATCATCTATCTATCTATCTATCTATCTATCTATCTATCTATCTATCTATCTATCTATCATCTAGTTTATCTATCTGGGCAGTCTCATACAGACTCATGGCTTTAAATGCATTTTATCTACTCATGGCTCCAAAATGTGTATCTTCAACCGAAACTTGACTTACATATCCAACTGCTTTCTCAGTACCTCTAAATACTAAATAGGTACCTCAACTTTATCATATCCAAAATCAGATTTGAAATTTTTATCTCCAAATATGCTTGTTTTAGTCTCCTAAACTCAGTAATGGGCAAATCTCTTTTCAGTTGCTAAGAACAAGATCCTTGGAGACAGCACTTACTCTTTTCTCTTATAACCTATGTCTAATCTATCACAATTTCTATGGTTTCTGTCACTAAAATATACATAGAAAATATAACTTATCATCATCTCCTCCACTACTCCTGACTAAGTGAGATGGAAAGCTATTGGGAGAACTATGAGCAAAGGAATAACATGCCATGCCTTGAGTTTAAAAAGACCTCTGACTTTACTGATAATAAACTGTAGGGGGCCAACGGTAGAAACAAGGAGCTGATCAGACATGTATTTCGACAATCCAGACACTAGATAACAGTATTTATGGCTGTATTTATTGCTTAGAACAATACCTGATCTATAACAAGTGCTCAGTAAATGTTGTTGAATGAGGGAATGAATGTAGAACCAGCAGATTCTGGAGGGACTGGGACAAAGGAGAGAGCTTGTCATGATAGAAGGTAGATTGGACAAGCTGCTCTCTTGATGCAAAACACATAACAGAGCACCAGTGTATACAACACTCAATAGATGCTCCATAATTGTGTGCTTAGTAATTGTTTAATTGGTGGATGGATGGATTGACTAATGGAAGGACATTAGGAGACATGTTATAAGAAGAGGGGAATGGGAAAATAAGGCCCGGAGGAAACCATATACCCAGAGTCATCACCAGAGTACCCAAGGAAAGGAATGTGGAAAAGATACCTGTTCATCAAAGCTATCAGACTCTCCAAAAAAAAGTTATTACACTCAGAAATATGTTTGAATTTTCAATGTTACATGAAATTGGCCATATACATGGTAATGGTTCTATTTGATCTGTGACAGTGTGACAATTACAAATATTTTATTGAGCCAAAATTTCAAAATATATATTAAAGTACTGTTTTAACCCAACTGATTATGACACTTCATTTCAACAATCTCTACTCCTTTAGGGATCTGCTTACTATTTGAACTCGTCCTTCACACTAACACTTCAACCCTCCATCACATAAAACATGTCTTACCTTCACTGCCATTTAAGCCGTGTGAGTTTGGATTTATTCTTGGGTAATATAAATATGTAAAAGATACAAAAAAGCATCTTTTACTCTCCTCTAGAAATTTCTCAGTGACTTATGCAAAAGCCACTGTTAGTTTACCTCTCTACCATTCTGGTTGCTTCATTCAATATCCCTGGCTCAGAATTCCTGGG
Organism: Macaca fascicularis; assembly: GCF_037993035.2. Lineage (NCBI taxonomy): Eukaryota > Metazoa > Chordata > Mammalia > Primates > Cercopithecidae > Macaca > Macaca fascicularis. The sequence goes on along the minus strand of NC_088387.1, from coordinate 102,966,177 downwards.
AGAGACTACACAGCCATCAGCAGTGGCCTAGGATTAGGAGTGACAGCCAACACCTATGCAATGATAGTTCAGCACTATGGACAGCAATGTGTGTGCTTTTGTGCCCCCCCAAAATATTTAACGTATGTTCTAATTATACCCAGAATGTACCCATATTACTTTAGCTTGTGTCAACAAACAGCAATAACAATAGCAAGTGAAATTTATTGAATATTTAATATGTGCCAAACATTGTACTAAGGTATTTGTTCCTATGTTTCATCCTCTCAGGAATTCTGCAAAATAGGTATTATTTCTTTACATATTTATGAATATAAATTATGTATTTATTATAATTTATAAATTATATATTATGAATGAAGTATCTAAGGTTTAGAGAGATTAAGTAATTTGCCAAATATCAACAACTAATAAGCCTGTAGAGTAAGTCCTTTATCCTTTTGCTATATATCTGTACCTGCATACGGTGGCAAAGAAGAAGTTCAAACTCAGGTTCTCCAACACTAACCCCAGATCTCCTTCTACAATGTTCTGTACGTCACATCAATAGGAGATGAGCAGAGTAGACACACACACACACACAGACATGCGCACACACACACACACATACACACACAAATGGTAAACTCCATATGAAAGGGCTTCAGATAATTATTAAATGCATTAGAAAATATGTTTAATCAATATCAAGAGCCAAAAGAGACTTTTGGTATGATTGTGCAAAGACATGTATGTATGTCTTACAAAAAATGTAAGATTTCCTCTTGAGTGTCTGATGGAGCCCTCAGTTTAGGCCACCTCTAGCCCACTACTGGATAAAAACCAGTAGAAAAAGGTTCTATCTCAGAGAAGAAAATATGATAAGCATCAGGTGCATCCAAGGAAAGCCTATGACTGTGCAAGTGAGAGGGAAGGTGCCTCTGGAGACAAGTTCTTCCCAGGCATATGGATGGGTTGTTCACAAGGTCTCCAGGGCACGTAAACCACAACGATAGGCACACTCCATTCATAAACATTTGAATGTTTCCATTTTCATGTCTCTGATGGCTACATTTTTTCCCAAGTATTGCAGTTTTCTAATCAGTCCCGCATGTCTGTTCTCAGCTATGAATCTAAGAGCCAGCCAGACAAGCTGCAGAGTCCTTGGCCACAGAAGCACCTGGCTCCCCAAGGATGTGTGTCTCATTGTCTTAAATCTAGCAAAGGCTCTTTGATCTCCCTGCTTGGACAAGATTGCAGCCAGGCCTACTCTTCACAACTCACTATGTTTCCAGACCCAGCCTTTTCCATCTCCAGATCCCTTCCCTGCCCAATGACACTAAGCCCTCTCCCACCCCTTCCTTAGCTCCCACAACTCTGAGCAGACATCTCTCTCGGTCCTCCTCCCACCTACAGAAGGCAGCCTTGATTCTTGGACAGCCCCAGACTTAAGCATCATTCCTTTGACTTTCCATGAACCTGTGTTCCTGTGAGACCAGAAGGCAACCTTGATTCTTGGACACCCCCAGACTTAAGCATCATTTCTTTGACTTTTTATAAATCTGTGTTCCTGAAGGACCATGGATCCCAATTGTGCCATGGTCCCCACACTCTTACACTCACAACTTTGAGTCTCCCACATTGTTTCCCCTTACCTTAGGATACCACCTCCATACACACACACACACACACACACACACACACATATGTTGATGTATGCATGAGTGTGTGTATCTGTACACATAAGTTTCTCTGGTACCTAATTGTTGACTACCTAAAGGTGTCTAATTCTTCCCTGAATTCCTAAACTCTGGTAAAGTTTCAGGCACACAGAATGAAGCCAAGTATCTCAAAAGTGAATTTAAAGGCAGAGCATGTGCATAGAATTTTTGCCCAAACTGAAACAAGAATAACTCTCCCATGAGCCTTAGCCAGGAAGAGTCTAGCCTGTGTGCACAGCTCCAGAGTTGGGAGACAGCACAGAACCACCAAACATACCCCCCACTGCTGCCAACAAGGGAGTTGGCCAGGAAACAGTTTTCCATCAAGCACCACAAATAATTCATCCCACAGACTCCCATGATCACACCTTCCATGTGCCAGGCCCTCCAGCTATGAATAAGAACCAACGTGGTTTAATTTATAACTGCTTTTTAAAAATTCTGAAGAAAGCTGAATTCATAAAACAGGAGATAACAAAGGAAATTATTTTTGCTGAATAACTACTGTGTGCCAGGTTAACTGCACACACTGCCCGATGTAAGCATCACACCAACTGAGAGAAAGAAATCATTTTCTCCATCTCAGGAAACTCTAGGAAGATGTGACCCTCAGTCTGTGGGCCCCAAGGTGCATGCTGTGAGATTGGGGATTGATTGCACCAGGATCCCTGTTCCACTCACTATCTGTTTCCATTTCTTCTACAGTTCATCAGAGACGGTAACCCAATTTGAGCACATATTACAGTACAGTCTACTAATGTTTCTTTATAACAGAAAAATGGTAAAGATTTCCTGTCATAATACTAAATGCCAGTTAAAGGAGTTGCAGATGCTGAATCTGAGCAGATTAGCCAAGTTATGGTATAAACTCCAAGTTTCAGAACTGTATCCCTGAGGCAAAGTAAAATGTCCAGTGGTGGTTACCCCATTCCTCCACAAAAAAAAAAAAAAAAAAAAAAAAAAAAAAAAATTCTAAAATGTGATGCATATAAAATATTACATTTCTTAAACTATGTTGGCTTTTGGCTGGTTGCATGTTTTCTGTTGGAGTTAATACCACATGTTAAGGTGTGGGAATTTTTAAGATAGGCATCTAATACAGTGAGTCATTTAAGAAAACCAAAATTTAAAAACAGCAATGCTCTCCACACACTCCAACTTGTGTTACATTGCCTTTAGTCCTCACCGTTTGTTTTTTGTGTGTTTGTTTTTTGCTTTGCAATGTGGAATCTTTGGCCACATCTCTGGGCAATCAGAGCACAGAAGCACATACTGAACAAGTAATTGGTGTTGATGTGTGTCCTCTAGGCTCTGCTTTTTGGGAGGCCTTGCCAACGTCCTCACTGAGATCATCATCTTCCAGCTTTGTGCTTTGATCCCAGATCTGGAAAAAGTGTGCTACCTAGGCTGCAGGCCTCCCCCGTCCTATATCTCCCTCCCTATCTCAGAGCACTGTCACTGAGTCAAGAGTTGGACTGGCTTCTCACTGTTCATGATCTTTACATAATAGCTGACACTTACATTAAATTATGATGTACCTGCATTGGGCTAAGCTCATTACATGAATGATTTTATTTATTCTTCACAACTCAATTATGCATATATTTTAATTACCCCATTTTACAAATAGTGAAACTAGGGCAATCCTAGAAGACAGATTCCACAAGGACTTTGTCTTATGTTGCCCTAACTCCAGGGCCTAGAACACTGCCTGTAGATAAGTTCTCAAGAAGTAATCATTAAGTGGATGAATGAATGAATGAATGAATGAAGCCAAGGAAAATTAACTTAGTTGTCCAAGCCATACAACTAATAAGTGTTGAGTCTGGAGAATATTTATGAAAGTGGGATTTCCTGTGTTCTTGTGTGATGCCCATGCTGACATTCCCGAGGCAGGTCCAAGGTAGGAGTCAACTTGGCAGCATGGTGCAGGTGACAAGGCACAGGCTGGGAGGGACATAGGCCTGAGATCTGGACTCAGTTCTGCAGCTTACTAAGTGACATTAGACAAATCACTTAACTTCTCTTAGCTTCAGATTCTTCATCTATAAAATGAGACTACTACTACTCACTTTTTAGTGTGCTTGTATGGCTTATAAGAGTTAAAATATGTGAAGTGCCTAGTGAAGTATATTTTATACAGTATGTGTTCAACAATTTGTAGTTATTACATAACGATTCTTAACCTTACCATACCCCAAAAAAGCACAACATCACTTCTCCAAATCTAATCATGAGGACTTATTACACAGTCCCAAAGGAGGGACATTTTACCATATAATCAGCCTATCATCTTCAAAATTGTTGTGATTATGAAAGTCATGGAAAGACTAAGAAACAAGTTGAGACTGAAGGAGACTAAAGAAACATGACAACTAAATGCAATATAGGATCATGACTTGGATCCTTTTTCTATAAAAGCCATTGTTAGGAAAATTCGTGAAACTTGAATGAAATCTGCAGATTAGATGGCAATAATATATCAATGTTAATTTTCTGATTTTGATTTTGATACTTGAAGTTTCTTTTTTTGTTGTTTCTTTTTTTCTTTTTTTTTTTTTTTTGAGACAGAGTCTCACTCTATCCCCCAGGCTGGAGAGTAGTGGAGTGATCTCGGCTCATTGCAGCCTCCACCTCCACTAGCAATTTAAATTCATTCTAAACTTCCTGAAAGCAGAAGGGTAAAAGAGCCAGTGAAATACTGAAAACCAAAGATCACAAGGAGGAATTGGTATTGCAAAACATTTAAATTTATTTCAAAGTTATAATCATTGTAAGAGCATGGGTCTTATACCAGTTTGCAAAACAGAAAAATTGAACAGAATAAAAAGCAACTCAAATGGGTCAACTACAAAAAATGGCATTTGAAATCAGAGAGCAAAGGATGAGTTACTTCATTTAGAATCACTGGTTGACAATTTAGGGGAAGGGGAATTTAACTATGTACCTAATACTACATAGAAAATAAATTTCATATACATAAAAGTTTAAATACAAATAATAAGTCCCTAAAAGTAACAGAGAAATGTAACTCAATACTTCTAAAATCTTGGGGTACAAAAGGACTTTCTAAATGACTCCAAAGGCAGAAAGAAAAAGGAAGATACAGGTAGAATTGTGCATATATATGTTTAAAATATTTGTGCATCAAAAAGTAAGCAAAGAAAGGTAAAATATTTGTGATGAAATTCGCAGTTGGGGCAAGGCACAATGGTTACACCTGTAATTCCAGTGCTCTGGAAAGCCAAAGTGGGAGGATTGCTTATTGACTAGTCTGGGCAACATAGTGAGACTCCTTTCTATAAACCATTTTTTTAAATCAGCAAAGGCTTAGTAACCTTACTATTGAAAAAGCATTATATATCAATTAGAAAAAATACTGTAAAAAAGAACAGCAAGGAATAATTCATATAAGAAGAAATATACATGGTCAAAAAACATATGAAAATTAACATAGAACTTCATTAGAAAATGCAAATTACAAAGTATCATTTCACCCAAAACAGTATTTATAATAATAAGAAAGTGGAAATAAACAAATTTTGAAAATACAAAAACTACTAAATATAATATTGTGGTGGGCAGAAATGTAAGATGGCTCCCAAGATTCCCTGTCCCTAGTGTACATGCCCTGCATAATCCTGGAAACTATCGATGTGATGGATTTCACTCGCCTAATTAGATTATGTGATCTGACATAGTTGACCTTAAGCCGGGGGAGATTATTCTGTGTGCCTGCCCTAACCATATAAGCCCTTTAAAGTGAGCAGTTCTCTCCAGCAGTCACAGAAGAGGACGTCAAAGATTCAAAACACAATAAAAATTCAATGCACCAATGCTGGCTTGAAGATAGAGAGGCCACATGGCAGAGAAGGCAGGTGGCTTCAGCTGCTAAGAATAGGCAGCCAGCAAGGAAACAAGGACCTCAGTTCTACACACTTAAGGAACTGAATTCGGCTACCAAGAATGAGCTTGAAAGCAATTCTCAGAGTCTCCAGAGAACTCAGCCCAGCTGACACTTTGATTTTGCCCTTGTGAGACCCCGAGCAGGGAACCCAGTCATATCATGCAAGACTGCTGACCTACAGAACTGCGGGTTAATAAGTGGGTATTGTTTTAAGGTGCTAAATTTTTAGTAATTTGTTACACATCAATAGAACACTAATGCAAATATATTCACATAAACTATTTTATAGTAACTAAATTTTATATTTTCACTAAAAGTGCAAAAAATGGCAAATGTTGATGATATAATATTCAGTATGGTTTTATTTATTTATTTATTTATTTATTTATTTTGAGATGGAGTCTCGCTGTATCGCCTAGGCTGGAGTACAATAGCACGATCTTGGCTCACCGCAACCTCTGCCTCCCGGGTTCAAACAATTCTCCTGCCTCAGCCTCCTGAGTATCTGGGACTAGAGGCGCGTGCCACCACGCCCGGCTAATTTTTTTGTATTTTACTAGAGACAGGGTTTCATTGTGTTGCCCAGGCTGGTCTCGAACTCCTGAGCTCAGGCAATCCGCCCGCCTCGGCCTCCCAAAGTGCTAGGATTACAGGCGTGAGCCACCGTGCCCAGCCATATTCAGTGTTTTAAAAGGGAAACAAACCCAAATACATTGTATGATCACCGTTTTCTTTAATATATATGCACAGTAGGAAAATTACATGGAAATACATATGGCACCAGAGGTAATATCTATACAGTAAAAGGACTGAGCATTTTAAATGGCTCCCTTGTACTTTTCTGATCAATTTTTTCCAAAATGAAGGTATATTACTTTCGCTAGCAGAAATAAAATCAACAATACTACAAGAACTACCAAAAACAAGGTATCTGGTTTTGAAGGGTGGCAGAAGTATTTCAGCTAGTTCATCAATAAGATGGAATAACTAGCATGTTAACAAAAGAGGTATAATTCATGGAATACTTTTTCTTCTCTCTGAAATAGAATTTTTAATCATATTGAATAAATATTTTTCTAGTCTTACATTAATAAATTTTATTAATTAAAAAAGTTAAAAAAAAAAGAACACTTAGACGTATCTTTCTACTAATGTTACAAATTGAACTCTGTTATAGAATAAAAATACATAAACACAAGTCAAACACAATGGGACTGTTGTGCCTCTGACCACATCAGGGCCGTCCCAGATGTGACATTAATTCTGAAGCCTGCGCCTGCCCAATTTGGCAGCCAAGCAGCTGCTGTGAATGAACTTTGGAAATGCTACACTATTAGCCTTCACTGCTAATCCTGCTAATGCACTCACAATCTATTTGACAGCCTGCCCATCACATCCCCACTGTCAGGGCAAGCAGCCTTTGGAGGTGACTGTGATGAGGGGATTATCGAAAGGACGCCCCAGGGTACAGAGTGGCCCTCTATCCGTTGCATTCTGACTAGTGTTGTAGATAGGCCACATACCACAGAAGGCACTGGACAAAAGCCTGTCTTCCATACCTACCTCCTGGCACACAGGTACCAGAGGGAGAAGGTCACCAACCCAAAGTGATGGGGGTTTTCAAAGAGCCATGCCATGCCTCCAGCCTCATCATGGACAAAGAAAGCAAGGCCACTTGAAGGAAAAATTCATAGGGCGGAGGGCCCTGGATCATTCTTTACTAGCAGAGCTCTCCTCTCTAGAAGCCCTACTTGCTACAGAAAAGTGAAAAAAGGTTCTGGCCCCTTGGGATGAGTCATAGGATGCCCCTCCTCCTCCTTTCCCTCTGGCTACCAGGTTCCTCAGGGAGTGGTTGACACTCCATAAAAGCTGCATTTACAGCTTTGCCTTCATTAAATTAGCAGGATTGCTTTATTTGCCTTTTAATTTTCAGGACTTTTATTTAAAATGTTTCATCCTAAACACAGAGTAAAATGGAAATAAAAGGTGCAGTCTTTATCACATATTATAATTATTTGGAAAAGCAATCTAGGATGTCCCAGAGCAAAGCTTTTGTTCCCACTTTAGAAACATCCCTTCTGGGTAGCCCCATCATGCTGGCTGGGGTCAGGGCTACCAGTAGATTGTTCTTTTTACTCCAGTTTAAACACACGGTTCTCATTCTCAACCTAATGATCAGAAGCATGCTTTTCCCAGGAGCACAATTAACCAGTCACCCCTCTTTCCCATGAAGTTTCCCCATTTCTGTAATTGGACCAAGGCTGTTCTCCTCCAAAGTCCGGCTTAGCTAGGAACACCTTCTCAAGCTCAGGTGCCACAAAAGGCATGGGGAATGCTGAGATAAGCAGAACTGGCTCATGTCCTCAATAAGCCTGCAGTCTATAAGCAGACATTTGTAATACAGCATCAGAAATGTTAAGTCACAGCTTTTATAGAAGTACATTGGATAAGTCCCTGGACCAGACTGAGAAGGTGAAAAAGTTTCAGGCCATATTCTGAAAAAGTCTGGTCTGGGTGACTTACTATACGCTGACTGCGTTCTTCAGCTATATTTCAGCCATAGTGATCATAATGATAATTAGCATAGGGAACATGGCTAAAGAAGAAACTCTGAAGGGCAGTGGAAAGTCTAAGCCATGTCACATCAAGACGGCAACCAGAAACCCATCTGAGGCCTCACTGCCACCTCTGTCAGCCCTTGACATTCCCAGCTGAGGTGCTCCAACACTTTTCAGGTTCACAGCTCATACTCCAGCTAGTGAAAGGAAATAGAAATGCAGTATAACATCATAAACACTATGCTACCCTCTCAAACAAGCATCATCCTCTTCTGAAGAAAGACAAGCATGAGAGCCCTAGTGCAGGCAGGGGTTGGCCACATACCTGCTCTCTTCATTCTCCCAGGATGGGCTCCCTCCTGAATGAGACACCCTGGAAGGTTACCCCGTGAAGCAGGAGGAAGACTTCCACTTTGTGCTTGGACTTAAGCTTTCATCCTTTCTGTGCCAGCACTCAGAGCACCTGGTGAGGCAAAGCTTTCTCAGCCCAGGACCTCTTAGCTGCTCTCTTCCTCACCACCAGGAGGTCAGAGCCCAGCACTCCTCACCCGTCAGGCCACGGCCTCCCCTCAGTGAATCTCAGTTACAGGGAGGCAGTACAGGGTCCTGGGAGCCCATGGATTTTGGAGTCTGAAGAATCTGGATTTGAAGCCTGGTTCCATGATTTACTAACTTTGTCATCTTGTACAAAAATGTACTTCTGAGCCTCAGTTTCCTCATTTTAAAAAATGAGAATATTTGTGGTTGCAAATCTCTTGTCACAAATGTTTCAGATATGGTAAGGATTCAACAAATGGTAGCTATATTGAATATCCCCCCCGCATAGGTCTGCATTCTATAATAAACATCATCTCTTACTAAGGAAGGAAGGAAGGATTCTCACGAGAAAGTGAGGGATTCTAGGCTCCTTGGAAAGCAGGTAAGGAAAGCTCAAGCGAGAGGTGGGTGGTTTGTTCTCAAAGGGTGAAACTCTCAGAGGCATCTCTGAAATCACTCTGCCAGCAGCAGTATTTTCAAGGCGAGACCATCTTGTTCACGATCCAGATGCAGATGCATGCCTCCTATGCCAGGAGTGAGTGGACCCCTAGGGCCAAAGGAGGCACCAAGCCAAAGCCAGCTGTGCACCCATCTCTCGTCACTATTTGTTTGCAGGAGGGTGTGGGGGAGGCGGTGTTCCAAGCACCTCAATGGACCTGGTGCCAGTCAGGTAGGCCTAGGACAGTCATTCTTAGTGCAAAATAATACAACCAATGAACTGAAAAGGGCAGAATGGATTTTTTCCCCTGGCTTCCTCAGAGGTTACATTAGCAGCTCTGAAGATTCTTTTTTGGTCACTGATATTCAGGCTCCAAGCCTTTCTGGCCTGTACACATTGTGCTGCTCAGAATGATTTAGATAGCAGGGAAACAAGTAAATATTACAGACATAAAGAAAACTCTAGACATTACTTTACATTTTTTTCCGCTAGTCAAAAATATGTTTAGCAATTAATTGTGAGAGGACCTAAAAACCACAGCTAAAATACCTGTAATACTTTTGGCTCACTCCCTAATTTCAAACTCTGATGATTATGAATAGAAGACAAAATCTGCAGGGATTGTGTGTGCGTGGGTCAGTTCTGAGCCACATCTAAGAATCAGTCTACAGATGGAAGAAGAGTTCCCGCCCACCATGGGGTGGTACAGGGCTCCTTGTCTCATACAGATGACTTTATGTGAAAATTCCCATTTTAACACACCAACAAGGTCGGTGTGGCCTAACTACCACTGAGCTCTCTTCCCCTGAAATTAGAAATGAGTGCAATTTCTTTTGTTTCTCTACAAACAAGTATTTATAATTCAAATCTTTATGTTCATTATTTCAAAATTTTTGTTTTTGCAATTGTTCTTACTTGAAAGCAGTTGATTTGGTTTTATTGTTTCTGGATCAAGTCAGAACATCCACACACTTCAGTATATTTCTAAACATGAGATTGATTTACTAATTACAGCTATTTTAATCCAGGGATGTCTGCCACACAGTTCTCTAAACCACGTGCGAGGCTTTTTTCTGCCTAAATCTTCATAGGTGACACAACTAGATCCAGGACAACTAAAAGTTCAGAGTATTCAGGAAAGAAAAATAAATTCAGCTCTCACTAATAGCAAAAATGGAGATAGAAAATCTTGGAAATGAAGTCTAAAACTTTTTTAAACCTATCCCATGCAAGTTTTTTTTTTTTTTTTAATTCTCTTTGCTCTGAGACATTTTTGAAACCAAAAGCAGCTGAAAACCTGGTAGTGTTTGCAGATTATTTTAAAGAATGAATAAAAAGAAGTAAACAGTCTTTAGCAATGTTATCTACGTTTAGGACACATATTTAAATTTCCTCAGGCAGAAACTGTAGAAGTTAAAAAAGACAGGTGTTTTTATTCTCCTTGACAGGTAAGAATTGAGGTCCAGAGATGCTACAGGATTTCACTAAGATGACCGAAGAAAGTTCAGCAATAAAATCTGTACTGAGACCAAAGTTCCCTGCCTCCTAGTTCCATTTATCCAGGCTATCTACTTAAGTCTGTCCAGACTTACCGAAATAAACTTTATGTCATAACAATATATATCTAGAAAAAATAGGGACCACTCCTCTCAGTTTGTATAATGCCCACACTTAGTCCATAATCTGGCACAATACATAAATCTTAATCAATAAAAATTTAACCAAAAAAAGTTTTTTGCTTTGATAATTATTTCTCCTCCTGACCAAAACAACACTAAGAAATCTAGAGGCACAATTTTAGAAGAGAAAAAAAGTCTATCCCCTTAGGAAGTATTTTTACACTGAAGAAAACTAACCTAATATTTTAGGAAAATATAAATAGATTCCTGAAATTCCACTCCCAAAACTTTAATGAGACTTAGAGTTTTATGGACAAACTTATGTTAAAAACTGTCATCTGAAAATCAGACAAAGGAGTAGGGGTGTAAAAGAAAACTATGGCACTAGAATCATTAGATTTTCTCTTTTCGTAAACAAAATAATGCAAGACTCAACTTTACTATGTCAAAATTCAACAGATTGCAGCTAATCTACAAATATCAATTGTTCTTTTTTATCCACAGGGAACTTAAATATCAACATGTGAGACAGATGAAGGTTTTATAATTTTATAATAAGACCATTCCAGGGCATTTTATGTCAACATATAAAAGGATGATTGTGCATTGTGAAATTTAAAATATCACAGTACATTACACAGCACAGTACCTTAGAGAGGAAACCCAGGATCATCTTAGAATTAACAGGAACATCTTAGATCATTCTATCCCCAGGAAGTAAGAATTTGTGGAGAAATCTACCAATCACTTAGTGTATATTTCTGTAAGGCCAATAATTCTTCACTTATGCAATTAGACAGAGACTCACAAAGCCACAGGTTACCACTAAGCGAAGACTGAGTAGGGAGCCTAGACTTCCATCTTTTTCCAGCTGTAACAGCGCACCTCTCCCTGCCCCCGCCAAGTGGTGCCTGAGAAGACTGAGTGGACAGTCAAACTTTCACCATCACCCAAGGATAGCAAGACCTTTCACCTACCTCATAGTAGAAGCCACATGAGGGTCAGTAAAAAAACACCTCTACCCCTCTGGGCATGGGAGGTGTCCCCAAAGGCCTGGAGGGGAGCCTAGACCATCACCCTCTCATGTAGCAAAGCAGTACTTCCTTCTTCCCAAATGAGCAGTGTCAGAGGGGACTTGCTAAGAAAGATTTAAGTAAAACCCAATCTCATAACATAGTACTCAAAATTCCAAAAATATGATGGAAAATCAGGTAACACCAAGAACCAGGAAAATCTTAACGTGAAAGAGAAAAGATAATCAACAGACACCAACATTAAGATAACACAGATGCTGATATTATTGACACAAATTTTAAAGCAGCCAATATAAAAATGCTTCAATTAGCAATTACAAACACTAGAAACAACTAAAGAAGAACCACACGGAAATTTAGAATTTAAAAAATTCAATAATGAAAATTCAATAATAAAAATCCCAATGGATGGGCTCAACCAACAGAATGGAGGGGACAGAGGGTAAAACCAGTGAACCAGATGATTAGAACAATGGAAATTACTCAATCTGGAAAAACAGAGAGAAAACAGACTGAAAAAAATGAACACAGTCTCACGTACCTGTGGGAAAACAGCATTCTAATATTTGCATCATTGGAGTCTAAGAAGCAGAGAAGAAAGTGGAGCTGAAAAAGCATTCGAAGAAACGATGGCTGGAAATTTTTCAAATATGGAAAAAGGCATAAACCCAGAGATTTAAAAATCTGAGAACACCCTGAGGAGGATAAACTGAGAGAAATTTATACCAAGAACCATCATACTCAAACTTCTGAAAATTGAAGAATTAAAGACAAAGAAAGTAATCTGAAAGCAGTACTGGAAGACAGGCGCGGTGGCTCACGCCTGTAATCCTAGCACTTTGGGAGGCTGAGGTGGGTGTTACCTGAAGTCAGGAGTTCAAGACCAGCCTGGCCAACGTGGTGAAAACACGTTTCTACTAAAAATACAAAAATTAGCCGGGCGTGGTGGCGGGTGCCCGTAATCTCAGCTGCTTGGGAGGCTGAGGCAGGAGAATCACTTGAACCTGGGAGGCAGAGGTTGCAGTGAGCTGAGATCACACCATTGCACTCCAGCCTGGGTGAAAGAAGCCAAACTCCTCTCAAAAAGGAGGGGAAGGGAGGGGAGGGGAGGGGAGGGGAGGGGAGAGGAGCGGAGGGGACAGGAGGGGAGGGGAGGGCAGCATTGGAAAATGACGCCTTACGCATAGGAGAAAAGCAATTCATATGACAGTGGATTTCTGACCAGCAACCATGGAAGCCAGAAGGAAGTAATAACATTTTTCAAGTGCTGAAAGAAAATAACTGTCAACCCAGAATTCTTGGTGAAATTAACCTTCAAGAATGAAGGGGCAATAAAGACATACTCAGATGAAGGAAAAACTAAAAGGACTTGTCACCGGCATACCTACCCTAAAAGAATGGCTAAAGAAGGTAAGTTCTCAAAACAGGAAATAATAAAAGAAGGAAACTTGGAACATCAGGAAGAAAAAAATAACAATGGAAAAAGCAAAAACATGGTGAAATACAATAAACTTTATCTTTCCTCTTGAGTTCTCTAAATTACATTTGATGGTCAAAGCAAAAACTTAGCATTGTGTAATGTGGATCTCAATGTATGTAGAAGAAATATTTAAAGCCAATATGTCATAAACACGGAGGATAAAGGAGCTTAAAGGGAGGTCAGGTTTTCACACTTTCCTCAAACTGTTAAAATGTTTTAACTAGTGAAATAGTTCTATATCTTGATTATAGTGGTGGTTACAGGAATCTACACATGTGATAAAATAGCATAACACTACACACACTCATTGTATCAATATCAATTTTCTGGTATGATATTGTACTATCATCATGCAAGATGTAACTAACCACTGGGAGAAACTGAGTGAAGTGTATATGGAATCACCCTGTAATTTTCTGTAAATCTATAATTATTTCAAAACAAAAAACATTTTTAAAACAGGTGACTGTTCTAGATTAAAAAACACTAAAGACTAATGCAATGTAAGAAGTTTTATTGGTTTCTGGTTTTTAAAAATACAAGAGGTTGGAAAATTTGAAGAAACAAATATAGATGGAACATTTGATCATGAAATGATATAAAATTGTTAATTTTCTTTAGTGTTATAATAATGTGGTTATGTAGGATAACGTCTTTATTTCTAAGAGATATGTGCTCAAATATTTAGGGATGAAATATAATGAAGTCTGGAACTGACTTTCAAATGATTCAGAGAGAAAGACGGAGAGGGAAACAAATAGAATAAAACATTATCAATTATCGACTCTATGAGGATAATCTGAGGGTGTCTTTTGCACTATTCTTTCCATTATTCTATATGTTTGTAAATTTTTGTTTTTAAAAATGTTGGAAGGATAGATTGATGGATGAATGTGTGATAAAGCAAGTATAGTAAAAGATCAATTATGAAATCTAGGTGGTGGGTAATTGGCTGAAACATTTTCAAATATGAAAAAAGGCATAAACCTACAGATTAGGAATCTGAGAAAACCCCAAGGAGGACAAACTCAAAGAAATCAATTCTGTGGATGCTCACCATAAAATTCTTTGAATTTTTCTATATGCTTGGAAATTTCCAAATTAAAACATTTGGGGGTAAACCTGAAGGAATATATTACAACTGAATGCTTTCCCCAGCACTTCCAATCCTCCTTGGCCCAGTTAAATACACACTTATGACAATTAAAATAAAACTTATGCTTTGCTAGGGGCAAAAGCTTGCCCAGCTTTCCGGCTGAGAAGCCCTAGCAATGTTTCATACCTTTCCCACAGAGGTAAAGCCCCAGCCCCTGCCATTGTTTCAACTGCCACACTGAGTCCCCAAGAGTATTGCTGACTGTCATGGAGAGACAAACATAAGCATGGTCAGGCTGAACTCAAGGATAAGCTGGTCTTCCACGCAGCCACTGAAAATTCAAAGGAAGCAATGCCCCTTAGGTGAGCAGCCAAGGCACAGGAATGGTGAGAAGGGTGGTGAGGGTAAAGAGCCTAATGAATTTTGGGGGACATGTAAACTGGGATCTTCGTCAGGTGTGACTGAAGTTGCCATATGTATTATATTATTAAGAAGGTAAGTGATGTTACTGATTGAGACTTTAAGCTAAGTAAACGTATTAAACATTCAAGAGTAATCACAAAAGAAATTAAGCAAAAGCTTATGATTTTAATCAAAGGACATCAGAAAAGGGCCATTAAAACAGATGGACAACTAGAAACATAAAGTGAGATGGTAGAATATAACAGCAATATATACATCACAATAAATGTAAATAGCTTAAACAGTCATACGTGTGTACATATATATAATTTATGTATATATGTATATATAGCTTATATATCTTTGATGGAACTACAATAAGAAAATGACAGTTCCACCATCATGGCGGGGGTTTTTAATACAACTGAAGTGTCAGCTAGCAATTAACAGGCAAAGAAATCAAGACATTGAAAAGAATATAGAAGATATGAACATTATAATTAAAAATATGGATCTTATGGATACATAGATCCCTCTGATAATAATAACTCTTCTAGTATTTCCACCCATCTTACAGTGTCCCTGCTCAAATATTTCAGTGTCCAATGATCTCTCCAATGATAAGGCCATAGAGACTACTCCTGATGGCTCTAGCACCACACATGCTCTGGTTCTTGGTCTACGGTATACCAACAGGGAAATGCTATGTGTACTGTAAGATACCAAAGCAATTTTGAGCTCTGACTGCACAGACATTCAGTTCTGGACCCAGGTTAATAAGAAGTGGCCCAAACTCCCAAGCAAATTTCAATATTTAAGACAAACCCAAATTCTCTGGAAGTTCATTTTTCCCCTCTGGTTGTCTGGAAGGTAAAGAGTCTAGCCATTCCTTCCCCATCTCCACTGGCTTTCTTCCACGCCCCCTATAAAGTTTCTCATCTCATGCAACTGTCTACCTAAAGGCTCCAAGTGGCACCCACTCCTGCAAACGATAGAAAGAAATCCATCCCTTCCCTTGTCATGACAAAAACTCCTTATCTTATCTCACTAGCAAAAAAAGTTCAAACCAAACATTTAAAATGTATTAATTATGCTTTATACATCCCCAGAGACAGCTGCACTGATGAGGGCCAGCTCAGCGTTTGGAAAAGGGAAACAAAAACTTTCAACTCATTCATCCTTCCATCTCATTTGGGGGAGGGGGGGTTAATCCTTTCATATTCTAATCTCTGGGGCTGGAACTAGCCTTAGCCAGGAAAAACGACCAAAAAAATGGCAGCAAATTGCCAGGACTGGAGTGACTGGGTGAGAGGAACATTCCTGCAGAAGTCCACATAAAGAACATTGTGTGGCCACTTTTTCTTGAGGCTAGGATGCTCTAACACAAGTCAAAGAAAACAAATGGGTGCCTCACACCTGTAATCCCAGCACTTTGGGAGGCCAAGGTGGGAGGATCACTTGAGCCCAGGAGTTCAAGACCAGTCTAAGCAACATAGCAAGAGCTCATCTCTACACAAAAAAGTAGAAAAAATTACCAGACGTGGTGGCACACGCCTGTAGCCTTGCTACTCAGGAGGCTGGGGTGGGAGGACTGGTTAAGCCGGGGAGGTTGAGGATGCAATGAGTCCTGATCGCACCACTGCAATCCAGCCTAGGCAACTGAGGGAGACCTTGTTTCAATCAATCAATCATAAGAAGGCACAAATCCACAAGGGGTCTTCCACTCTGCAAGCCCGTGTTTAAGCACGTCCTTATCTATGCCATCACATTTGCCACATACATACATAGGCTCCTTCCCCAGCTCCACACCTCAGTCGCCACAGGTTGTTTTTTAACTCCCTGGGTTCCACAAACACGTGGTGAGTTTGACATAGAGCCATGACACATCTTCCCAACCAAACATAACAATTTGTGAACTGATTAATCCATTGGTCCCTATGTCATTGAAAAAGGCTTTTTCCCGGAGTTTTCAAGAAGGCCACCAGTTCAGTGATATTCTCCCTCTCTCATTTCATTTCAGGATCCCTCTGTTATAGTAAAGATGGGGGTGGTCTCTCCTGGGAATAAAGCAGGTTGGGAGGCAGGCTACATAAAATGCTGAGAAATATTTCTAAGCATCATCATTATCATCATTTACAAGGCCTTCATACATGCCAAAGTTGTTCTACAACACATTAGGGCACAGTTCTTGGTTCAAGCAGTGAATACATTATTGGCAAAATGTGTATGATTTTTACCTCTACATAAAGTCAATGAGGTAGGTAGGAAAAGCCCTACCCCTATTATAGGAAGAAAACTGAGGCTCAGTGAAGCACAGGGACTTCCCCAAAACTTGTGCTTGTCAGAAAAAGCTAGAGCTGGGTCTTCTGGCCCTTTCCCTCAATGAAAGCACAGCTTCGAATTCTTCCTCTGCCACTGACATGAGATTTGACCCCAATCTAGCATCGCAAGTCCGTAGTGAATTTTTCATCTGAAACATATGCCAACTGGGCCCAACTACCAACTGGGCTCTAGAGACGGCCCAGAAAATCGGGATGAACGGGTGCAGTGGGAGACCTCGACCTCAGAGAGCCTGCCCAAAAGGGCTGGGACCGCAGCGGACTTTCTGGCCTAGGATAGGGCCCGCCGCGCCACCCCCTCCCGCTCAGATCCCAGGAGCCTCCGTAGGACTTCGGCGCTGGACTGGGCACTCCAAGTCAAGGGCTCCAGCCCGCATTAGCCCAGCGCCACCCACTTCCTCGTCTGCATTTTCTGCCCACACATACGCCAACGGTTGGATGCGCCCGCCGGGCCAGTGTGCCCCTGAGTTTGTGATCCCCAAAAGCAAAACACAGAACTCCGCAACGATTTCCACGCACCGCCGCCAGCTTCCGGACTCCAGCACCAGCAACACTGGCCTGCGAGTTCCTTTTGCGCCTGCGCCTGCGCGTGGCGCTTGCGCAGTGGGCGAGGAGGGCGAGGCCATAGTGGGCGCAGAAGTGGGTGGGACGAGTACGCCTTGGCAAATGCTGACATGAAACCCTGCGGGCAGGGAGACCACTCTAAACCACAGATTCAGGAAGAGGACGCTGCAGGGCACCGCCCTTCACTCAGGACAGCTGCCAACGCTTCGGGTCTGCGGATCCTGTCGGTGGGGACGAACCGATTCCTGGCGCCTCTAAGGGCTGATTCACGGTGCGGGGCGGGGCGGGGCCGAGAAGTGTGGCTATATTAGCCCGAGGCGTGGCCCATCTGTGACGTCATGAAGTTGCGTAATAGAATGCCTCTGTGGACCTCATTCAAGCTTTATGCTGCAGCCCGAGGCCTCTGTGACGTCACAGTGTCTGCAGGAGGAGACCATGACGTCACAGAGGCTTAGCGCTCTGAGAGGTGGGACGGGACTCTTTTGAGCCGGCTGTGGGGACACCAAGATTCTAGGGGATTTAGGACATCAGGTCCTCAGGTTCTTGGAGCTGAGGTGACGTCAAGGAGCCCCAGAGCATCCCATTGCTTCCCTCCCCACAATGTGAGCAGTGAGTTCCGCGGCAAGGTGAAAACGTTTTTTAGTGGGTCCCTAACCCCTAACTACATTCTGGAAAGAGAAAGTAGAACCTGAAACACTATCTCCTAGGAAGAAGCTCCTGCAAGCTTTTCTTTTCCCAGGACGCACCTAATATCTTCCCAGAGACAGCATCTGGCAGTTCCGGGCTGTGCCCAGGATCTCTGCATCTGGCAGTTCCGGGCTGTGCCCAGGATCTCTGGCACCTTCCGCCCTCCCTGCCCAAGAGGCTGTCCTAGGCCAGATAGCTTCCCCATCCGTACACAAAAACTACAGGCCTGGCAGCTTTGATAAGGGCCCCAGCTGAACTCCACCTGGCCAGCACCATCGGCCTCTTTTTCTCCTGAAAAACAGCCCCAGCAACGCTGAGCGCCAGAGACAGTCACTGGGACCAACGAATCTTATTGTGATGGGGGTCCAGAGACGAGACGAGAGCTGGGACTTTTTAGAGATGTACTGGGGGAAAATTTGGGGCAGGCAAGAAAACTCACCCAGCATTTTTGACCCTCTCAATTGCATTTTTTGTGCAAGCCACACTGAATATGAGCAGGAAACTGGGGCACTAGTTTCCAACCACATCAATCAACCACATCACTTGGGAATTGTAGCCTGGATGGGGTCAGATGGCCCACAGGCCCAGCTGGTCTTTCCACGTGTAGTTGCTGTTTCTGCACAGTCTCTGAATCACTAGAGCAAGCTGCAGTGAGACGTGATATCTGAGTCCACCAGGATAACAGCAAACATCAGTAGAGCAAATAGAGGCATTCTGAGAGGGCCAGGGACTTGCTGCGCATCACCCTGTCCCACCCTCCATTTCCCACCTCCAATTTAAAATTCTGCACTGGAAATCTGTTATTTTGGGGATGCACACTTGATACTGACATTCAGTTGCAGGACTTGTACTGGGAGGGGTTTCACAGTGCTGGAGGTGGGATGACCCAAAAAGGATTAACATGGCTGGCAAACCTCCCCATTTCACCGTATTTATAACGTCCTGAGGCCCCGGAAACTGCAGAGGCTTAGTGTTCAGGGAGGTGGAATAATGTGTTCTGGGAGGTGGAGGGATGTCAGGGGCTAGGGAAGAGCAGCCATAGATAACCCCAAGGATAGCATCCCAGAAAGAGCCAAGGGACTAGGAAGGACGCCGTGTGTGTGTGTGTGTGTGTGTGTGTGTGTGTGTGTGTGTGTGTGTGTGTGTGCACCCATACACTCTGGTTGTTTTGGAGCAACCACGGCCCACAGCCTCGTGGGGCTTCATAGAGGAACCAACGAGGCTTCTGCAGTTGGCCCTAGTACAAGCTATGGTCAGACACGAACCACACCACAACCTGCGTGCGCCTCTTGGGCCCAGACCGTCTACCTACCACCCCAAACCTACTGGCTAACCTCACTTCCACGCACTCAGAGGCCCCAGTTCTCAGGAATGGGGGCATAATTCTGGGCCGCGCACGACCTTGTGAACTGCACGGAAGAAGGACTGGGATAGTGCCCAACTAATGAAGATCCCTCAGACCAGACCAGACTCAGCAGCGCTCTGCCCCTCATCCGCAGTGGGTCCTGGGGCCAGTCAAGGTTTTGGAACCAAACACATAGATGCTTGGCGGTTTCGCGAGGTTGCGGGCAAGACCCCATGAGGTGCCGAGTCCTGGGCCGCCCCTCCAGGGCTGGCCAGCAGGGGGCAGCGCGGGTCTGAGCGTGGAGGCCAGAACTGGTCCGCGCCGGCAGGGTCAGACTCACTCAGTGCCCAGTTGGGTTCCCGGGCCTCGAAGTTCTAGGCCGCACAGGACCCAGGAGCGTTCCCGGAGGAGGTGGGGATGGGGCGGTGAAAGCCGAGAGCGTTTTAACTCCTTCATCCCCTGCCGCTTTCTCAGCCAGCAGGGCCCGGCTTGAGGCTGGGATTTTTGGTCCCTGCAGCAGGGAAGCTTATAGTCCAGTTGTCATCCGCGGCCGCCGCGCTCCGGGAGCTGAAGCTGGAGAGGCCATCCTGTGCTTGGGAAAGGCCGCGGGCGCCACCGCCTGCGCAGTCCGGCGGTCAGGGCGCCGGAGCTGGGGGAGCTCCGCCTCGCCCCAAGGAGGAGAGTCCCGGAGGCCTGGCTTCTAATTGTGGGAAAATTAGACACCCCAGGGAAGGTTCAGCTTATGGAGGGCGGACTCGAATTTCTCCTCCTAAGCGTCCCGGGCCTCCCAGGGCACCCGCCCCCACCATTCCTGACAAGGCTTTAAAATTGTAGGGAATCTTCGCGGTTGTAGAGCCACGATCCTAGGAGAGGACAAGTCCCAAGCAGAGAATGGTGTCTGAGGGATCCTAAGGGAGGGAGTGATGTTGGTTTGGGGTTCCTGGGAGGCAGCGGTCATTGTGTATTTGCACCCGAGTGTTGAGACCCGGGGAACAGGAAACAGTACAGCTCTGAGGCTCTGTGAGGGCGGGTCTTTCCCACCCCAAAGCCAGAGGCCAGGAGGGAGGCCTTCGGTTAGGGTGGGGAACGACATTCTCTTCTCTTCTTGCACCCTAAGCGATCTCAGCACTCAGAGACGCTGTCTCAGCACCCAGAGAATCTGGGATTTCTCACGGGCGGTTTTCTGCCCTCAGGATTAGGTTCTTCGTAAACTCACAGCCCTTTAGAGGTGAGGAGTGGGAAGGCTGAGACCCTACCCCCGAGGCGGAGCAGAAAAGTAAGAAAATCAATACATGGTGGGGCAGAGGCAGACCTACCCGGGAGAGAGAACGTTTCTCCACCCATCTCAGCCCTGTCATCCTAATACGACGGCGTGGTAGGAGGGGGACACGCTGGCCTCCAGCAGAGAAACGTGGTCCTCTCAAAGAGAGGATCCACCCGGTTTCCTGCGTTTAGGAGGGAAATTACCTATCCTGCAATGCCTGTAAAATAACCGTTTATTTATTAGTTTAAAAAAAAAAACTCCAGTGATAAATGTCCGTTACCGATGGTCAGCATAAAGTGCCAATCGCAATATAACGCCCGGCTCCTGGCTGGCTGCTCCCTCGCAGTGTCGCGGCAGCGGAGGCCGGGCCCCCTGCAGACCCAGGCCTGAGGTCCCCGCCCTGCTGTCGGAGTCCCGGAGCCCACGGAAGCGGGCTGAGCCGCAAGAGCTGGGAGGGGGCGCTCCTGCCCCGCGGTCCCTGGGGCGGGAGGCTGAAGCAGATACAGGGATTACACTTTTGCAGGCTCCGGGGGAGGGGGCAGGGGCGGGAGGAGGAGGTGGGAGCTGCCAGTGCTAAGGACTTCCTTGCCTCTCCCCTCACCCCTCACTCTCTGCAGTCAGAGTTACAAGCTTATATGGTCAAAGACAAAAATAAAAAAGAAAACGTATAAAATAACAATAGAAAAAGTAATACTTCTGGGAGAGGCGCCGCTGCGGCTCCGCTGAGCTTTCGTTCTTTTCTTAATGCAGTTTCCCTTCCGCCACGTGAATACCGCCTTTTGGCCAAGAGTTTAGCCGCGTCCTAGGGGAGCAGCCGGGACGGTCGGGGTCGCGGCCCCGGGCGGGGCTCTGAAGTGCCGCGTGCGCCAGCGACCCAGGGGACAATGTTGGAGAGGTGGAAGGTCCCAAGCGAGCGCCTCTCCCGCTGCCCGCCAGAGTCAGGCTTCTGGTCCCTCTGGAGGAGAGGGCCACTGGGCCCAGGGTCCTTGTGACCCAGAGGCTCTATTTAGCATTTGATCTTGGAGGTTTTGAGCTCCTTCACCTGTGAGTGTAGCGTCTTGTGGACAGCGAGAGTCCTGGACTGGCAGAATCCTTTCCCACACTCTTGACACTTGAAAGGCTTCTCTTTGGAGTGAATATATCTGAGGGCAGAAACAGAGAGTTCATACTTGCAAAATGATGCAATGTTATAAACAGTTGCCCAAGATCCCCTCCCACTGCTATGGGGCACTTGCCCTCAAAGGAAAAGTGTATAGTCAGTACCAAGTGTGGATGGGACAAAATGTTGATTGGGGATGGAGTGGGGAGGTGAAGGAGATGCTTTAGCAAAATCTGATCCTTAAACAGGTTCAGCCACCTGTTTAAGGTGCCTTCCTGGTGGGCAGGAGGGGCAAACTTGGCCTCCTTATAAGGTCAACACTGACGATGAGTAAAGGGAGCTGGGGTCGGACAATTTGCTCGACCTGCACTGTCGAAGATGGTAGCCGCTAGCATGTGTGCTTATTAAAATTAATATTACTTAAAATTAAATAAAACTAAATTAGTTTCTCAGGTGCACTATTACATTTCAAATACTTAACTGTCACATGTGTCACATGTCACATTTCCTTCATGGCAGAAACTTCTATTGGACACCCCTGAAAATGGAGGAAGTGGGGCGGAGGAAGCTGTGTGCTTGTCTGGAGCTCACGGAGACCTCACTTAATCTTGGGTCCTGTTTATTCCTACATTTCCTGAACCCATGCTCCAAAACCTAACCCTGGGTCTCCTAGGCTTTCTTTCTTGATTTTAAAGAATTCTTTCTTGATTTTAAAGAATTCCCTGAAGCTCTAGTAGGGGGTCTCAAGAACCTCGTTAGGGAGGAAGATGGTGAGGCCAGAGGCAGAGAGCTCTCTCTTGGGCCACACGCAGTGCCGCACCTGTGGTCCCGTAGGTGGTCTTGCCTCCGGAAGGCTTTGTGGCAGATGTCACAGGTGTAGGGCCGCTCGTCGGTGTGTGTCCGCTCATGGATAAGTAGGTTGTAGGACTTGGTGAAGTGGCGGCCACAGAACTTGCAGACGAACTCCTTCTTGGTCTTGGAAGGCAGACGTCCCCTTGTAGGTTTCTTTTCTGGAGACAGCTTGGTCACATCTAGGAGGGCCCCCAGCCCACCCGCGGGGGAGCCTGGGCCGTCCGCGCGGCCAAGCTTGGCCGGATCTTCTTGCGTTGCGGCCAAGGCCAGGTTGGCGAAATCAAAGCGCGGCTTGGTCTTGAGCGCTGGAACGCTGCCTCCAGCGGTGATCTCGGGCTTGGGTTGAATGACATGAGGGAACCAGGGAAAGGCGGGCAGCTGGAAGCGCGCGTCCACCAAGCTGGACACGGTGCCCGGCACTTTGGAGAAAGAAGAGCGTGGCAAGTGCATGGCCGGGTAGCCCAGCGTCCACTGATGCAGGTGCACAGCGTGCAACGCGCTGAAACCATACAGGTTGGGCAGATGGTCCGAAGGCACTGTGGGCAGGCCGTTCACTGCCTGAAGGAAGGAGTAGTTGGTGAGCTGCAGGGAAGGGTGGATGGGCACCGGCGCCGGTAAGGTTTTGCTGCCCATTTCGGCAGTGGCAGTGGCTTCTCAAACCGGATCTGCAAAGAAAAGAAGGCAGGGGCGTGGAGAGGAATAAAGAAGTTCAGCGTGGGTCGCCTTACTCCTGAATTGCAGCCCAGCCACACCCTCTCCTCACACCCATCGCAGGATCTAAGAGTCTAAGACCCCATTCCCAAAACCCACTGCCCTCACAAAGAAGGTGGAAATGTAAGTGCCGGGGAGCCCTCTTTTCAGAACCCTCTTTGGTCTGAGGGCTCCCTCCAAATGGCCTCTGGCAGAGTCACACAACTTGATAGAGGGAAGGGTCTACTGTATACAAGACACTGAGAAAAAAAACAAGCACAGGGAAACTGCCTGTCCTGTAGAAACTGACAGCCAGGTAAGCTTGGGTCAACACAGAATCACAATCTCCTGCAAAGATAACAGGAGCTGGGGAACACACTTACACATTCATTTGCAGATAAACACAGAAATGCACACGCAGATTCACACATTCTGAGGCAGAACTGACAAGGTGCAAAGACTGGGACAACCAGTGTTTTATAGCACAACACTGACTTTAAAAAAAAAAATGCAGTAACTCCTGCATCTCACACACACACGATCACATAGCATCCATGAAGAGCCTCACAGACAACACACATACACAGACACACAAATGCATGCACCTCCTGGCTCCCGTTCGTTAAGGTCTTCTGGCTGACCTTCGATTTGGCTTCCAGAAGCCCTGTCATCTTTCTCCTCAAAACCCTCAACTTTGACCTTAAATCTGCTTCCCTGCCTTAATATAAGTGAAATCTGTTGGCTTCACTCTCTGAAGCTGCTTGTGGACTGATTCTCTGCCTTGCCTTAGCCCTTGGGGACCACTTTGCTTTCAAGGAGCGTGCTAATATCCACATTCATTTACTCTGTCAAACAATTGCAGTAACAAACAAGGGGGCATTAGTGCCCTCACTCCCCCAAAGAAAAAGGGAGTTGGGTCTTTGGGTTGTCAGCATGTTCTTGTGTGTGGTGAGCCCTGGGCAGGTGGGTATGCCTATAGGCAAGAACACTGAGGCCAGGCCTCCATTCCTGTGGTCTATGTACCTCCAACTGCAAGGTCGGAGAGCTTGAGTAAGGCCAGAGGAAAGCCACACTGAAGTGACCAGGGGCTGGCATCTCCAGACCTTCTTGGCCATGGTCTCCAGCCTCCATGGAGACATCTGAGCTCCGCAAAAATGCTTTTCATCTCTACCTCCCAGACACTCCTAACTCAGATGTGTCCAGTGGAGGAAAGAACAGGGTGAGCAAAGTCTAAACTGTCAGGGAGCCTTGGGAAGCCCAAGCACTGAACTTCTGGCTCTTAGTATGGGGCTACTTAAGAAGTCATTGTCACGGCAGGGTCCTTGGGACTCCCTTCTCTCTTGCCCAGCCTCAATCCCCTGCTGTTGACTTCTTCCTTTACCCTTTATTACTCTCCTCTTCCTAGTTCATTTCCTCTAACATGGAGTAATTTCCCTTCCCTGGGATGCATTGGCCTCTGCTCTGCTCCCTAGTTTGGTGTGCCCCCTCCCCAGGTTGAGCTGACCCTCAGCCCAGGGCAAGGCCCAGGCATAGACTCCTCTACCTTTCGCTGCAGCGAGGCTTTCAAAGCCTGGCTCTGTCCAGGGATGTGCAGTGCCTTTTCCCAGGAGGTATGAGGACAATATTGACCCAGGAAAACCTTTTCTCCTGGAAGCTGGCAAGGGGGCCACTGGCTGTGTGGTGGGACCTAAGGAAAGAGGCCTTCCTGGGAAAGGGGCGTAAAAACACCATGAGCTGGCAGCGGTTTGCCTGCGCAGTTTAAATTAGCACTCGGATACAAACTGCTGCAATGAGTTTAGCCTCAGGGCGAGAGGAGGCACAGTATCTGCATGATCTGGCCTCTGAAGCAGAGCGCTGGTCCCGCCGGCAGCGCCGTGGCTTCAGCAACGGTCATCTCTACTGCGCCAAGCCAAGTTCGGGTCGTGCCCGGGACAAACTGAGACTATCCCAGAGCTCGGACACAAGGAGAAATAAAATTCAAATTGGGCCAGAGAGGAAGCTGGGACCCGTTTGGGTTGGGGAAGGGGAAGGGGAAGGAGGAGAAGCCTCGCTAACTTCAAAGGTCGGTCTGGACTTAGGGGAGATGAGGGCTCTTTGAATTGCTGTCACCTATTCTTCCCTTCCAGGCGCTGGAAATCAGATCCTCATCTCTGGGTCCCAGAGCCCAATGGGCGCCGCGAAGGCCTCCTCCTGCTCCTCTGGGTGCTTGGCTTATCCAAGGCCAAGCCAGCGGCCGTGGCTGTGGGACTCTGGGCTGCACACTAGTCCGAACCCGCTGCGTGCCTGGGTGGGAGAAACCACCAACCTCGCTAGGCCTTTCCTCGCCTTCTTCCTGGGAGCCAAGACCGGAGCCGTCTTGGGCTCCGTAGGGGGTGCCGGGAAGGGGGAATGCTTGCAGCTATAATGGTTCCTGGGAGCCAACCTTTCCGGGCTATCTGCCCGATCTTGTTTTCCCCAACGCTACATTTATTTTCTTCCGCGGCCCAGCCCGTTCCTTGTTTTCTGAATCATTCGGAAGCCAGGCTCCCCAGGCTCCCGCCAAGTACTTTCCCCTGGACGAAATTCGTTCGAAACGTGGCTCTTTACACTAGTATCAAGAATGGGCCGAAAGCACGATCCGGTTTCAGGAGGTCAGCTAACAGAAAAACAGTCTCACCCTAGCCCCTCCAGTCAGAAAGCATGAGCGAGCCCCCGACCCCTCGGGCTCCGGAACCCCGGGGCAAATACTTTCGATCTTTAAACACAGTATGGAAAACCCTTCCCCGGGCTAAGCATCCATTCCTCAAACAGCTTGGGCCTCGGGACCTGGGGGAAAGAATAAGGGGACCCGACCACGCACAGCAGAGGCAATTCGCGCACGGGATCCCGGGTCCCTGCGCAGTGCGGGCACTCGCGCTCCTCGCGCGGTGGAGCGCCAATCCCAGGTCTGCCGCCAGTCCTATGCCGGGCATTAATGAAGTGTGCAGAGTCTATTAAAGTGGTTTATTTGGGGCTAATTGAGCGTGAGCAAGTTAACTGCTTGCATTAATGAGGATGGGAGCGAACTCCACGAGCTTGCGCCTGGGGGAGCCCAGAAGAAACCCAAGAAAATCAGCCTTGACATCGAATCTCCAATGAGTGGTGACAGGCGTCCGGACCCCTGTGAAGAGGACTGACCGCACCGGATACTTCTGTAGCATTCTCCCAACAAACGAGATCTAACGAACCCATCGGTAAGGCGGCCATCCGGCTGCACTTAAATGTCCTCTGCGTCCTCGGCGATCCATTCCCCAATCTTAATAAAACAGCAGTTACCTCGAGGAGCCTGGGATGGAACATCTACCCGCCGCCGGTCGCTGCTAGTCCCCTCCAGCCCTTCTCTTCCCTAGGGGGCTGTGAAGCTGGGACACCTAGCCTTGCACGTGGTTTTGTTCCCCAGAGCCAATGCGCAGCTCTTAGCCTGGGTGAAATTTACCAAATTGTGGCAACAAAGAAACCCTCGCGGCTACTTTACACACTGAGAGCCCAACCCGCTACTGCCTGAGCTGCTGCAAAAGGACTAAACGTGGTTTTTCATTCTTATCCGAGACATTTCGGAGGAGAAATTAGTTCAGGAGGCAGGCCCTCACCCCTTTCCCGTTCTTTCTATCCTGACGGCTGGATTAGCTGACAGTCAGGGGAGTAACAACTTTTCCAGTTCCCAGCCCGGAGACACTGCGGCTCCACAGAGTTTCCACTAGTGCTGTGTTTGAGTCTCGAAGTGGAAAGCAGTCCTTGCGCCCCACAGCATTGCCTCCCTGCACCAGGACAATCAAGGGTTCCGCTCCAGGCCTTGACGACACAGAGCAATCATCCTATGGAGAATATCCCTAAGTCAGAGCGCAAGTGCCAGGCGGGGTTCAGACTCGCGGCCCTGCGCTCTCGGGTCTAGTCGGCCTCATACCAGAGCGCAACTCCTCAAAAGACAAACTTGAACGAAAGCGCTACCGGGCTGGGGCATGCACCTGTCCCTGGCGCGGTCGGCTGCGGCTGTGGCCATTCACTCCCTCTCCCTTCCTTCTTCGTCAGCCGAGGCGTCAGCCAGAGATAGGAGCGCGTCTCGGGAAAGTTTGTGCCCGCTGAAGTTGCTCTGGTTTCTTAAAGGGGGCCCGCATATTGACTTTCAAAGTCCGTGGGCACCTCGCCCGGGATTCCGCACAGCCGGGCGGGCTGGCGGCAGTAGCTGAGGCCCGCCCCCTCAATCCCCGGCGGTCAGAGACCGAGGACCCCGCGCGGGAAGTCCTGAGCCAGCACCCCCAACCACCCTGCTCTCACTTTCACAAAAGTCCTGCAGCATTCATCTGTCAAGAGCTTCCTTGGGGGCATTGAGAGAGAGGAGACACCCGCCGCGCAGTGACAAGGAACCTGGGAGTCCTGCCCGCATTCGCCTTGCTGAGCCCGGGCGCCCAGGACTGCAATTACCTTGTTCCGCAGAGGTCCCGGGGCTGAGCACGTCTCTGGGGCTTTAGCAGAAGGGAACTGGGGAAGCCGGAGGCGCTGGAGCCCACAGGCGCCCCTGGAGCTCTAGAGTCCCTACTCCTCTCCTGCCGCGGGGACTCTAAGCGTCGGACACGCGGGAGCGAGCGCTCAGCAGCCCCGGGTCCTGCCCGCCCGGGATGGTGAGCCTCGCTCGCAGCTCCCTCGCTGGGTCTGAACCAGGAGCAGCTGAGAACGTGCCGGGGAGAGGCCGAGCTCCGACTCACTCATCCCTTAGCACCGAGCCGCCTACTTATTTTAATCCACCACCCTCCCTCCTCCACCACCCTCACCCCCGCCCCTTGCCTCAGGATTCCTCTCCTCCCTCCCCTGCCCCCCAACCCTGCCATGCGCCTGCGCAATGAAAGACAAAGTTTTTGCTGACCCGGGCAGCAGACTTTGGCAGCTGCACTCGCTTGGACCCGGCCTCTCCCAACCTGCGTCCCCTCCTCTTCAGTCCCACGCGACCCCTTCTGCCTTTTTAGGTCCAGAGGGGCACGCCTGGCGCGCTGGAGGAAACGGTCCCTAGCAGATGAGAGCGGGCTGGCACCGCACGTTTCGAGGTCCTATACTTGGACTCCTAGGACACAGCCCGTGCTCTCTGGGAGAAGAGAGGGAGGGAGGGGCTGTAGCTCTGTGCACCGGGATCCTCACACCGCGGCTTGGGTTTCAATGCACTTTGGCGCCTGACAGAGTCGCCTTCCTCCCAGAATCTCTTTCCAGAGGCAGCAGACCCCGAGTGTGGAGCAGCTCCTGCACATCCAAGCGTGCTGGGGGCCAGGGTGTTAACCCAGGCAGCGCTGGTTAATTTCTGGTGCGGGAGGGCCAGGGTCACCGAAGCAAGCGAGCTGTAACGTCCGAGTGCTTATGGCTGACCCCAGACCCTAAGTCCTGGAGTCCAGTAGAAAGAATAAAGAGTAGTGAAAGGTCAGGAAAGTTATTTTCCTGGGGCCCAGAATTCTCTGAGATTTCACCCTAATACACAGTGGCACTTTCTACTCACATATTTGTTTTAGGATGGATCGGAGTTTAGAGAGCTGCACTGGCAAGCCAGCCGAGTTGCAAAGTTGTCAGTTCCAGGGCTTCTGAGTCAAGGAGCTGGTTCAGGTGGAGTCCTTAATCGGAAAGGAATCAGAGTCTAGACATTAAAAATTCTGTCTTCATTGCCTAGGCTTTATGGAGGGTACCAACACCCCCTTGACTACTCATCTCTGAAAGCTGACCTCCGGCTGACCCCAGCCCAATCCCTGCCTAATGCCTTTCTGGAATACCCTTCCAGGCCTTGGGTTTGGCACAGGAGGCGTCTCTGGTTTCCCAAGACTTGAGTGGGTCCAGATCACACAACTGCACTCTCTGCCTTCGCCCCAGCGTTGCTGCTGAGTGACCCTTGGAGCTGGATTCTAGCTTCCATAGGTCCCTAAGTATTGGTACTGCCTCTCTCCCAAGGAGTTTCTGCTATCTCCAGCTTTGGTTTGCAAATCTGATTTTCTTGGGAGGTGAAGAAGGTTGTAATACCTGACCTAGGGAGATGGTCATGAAGACTCCCCTCCCCCAAAGGCATAGTTGGATGAGGGTTTGCTTATATCCCTAGGCCTTTAGAACAGAATCTAGCTTCCAACTCCTGGGTAACTTTGTCTTGTTTGAGGAGGAGTAAGAGAGGGTGCAATATTTGCTGCAGCGAACCCTCTTACCCAGTGCCTTAGGTCAGTGCAGAAGTAAGAGATTCACATAAGTTTGTCCGTGTTCCTGGAATCTTAGCAGTTGCTAAGATGCAGTGACATTCTTGCTAGAGTGAGAACCCTTGGAAGAGAAGGGAACTGAGATCACACCTCCTTCCTAGAGATTCCAGAACAGCAAGCTTCAAGAGCAAGGAAAGGCCTGGAGGGCAAGTCTACAAAGGCCAATGTTGAACTTTGCTGGCTTCCACTTGGGGCACAGGGAGTGTGCTTGTTCCAGCCTCAGGCTCTCCAAATAAGCAAAGTTTGGGTAACCTCCACTACCAGCAGCAAAAGTTAAGAAGGAAAAAAAAAATGCCCATACAATAGGGCCTCTGGCTGTGCAGATCACTTAGGAACAGTGGCTGGTCATTCAGATGGGATGGAACCTCCTGGGGTGTAAATACCCAATCTTCTGCTATGCACCCCTCACAGCTCAACCGGGCTTTTTTTATGTTTCTCTTTGTCTTTCTCTTCTAAAACAGGGCTCTTGGCCAATATGCCTCAGGACTTCCAGAAAGCTCTAAGTAGTAGGATCCCTAAAGAGCTCTTGGAGAGAAAGTGTCCCTGATCTTAAAGAAGAAACGCGCAACCGAATTGTTTCACCACTGCTTTGACAGATTATCTTGAAAACTGATCCTGACTCAGGTCTCTAGACTTCAGTGGATGTAGAGGTCTCTAGACCTCAGTGGATGTAGAGCAGGGTGTTGGAAGCAAGGTTGGTGTTGGTCCCCCAGGCTATGCCTCCCAGAGGAATCATGACCACCTCTGCCTGGAGCTGGTCAGCAAGACCAGAACAGGACAAGGCCAGCGTGTACCTGAGCGCTGGTGAGGATGGCCCTCCACAAGGGCTCACCTGTTTCAGAAGCCTGGCTTCAGAGAAGTGTCTCCTAGGTCGCTGACAATGCACAGCCTCAGACAGCCAGGATAACGAAATTCAAGAATTGCTAGGAGCTGAAAAGTCCTCCATCCCACTCTGCGCTCCCAAGGGGGTGACCCCCAAACCCTAGCCTCGATCTCCACAGGAGGCCAACCAGAGTCGGGGTTCCCTCTGGGCGGGGGCAGGCAGGAAGAAGCCCAGGAAGCTAAGAATCCCTCATCTGGCCGCTCAGTGCTGGGGTATCCCATCCCCCGCCTATTTAAGAGAAACTGATCACATTAAGCGGGCCCTGGGTCGCAGCGTGGTGCCGGACTACGGCTTGGATGGATTGACAAGGGCAGGACTCAGGACACCTAAGAACAACAAGGGTACTTTTTAAGCAAGGTTAGATGTGTTTAGGACTAGCGAGGACGTCACGTTTCGAATTTGGTAACCGTCCTCGGTAACCCAACAGTTCTGTCCTCCTGGAAACCCAATGAAGGTGACAAAACTCCCATCTCATTACTGGGAGTCCAGCGCACTCTGCCACCGCGGCTGTAACTTCTGCTAGCTCTGAGGCTGAGGACTCCAGCCGGCGCGAACTCCGCCGCGGCTCTTTCTAGCTCTCTCGCTCACTGCCTTCGGGGCGCAACCGCGGGCGCCCGAGTAGTCCCAGACTCGGCTGGGACCGGGCAGCCTAGAAGAAGGGTCCCCGCAGTAGAGACCAGGCCTCCACCTCTCTGTCCCGCGCTCCGCTCCACAACCCGCCAGTCGGTGTGAGGTCCGTCAGGGGAGCGATCCCTCCGTCTGCCCGGGCCTCCGGACTATGGACCGCACTGAACCCAGTACCGCAGCAAGCCCTGCTGCCGCCTTTTCCTGGGCACGCCTGGGGTGGTGACTGCCGCTGCTCCTGTCTCCATGCCAAACCCCAGCCCCTCTCCAGATTCCTGCTCTTTGGGAAAGCGCCCCAGTCTGTCTTCGGAGTGAAAAGCGAGCAGCTTCCAGAAAATTAACTAGAATGTGGTCTATATTGCTTTGAGTTGTTTTGGGTTAAAAAAAAAATGAACCCCACCTCTCCGCACCCCATAGCCTAAAAAAAAAAAAAAAAAAAAAAAAAGGACCTCATTCTTTCAAATGGAATTTGCTCAGCACTTGAGAATTTTTGCTTCCAACGCAACTACTTCCTGTAACTATTTTGCAGACATTTGGGGGTCTGCTTGTTAGAAACCCCCTTACGCATGTACAGAGCTTTCAAATAACCTGGAGATTTAGGCGTCCCTCTGTATTCATTTAGATGATGGATAGTAATGGCTCAATAGTTCCTCTGGAACCATTACGGTCAATCAGGTCAAAATCCAGCTTGGGGGTGGGAAGCATTTTTAAGCACGGGAGGTAGTTAACAGGACTCCTGCGCACATTTGTTCAGATAACTCCTCTGATAACGTAATGCAATCCAGGGTTCTTAAAAGAACAGATGCCAGGTGAACGCAAGAGCCGGTGTTTTTTGTTGTGACAGCGACATACAAGTTACAGTATCAAAACTGAAAGGGAAAGTGAACTGTTTTTCCAGGCAGTTCCCGTTTGGTAAGTTCTTTACGGGCACACAAATGTAACTCTTTCACCTTTATAAATGTAACAACACACACACACACACCACACACATACCTTTGGTTTGTAAAAATATGTGTGACATGAAGCATAAATATGAGCATGGAATTGCACGGACATGCTACCATCGGGAAAATGGAATGATGTTGTCTTCTGTTGCGAAGATCAAATGTAAAATGTATGTAAAAGACGGCATGGGTTTTTACGTTTTACACATATTTGAGTTGTCAGATTATTTTAGACACATCCAGATCTATGTACTAAGGTTAATGAACTTTTCCTTTTTC
Organism: Macaca fascicularis; assembly: GCF_037993035.2. NCBI lineage: Eukaryota > Metazoa > Chordata > Mammalia > Primates > Cercopithecidae > Macaca > Macaca fascicularis. The sequence goes on along the minus strand of NC_088387.1, from coordinate 102,933,602 downwards.
CGAGGTGTAAATAAGTGCATTAGAAACAAGGCAGTGTCTAATCAGCCGGGGATGTTGGAGAACAGTAGTTTGAACGGAATTGTGGATAGTTAGGGTGGAATCCTGCGGATAGAGCCACCTACTGCACCCGCGGCGCTGGGTCCTGCCGGGCTGCACCCGCGGCGGGAGGCGCTGGAGGAAGGAGTGTTCGCGGTAATTAAACATTTCCAGACACCGGAGGGTTACTATCTGCAGAGCGATTTCCGGCGATGGGACTCGGAGAGAGTCCGGTTGCGAGGTTTCGAGATTCTGGGACGCAATCCTAAAGAAAACGTGCCCCCTGCTGGCGAGCAAGCCACATCTCGGGACCCCTTCCTGGAAAACTCTCTAACCCACAGTATCCTTATTTCACTTTGCCCAAGAGTTTTTCAGTCCTTCAATTTTTCTTTTCTCAATTACGAAGTTTGCTGCTACTCGTTTAAAAGTACGCACACGCTTACCCTTCCAAAGAGCAAACGGAGGAGGAATTTCTTCTCGCCATGGGGTTTCTGTTTCCCTGTCCCAAACCAGACGTCGTTGCTCTCAGATGGATGAGGGCTTTTGTTTATGTGTTTGTTTGTTTTTAAAGAATCCGAAATTCCTAGCAACTATCTGCCGCCGTTCGCTTCTGGTCCTGGGAAGATGATGAGCAAAGAACTACTGGGACCCCATCCTGCATTTGCGAGCTGGGTCCGCGTGCCCCTCCCGGCACACCCAGAGGTGAGAAGTGCCCTCCGGTGCCTCCCTCCGCAGCCCCTCGTAGGTCTGCACGCCCTGCTTCGGATCCCAAATCCTGACTTTCTGAAACAGCGCGGGAAGGGAGATAGTCTGTTTCGGTGAATCGATTTCCCTGAAACACGTGAGGTTTCCTATCCTCTCCTTCCTCCCAGATCATTAGATTCCAATTCCTCTGCTGCTTTCTTTTTTTCAAATTTCCGTACAGAATATTGTAGCAGGACCCTCTCGTCATCATAGCTCCAGGTATTCAGATAGAGACCTGAAGAGAGAAATCCTAAGAATATACCTGTTAACAGGCTCTTTGGTCAATTTCTGTCTACAGAGGACTATGCCACATTGCATAGAACGAGTTCCTAAAGTGTCAGGTCCACTCATTGGAGCAAAACACCAAGAGAAAACAAGCAAGGAAAGGGCAGAGAGAAAGACAGATTCCCTACCTGCTCCAAGTTCTTAGAGGAAGGCTGTGTCCTCCAGCTGTCCATCACTCACTTTGCTCCTCTGAGGCAGGGCCTCCCACTTCCCTGTCCGGAGCTTGCAGTGAGGGGTGGAAAGGGAGTGGACCCAACTTGGACATTCCAAAGAATTACTACATACACCAACCCTCCCTAAGTGATGCAAAGCGGCACTGTGCCTCACCTTAATGCATGAGTAGAATTACCCACTGAATAGAAGGCCAGGTGCTTCTGCCTCTTTAGTGTTTATGCCAGGGGGGCTTCCTGGCTTCAGACTGTCACCCTGAAGAGGTGCTGAGCCCCCAAGGTGGTGGCCCAACTAGAAGGGGTGCTATTGCTCCTGGGAACTTGAAAAGCATCCTGCTGGATGTGGCTTTAATACCTTGTGTTCCTCTACCAAGTGCAACTTAAACTTAAGCATCAGTTTTGGGGAGATGAGAGGGATGGAAGGATGACAGATTGGAATTGAGAATGTTCCACAAAGGGAATAAATACAGTGAACTGGAAGGGGACCACCCCATCTGCAAAAATAAAAAACAAATAAATAAATAAAAATAAATCTTTCCTCTGATTTCTAGGAAGTTAGACTCAGGAGGAGGAGTCATAGAGTCATATTTGTGCATTTGAGTTACATCACAATGTAGTAGGGATTCTGCACACAGCAGAAAACTACAATCCCTTATTTATCCACCCTCAAAAGACAGATATTCTTCCTCCATGGTCTAGGCTGGAAGTGGGGGAACACTTGAAATGCCAGTTCCTACCATAACTCTCTTCCTAGGTGACTCCAGGCAAATAAATTTGCTGGTCATATCTCCAATTCCCTACATGAGAACCTTTCTGTGGAAAAGAAAAGCATTTGCTGAAACACTTGAAGTAGATACAAAACAAACAAGAAAGAAAATATATATTAGCATATGTTTTTTCACTTCAAAATGACCAATGGTTGGGTTCTTTTAGTACATTTAGGTATTGGTTTTCATATCACATGTCAACAATAAAGAAATGGAGAGAAAACTTAAAACTAAAGTAGTATAATCTATCCCACATAGAGAGTTTCTGGAATCATGACTTGGTTTGCCAAAATTTCATTCTGTAACAAACATTTCAGGAGATTATCTAAGGAGGAATAAGCCATGTAATGTAGTCAGGATAGTTCATTCTTAATTTTCGGAGAAGACAGCTGATGGGAGCTGCGCCAGGCTATCAGATCCACACAGATAGAAAAGGAGATTAGTTCTCAGTGCCCAGGGTCCTGCACAGGCAGCAAAGTAACTGGGAGCAGGAGTGCCACTGCAGGATGCCTGGACAGAGAATTTCATTCTTAGCCAACCTGGTACAAGGGCCACCCACTGAGGAAAGGGAGGGCCGGGCACACACCCCAGTTCAGTTCAAGGGTGGGTCAGTCAACTAGTTCCTGCCTGTGTGGTATCGGAGAGTTAAGGTGTCAGTGGTTTAGACAGGTGCTTTTCAAAAGTCCTGTGCCATGAAATCACCTGGAGAGTTTGTCAATATGCAGATTCCCGGGCCTCATCCCCAGCACTCTGATTTAGGAGGCCCACAGTGGGCTGGGGAGTTGGCAATTTTAAAAAGCTCCACTGATGACTCTGGCACCAGTGGTCTTTAGAGCACATACATATTGAGAACCATTAGTAAAGAATGATTCTACCCAGTAGGGTCTGGGTCTTGCTAAGGAGAATCCTGAGGATTGAAGTTATCCAGATGTCAAGAAATGGCTCTTTATTAAAGCGTTATATGTACTTCAGTATGTTTCTTCTTGTAAGGACCAGAACTGATATTCATCAAAGGCTTTCTTAGCTCCTAATCTTGAAGACAGCACTGGCTACTAGGGGCCTGAAGGGTGATGTGGGGGCAAGGTGCTTGGGTTTGCTTCCAGTCACATCGTGGAGAGGTTCCCATGCTACCCTCATGTGGATTTATACTAGTGAGTGAATGCCCTAGGTCTTGGGAAAATATCCATCTCAGTTCAAAGAGAAGTCATTTTTGCAGAAGAGCTCCCTTGGAAACACAGAGGAACAGAAGAGAACCCAGGAGCAAAGCTGCCCTCCAAAAACAGGTCAAACAGAGGCCAAAGGGGTTCTGTAGTTTCAGGTCAGCGGAAGTTAACTTCAGTGCTGGAGAGTTGATTGCACATATGGTAAGAGGAGGGAAAAGAGGCCTCTAAAGTCACTCAGTGGGCTTTTTTTTTTAACCTATAGTTTGTTCCATGAGTATCACCAGAAGCTGCAAAGAGAAAGAAGGTGCCACCAGCTCAATGAGGAGTCCTTGATTGCCCCTTCACCCAGCACATTCTGTATTTTCTCATAGAATTTCCAGTTAATCTCACACAGAAGCAGTCTAGACAGCGGAATGGACACACTAGGATAGCTGATTATTCTTGTGTCACTTGGGGTCAGGACATTAGGCACTAGTCAACATGTTTGTTGTTGCTGTTGTTTTTAATGCTTTTATTTTAACAGTACTTCTCAACTTCGTTTTGGTAAAAACTCACTTTACATGTCTATTGGTTTTAACAGTAGCATAAAGTGTTGTATATGAGTGCTATCAATTTTTGTCACCTATCATATGTATAGATGAGGTGATGTTTGCATATCTTCCAAAGTGTTTATAAATATTTCCTTAGGATCAGTGTATATAGGGCTCTGGTTTAACAGAAGGTTTCCATGAACTATGATTTCTGTCACAGAGGAGTCGGGGCTCCTGAGCAAATGTGGTTCTGTTGTGGTTCACCTCCCACAGGAGATGCCATTCTGTTACTCCTGTTTTGTTGAGGAAGAACTGAGGCCCAGCAGTCTTTCTGAGGCTGTGCCTAGGCTCATGAGTGTGGTGCTAGAAGTGGAAGGAAGTCTCAGAGGTCAGTAGTGGGACACAGTTCTTCCAAGGACCCACTCCTCTTCAGAGCCTAGCAGGCCCTGGACCCAGCATGAGCTTCACAAATCCTCTTAGCAAACTGAAGCATCAAGATAATGATTATTCCTGCTTCATGTCTGAGGAGATTGTGGCTTGGAAATGTTACATACTTATCCCAAAGTCACATAGCTAGGTAGTCTGGGGCCAGGACTTAAACCTAGATATTTGATTCTAAAACCCAAGCTCATAATGGCAGCACCCTGGTTACTTAGTGTGGTCTTCCAGTGACATCAGCATCACCTGGGAACCTGCTGGAAATGCAGAAGCCCAGGCCATGTTCCAGTCCTATTCCCTCCTGCTCCCTTAGGTAGGCACATGAATGTTTGCAGTGTACACCATTCGGATCTCCAGGCCCAGGCATTAGCTCTGTTCAGTGTCTTTGCTTTAATCTCAGCTTCTAGAACTGAGAGATAGAGCTACAAAATCATACCAAAAGCCTGTAGACTAAAGCTTAGAAAGATTGCAACACCAAACCGCGGTTGCTCTACAGAACCACAAGCCCTAAATCTGCTGCTACCTCTCCTTTGGTCTGACAGTAAGCAGTCTGGGCTGGCCAGCAACCTCACTCTGGCCCTTCCACGTGGTCACTCCCCTCTCCTGGCACCAGAGCAGGAGCCTGGCACCTCCTAGAGGAAGAGAAAATAACAAAGGGCTCATAGGATCTTCTTTGATAAGCCTTGCATTTACCCAGCAATATACATATTATTGATGATAATTGCACATTAGTAATGCATTGTTCACATGTAATTTTGGCAGAGGTAACACATTTTAATTCAAAAGACATAGAACTATGCAAATGATTGATCACTCACAAATCAAAAAGTTATTAAATATACACTCTTATTTGATTACCCAAATTTCTGCCAGCCTCACTGTGGTCATTATAGTATCACCAGTTGACATTCTACCAACCAAACAGAAGCTAGTTACTGGAAGAATGCTTCATCTTCTCTTCAGCCTCCGCTCTTTAAAATCAAATGCAGAAGATGCCTAAGTTGAGGCAATGTGCTGAGCACATAGCTGTGAAGAGTATTACAGGGCAGCATGAAATCAGGACAGGGTCTTGGGAGTATCATCCCCCTTTTGGTGTTGTCTTCCTCTCCAAGAGCCCATAACTTCCAGGCTGGCTCTGTCTGACACTCTCTCTTATCCTGAGTGAGGGGTGGCAAGTATCACCACATCAAGGGGGATGTACATTTTACTAGCAGGATCTGGAAAGAATCATGTTTAACCTACAGGCTTGGCATAGGAATGGTGCAATTGTCTCTATTTTAAAAAGCACAGAATATAAAATGTGGAGGAACCTTAAACATATCATCTGTGACACTCCCATTTTACAGATGAGAAATTTGACCCCAGCAATGTGGTTTACCCAGTAACACCACTGCAACTCAGAGCTGGCTTTCCTGTCATCTGGTGGGTGCTCCTTACATTTTGCTCCCTGCTCCTCAATTTTGTGATTTAGATCTTGAAGGAAGAGGTCTTACCAAGGGCCTCTTTTGTTCTATGTCTTCAGAGGGAGGACAAAGCTTGTATCAGGCAGTGATGTTCCAGATACAAGGCCTTTCACAGACCTGCAGGCACACAGCAATAGACAGATACACCCATGCCTGGGCCTGGGGTTTGGACGATTGCTGTTCAGTGTAGCAGCTTTATGAAAACATTAAATGTCATTACTTATTTCTTCATGTCCAAAATGTATACTTCAACATTTTTTCTCTGTAGACAAGTGTCACTTTTACTGCAATCTTCAGGCCAGATGTTCTTGGTATAAGTGGTAACAGCTGCCACGCTGGCAGGAGTGTGGCTCCAGCCAAGTCACTTTGCAAAAGGGCCCAAAAGCCCTCTCTGCGAGAACACTGACATGACAGGAGAAACCCATACCTGGCCCGCCCTGAGCTGCTCAGGAAACCACTGTGAAGGCTGAAACAGGGGTATTTGGGGAGGGCAGTTTGCCAAACCGCTGGCTGCATTTCCCTCTTCCTCAGTGATGAGCTGGAGTCCTGGGTAGGGAGTGCCGAATCTGCCTCCTTTCCTTCGAGCTTCTTTCAAAGCAGTGTTTGTAGTGCCAGCACCCATTATCCACATCCTCATTGGTCTCAGGACCCAGCTATTGCCCTTGCTTTCTGTCATACTTGCCAGAGTCTTCTATGATCTTCAGTTGACATTCTATTGTTTTGGAATTTTGCTCAAGTTGCAGCCGCCTGGTAGCATTTATCTTCTCAGTTCCCCTGGGCCTTGGTGAATTCCTCAGTAAGGTCCCATCTCAGCATCAGCATTTCCAGAAAACACAGGCACAATTTGCCTTCATCTTCAGCTAAGGCTGAAGAACTTGATTCAGCCAAAAAATAACTGTTGCCTTTGCAATTTTGGCCGTCTGGCTGAAGGGTCTGTTATCCAAGAATGCCATCCTACTGAGTAAGGTTGAATTTATAAGACACATGAATACATGGACAGACACACAAACACACTCTCTCCAAAACATAGCTATGGATGGCTGCAGCGTGATGCTTTCTCCAAGAGATGGCGAGCTCATTCAAACAAAGTCTTGGCTCCTTCCCACGAATGGTGAGGCCAGCATTTAGCTGGCGTAAATCACTTTAGGTTTTGAGACTGGCAAGGTGTGAACTCAAAGGATGGAAAACCTTTTGGGCATGGGCTTTCCAGAAGCCAGTGGCTAGCAGAGGTCACTTAGCCCAGGGCCTCCATGAGTGGTCCAGCCATTGCCCCTCCATCCAGGATCATGCGCCTCAGCCCTGTAAAGAAGCGGCTTCCTCCCTAGAAAGATCAAGAGGTGGTGGAAAGAGCTGGGCTTTGGAATCACATGGAACTTGCTTCTAGCCCATGTTTCTAGAACATGCCTCTCCCTAGCTACTTGTTTTTGTGCAAGCAGCTTAACCACCTGAAACTTCAGTTTCCTCATCTGTAAAAACAGGATGAACACAAGTTCTATGGGATTATTGTGATTAATGAATCAACGTTTGTAAAGTTCCTGTCACACTTTACAAAAGGGAATAACTGATAAATGCTATTTTCTTCTTCTGCAGACAAGATAGTGATTTTTATCACTTATTGAGCTGAAGGATCTTTTAGGAGAATTTCCTCCTCAAAATCAGAACCATTTTCAAGCCTGGTTCTGCAAGTACAGTAAGAACAACTGTGCCTATTATTACACCAGTGTTGCTCAGTTCTAAGTCCACCTTTCTATGTTCTGCTGTGTGACACTGAGGCTGGGATCTGCAGGCTAAAGTTTTCCTCAGTCAGGTGCCTTTCTCTTAAATTTTGCAAATAGGGCATGGGAGCAGCAAGCAGGGGTTGGCCTGTGGCAATGGCCTTTCACTTAGCATCGCCAGTTGGTTCCAATCTTGAACTTCTTTCAGCACTCCCAGAACCAATCTCATAAAGCCCTAGGAAGGTGCCCTTCCCAGCAGGGCAATACCTGTTCTCAAAGAGCTGAGCCTCTACTCCATGGACTTCTTATTAAGACTTCCTGAGTCACCCAGAGGCAGCAAGGATGTGCTGCCTCCTCAGAGGGCTGAGCCCAGTCCTACAGGGTTCGTCCTCTGAGCTTCTAGATGCTGACACCCCCAATCTTTGCCTTTGTTTCCCCACCCTTTTCCTAGTACTCCCAGCTTGCTTTCTTGGACCAGTTTAACCCATCTTCTGTATTAAATTCTCTCTGTTGAAATGACTGGTGTGATTCCTGTTGTCCTGACTGGACCCCAACTGATGCACGGATCAAGAGTCCCAGTTTGCCTAGACGATCCTCATTCACACTGGCTTTCCTAGGATCTTGTGTTGTTTAGCATTCATCCCAGACACAATTGTCCTGGTTTCTGTGATAAAATGTAAGGTCGTTTAGTTACGGTTCTTCCCTTTAACAGGCCACGGATGAAGAACTTTAAACACCTGACATATTAGATTCCTTACTGCAGATTTCTATAAATTCTCTTTGATTTAGAGCCATACTTGTATTCGCCTAGGACCAGACTATTCCTATTGATTGTTTAAAAAGAGGAAACTTCTTGAACACAGCTTAGTACTGAAGCTACAAAAGCATTGCCCATCCTGTCTTTCTTGTAAATCTACACATTAGCCCATGAGTGGTTCTCTTTCTAGTTGATTCCCAGCCTGACCTTCTAGGGAAGAAATTTCTTCCACTTAGAATGTTTTATAAACAAATACCTTAGTTTTCATTCTGTAAGTTTTTTGTTACACTAAGGTCTTCCTTCCTACGTGATCCTAAAGTGACTAAACCTAAAGGTACTTCAGGATGTTCTCTTTGCCTGGGATGACATGCTCCTTCTCTTCTACCTACTTATACATTATCCTCCCATCTGCTCAAATACCATTGCCTCCTGGAACTCTCCCCCAGCTAGTGTCTTCCCCCTCTTACAAGCCTATTTCATGTAATTCTCCAACTCACTTTGGCACTGTACCACCTTCTTATTGGGCTTGGTATCTTTTACAAGGGGGTCTTGTCTTGTGTTTATTATAACTTTAAACGCATCTTTAACTTGTTAATTTGACCAACTGGTCAGTTCCTTGGTCGAACTGTTTGTGCTTTTTCTTTGAATCCCTTGCAGCACTCATCAATCTTTTTTTACTCCAATAATTCCAAGCCTCTTTTATTTAGTCCATTTATGTCCTTCCCCCTCCTGTTCCCTTACATACCCCCCAAGTTCACATACATACCAGGATCATTTCCACTTCTGTACTTTGGTTCACGTTATTTCCTCAGTTCAGAGCATTCCTCCCCCTTCACATCACTCATCCTTCCTGAATCATCCTTCAGAAGCTTCCTCTGACACTCCAGGCTGAGCTAAGGCTCCTTTCTCTGTGCCACCATCGTACCTTGTCACAATCCCTATTATTACATTGCTGCATTACACTAAAACCATCTTTTACATGCCTGGCTCTTCTAGTAGACTTCACAACACCAAGGATAAATGATGTGTCCTGTGCACCTCAGTTCTCAGAGCATGTAATACAATACCTGTCACATCGGAGGAACTTGATAAATGCTTATTGACCTAAACTTAATACATTTTTGCTGAATGATTGAGTGACATTGAGACAGCAATTCTATGAGCTGCCATTTTTCTACCCTGGACACATATTTATCTCCTCTCTTTCCCTGCCAAAACCCCAAAGATTGCTTCGCTACACTGTATAATCTTTCTGTCACATCTCTGACACACAAAACACATGTAATCATTCCATTATGAGGCCTGGCACTAAGTTTAAGCTGAGTGTGCAGATTTATTGGATCTTGTACCAGGAAACCAGTGAGGCAGGGGTTTAGAGGGATTTCCCAAGGGGACGTAAAATGTTCATGAGCCCTTGTATTTAGAGGCAATTCTATGCTCCTGTGGGAGCCTCAACTGTCCTTGCAGATTGCATTTCTCCATCTACTTTTGAGATACGCAAGCAGCCTACTGCTGTGGGCTGACAGGTAACAAGCAACCTGTATGTTGAACACTCACAGCAGCCTCACTTAATGACGAGAACGCATGCCACTACTGACTTACTGTTTTAGTGCAAAGATGAGCTGCATATAATTTGAACATCTGTTCATTTGAAAATGCGTTTGGTACACTGGCTAGTTTGCTTTGCTGATATGCTTGTGAGTTCCTCTTCTTGGAAAGGATAGATAATAGAGGCAGATGACAAGTGTCCAGTGGGTATTCTAACATTCCCCAAGTGTTTACCTGTCCCTTTTGCCTCAGGAATGTGTGTTTTCCAAATCTTCTTCAAACTTTAAGACCCAACTTAAATCCCACCTCCTCTAAAAACCTTCATCAACCATTCAACCATTCAGGCTTTTAGGACCCTCTCTTGAAGTTCTGAAGATGAATGATTTCCATTGTAGTGCTTGATGGAATTGTCTAAAAAGGACAGGTTAGTGCCAAGAGCCCTGGGCTGAGATTTACAAATCCCATACTGGGTCCAGGTTCCTTTGCTATGTGGGCTAAATTACTTCAAGTTGTTGCATTTTTTTTCCTCCAACCACCTTCTTCTCCTTTTGCTCCTCCTTCTCCTTTCTTTCTCCTCATGAATTTTGGAGGGGACACAAATATTCAAACCATAGCATTCCACTCCCGGCCCCCCAAAATTCATGTACTTCTCACATACAAAACACACTGATTCCATTCCAATAGTCCCAAAATTCTTAACTCATTCCAGCATTAACTTTAAAGTCTAAGCTCAAATTCTCATCTAAGTATCATCTAAATCAGATATGGGTGAGATTCAAGGTGTGATTTATCCTGAGGCAAATTTGCCCTCCAGCTGTGAGCCTAGGAAATCAAATAAGTTATGTGCTTCTAAAATACAATGGTGGGACAGGAATAGGGCAGACATTTCCATTCCAAAGGGAAAAACAGGACATAAGAAAGGGGTACCAGGTCCCTACTAAATCTAAAACTCAACAAGGCAAACATTAAATCTTAAGGCTCCAGAATAATCTTCTTTGATTCCAAGTTCTACCTTCCAGACACACTAGGGCAGGGGTTGGGCCCCAGAGGTTCCTAGCAGCCCCGCCCCCATGGTCTTACTGGGTGCAGCCCAATAAGGGTTGGAGTCAGGTGCCTGCAGCTATCCCAGGCTGGCATTGCACACTGGTGGCTCTATAGTTCTGGGACCATGGAAATGGCCCTGCTCCCATGGCTTCACTAAGCACTGACCTAGTGGAGACTTTCTGTGGTGGCCCCAACCCCATGACTCTGCTAGGCATTACCCTACTGATCATTCTCTGTGGTGGCCCAAACTCTGTGGTAGTTCTATGCCTAGGTCCCAAGGCTCTCTGGGGCATCTTTCGCAATTTAGGTAGAGGCAGCCATGCTGCCATAGCTTGTGTATTCTGCATGCCTGCAGAGTTAGCATCAGGTGGACACTGCCAAGGATTACCACTTGTGCCTCTAGAGCAGCAGACGAAGCTGTACCTGGGCTTATTTGAGCCACAGCTGGAGTGGTCAAGGAGCATTGTGCTGGAATGCAGGGAGCAGAAACTTGGTGCAGCAAGCCCCAAGATCCTACAGGAGCACTGAGTCCTTTTTCTGAAACCATTCTGCTCTAAAGACCCTAGCACTCTGGGCCTGTGATGGGAGTGGCAGCCTGGAAGATCTCCAATATGCCTTTACAGTTATTCTTCCATTGTCCTGATTAATAGCACCTGTCTTCTACCTATCTGTACAAATGTCCTCATTAAACGGTTGCTTGGCCACACCCTTGGTGTTTTCTCCCAGACATACTTTTTATATTCTTTACAATATTGTCCAGGCTGAGAATTTTCCAAAAGTTTAAGTTCTGCCTTCCTTTTGATTATAAATCCTGTCTTTAATTCATTTCTGTCTTCTTGAATTTTACTGTAAGTGGTCAAGGGAAGCCGTGCAGCACCTTGAACACTTCTCTTAGAGATTTATTTTGCCAGTTATCTCGGTTCATTGCTCTTAAGCTCTGCTTCCACAAAACATTAGGACATAGACACAATTAAGCTAAGTTCCTTGCCATTTTGTAACAAGTATGATCTTTCTAATAAGATGTCTCCAATAAGATGTCCCCCATTTCCATCTAAAATCTCATCAGAATATCCTTTACTGTCTGTATTTCTATCAATGTTCTGATCACGACCACTTAAGTAATCTCTAAGATTGAGGCTCTGTCTATAGCTCTCCTGATCTCCTGAGTCCTCACCAGAATCCCCCATTATGGGCCATTCATGGCAATCTAGGATTTTTCTAGCATGCACCTCCGAACTCCCCCAGCCTTTACCTATTACACAGTTCCAAAGCTGCTTTTACATTTTTAGGAATTTGCTAAAGCAACAACCTGACTTCCTAGTACCTATTTCTGTCTTTGTTTATGCTGCTATAACAATATACCACAAATGAGTAATTTATAAGCAACATTTATTTCTCACAGTCCTAGAGGCTGGGAAGTCCAAGATCAAGGTATCAGAAAAATTGGTGTCAAGTAAAGGCCATTCTCTGCTCACAAGATGGTGCCATGTTGCTGCATTCTGTAGAGGGGCTAAACACTGTGTCCTCATAAAGCAAAAGGGATGGAAAGCAAAAAAGGGCCTAACGTTTTTCCTCCAGCCCTTTTATAAGGTTACTAATCACCCCGTGATGGCAGAGCCCTCATGGCCTTATTACCTTCTAAAGATCTGACCTCTTAACACTGTTGCATTAAGGATTAAGCTTCAACATAAATTTTGGAGGGGACACAAATTCAAACTGTAGCACTGCCCTTCAGTGAAGTTTTAGGCAATGTGCCTCAAGTGAAGTAGAAAATGTAAATGGAGGCCCAGGCTAGAATCAAGACAGTATGGGACCTCAAAGGAGAACAAGAAGTAAAAGCAATGCTTGTCAGAATCAGGCAGAGGACCTCTTTGAATGGCTCCGAACCACTTCCAGATGGCAGAGAAAAGGGTACTGAGTGGCACTTGGCGAGGCTGCAGACCTTGCCTAACACCAGCCTGTGGGTTCATAGTAGGGGAATGGTTACATTCTCTAAGCAATTAAAGCTGGAGACCGAGGGCAGAAATAGTTCAGAAAAGAGTGATGGGAGCCAGTGTTGGCTGGAAAAGCTCAGCCAACATTGGGACTGGTTGGCTATTTGCAAAGCTAGACACTCTTGCATTTCTCTTTTTTTTCTGCATTTTTTTCTTTTTGGGAAAATACTTTAAAAGTACTTTAAATATTGATAAGCTAAAGGGAAAGACCTGTGAATTAGTCAGAGTTCTCCTGAGAAACAGACAAATATCTCCTTATAATAAGGAACTGGCTCATGCAATTATGGAGCCCAACAAGTCCCAAGATCTGCTGCCAGCAAGCTGGAGACCCAGCAGAGCTGATGGTACAGATTTAGTCCAAGTCCAAAAGTCCAAAAGCCAGGAGAGTTAGTGGTGTGGTTCCAGTCCAAAGTCAGTAGGCTTAAGACCAAAAAGGTAGAATTTTTAGTTTGAGACTGAAGGCAGAAAAAACTCAATGTCTCAGCTCAAGCAGGAGGAGTTTTCTCTTACTTAGCCTTTTTGTTCCATTCAGATCTTCAGTTGATTGGATGAGGTCCACCTATATTAGGGAAGACAATCTACTTTATTTAATTTATATATTTAAATGTTAATTCCATTCAGACATACCCAGCATAATGTTTGATCAAATATCTGGGCACCCTGTGGCCCAGTCAAGTTGACATATAAAATTAGTCATCACAATCCTGTACCCTCTTTGTCTTATCTCCTGGAAAGTGTTAATGGTGGAAGAAAATAAGGAAAATCTCAAAACTGGTCTTTGAGGGCTTAGGGAAACAGAAGTTCTCTTACCTCACCTTTTCCAAAGAACACCAAACAGTGTAGGTATATTGGAGATTGGGTGGGAGCAAGCGTTATATCTGGGGACATTTTGTATCCAAAATACAAATAATTATTCTAGTTCTTACTGTCTCTTGACTGTTACTTATATTCCCAGTAAGGCTTAAAGTCCTCTAAGAACAGGAAAGGAAATCCCCTCTCTCCTCACTCCCCCCACCATACCATTCACCCAAAGCTGAGTTTACTAAATGCTAAATAGTTCACAGACAAAGCCCCTAGGTGTCAGGCAGCACTGCTACTTGAAACGTTCATTGTGCTCATTAAGGGAGAATCATCTCCTTTCCAGAACTCTATCCATAGAAGGTGTGTAAAATGCTTAAAGATTCTAAAACAGCTAATTTCTACTATAAGAAATGAAATTAAACAAATTCATAAGTGCATCACTTAAAGTAATTATTCTTTAAGTTAATATGGTGTCTTTATCACAGGGATTCATACAGGAAACCATTTCCTATGTCTGAACCTTCACATCAAGAACAGAAATGAAAACAAACTCATGATAAATTCAAGGACATAATTCAATGTGTGGAATAGGTAACAACTATTTTAACAAAGAAAAAAGAGTTTAACTGAAATAAATTATAACAATTACATAAGTTTAAACAAAACTTAACTTTAATAACTTTACTTTTTTCCTGTCCAAACAAGACCTTAGCTGTGTAGATGAATAAAATATATGTCATTAAAAACATTATGATCATTTGTACATTTAAATTTTTCATCTTTTTTTTAACATAGCTGTATTTTATTTAAAACCCCCATTTATAATAAGAAAATTATTTTATTTCTTCTAGATATATGAGTTTAAAAAACATTGAAGCCACTCTACGGGTAACTTTGCTCTATATTTAGAAAAAATAATTTTGGAAAATGAAGTTGAGGACCACAATATGGAAAAAGTTACCACTTCAAATCCTTATGTTTGTGCTTAAAAAAGAAAATCAAAGACTTTGAATTCTGAGTGAAGCATGAGTCTCAGGGTAGCTAAATGCCTCAAAGATCACATCTGGGCACTTAAATTTTAAGAGCACAAAAGGAAGTTACGTGGAAATTCTTCTGAATGGAATACTAGATACTTGGTTTCCAAGACTGATCTTTATCTAGCGCAGGTAGACACTTACTAAGAACTTGGAACGATGGAGTGTTAACATTGGTGTTTTGACCCCCTTCTGAATGTTAGCTCATGTGTCTACATTATACCACTGGGGCCAAGGGAATGAGATACATAGGGAAGAATGGGACTTTGGCCTTTGGTGAAAACCTCTAAATTGGAATGTTCTCGAGCGGTCAAGGTCAGGAAGTGCCCTTCTCTTCTGACTTGGGCTGTTCCTTGACTGTTCAGCCCTGACTGCTTTCCCACATTCATGGCCTCACTGTCTGGTGGCTGCGCTCTTTTCTCCCAGAGGCTGACCTTCATGAACCCATCCTGATACTGACCCATATGCACTTATCTTGCTGGACAGTCTGCTGGTATAGACTTTGATGAACCCAGCAGTAGCTCCTTGCTGGAGGGTCCTAGACCTTTCTGACAGTGCAGTGCCCCCTTGTGGTTGGGAACCTGGAGTGCTATTTTGTCAAGTAAAAGTGCAATTAGAGACTTTTCTTTGTTTCCCTATTTTTCCTACATAATGACATGGATATTACCCGACAGCAGCCTGAGATTGCCCAAGTAGGAGCATTCAGGCACTTCCAGACCACTTCCTGATGTGGCCACATCTGGGGCACAGTAAAACAAAGTAAGGGAAAGAGCCATTCTAAAATTCTTCGTACAGGTCATTCTCTTTCTAGCTGCTCATCTGGAGAGCTTGACTAAACGAAAGATCATGGAACATCAGCTTTGACAGGACTCTTGAGATTTTATTGACCCCCTAATTTTATAGTTCAGAATATTGAGACCAAGAGAGATAAATTTTCTAAAGCGAGGATGTCAGAGAATGGTTGAGCAGGAATACTGGTCTGCATGACTCTGCCCAGTGCTCTCTCTGCTCTACAGGTGGCATATTGAAAGAGTTGTGCCTTAAGAAAACCATCACAGCAACTTTGAACATTTGCATTTTTAATGAACAAGGCACTAACTAAAATGTCACTTTGTCCAAGTACTTGTGTACTATTTTGTTGCCTCTCCCCAGGTAAAGTGCTTAGATAGATGTTTTTCTTCCAGCAGATGGTGAGATGGGTGACTGACATCCAGGCTAGGGATGGTGCACCTGGCTCTGTTGCTTTTGTAAAACCACAGAAGATGGAAACCTCTAGATTTTTAACTTCCTCCCCGTTTAAATAACTATATTTGTATTTCTAATACGTGAAATAGTTAACTATGTAGAGGGAGAGTTAGAGACAGTACCTAATCCCAGCTTGATGCAATTACTTTAACATGAATTTAAAATAAAATTAAAGTTAGCAGTTTAAACTGATGTTTGAGGGTTTTAAAAAGATTTAGTTTCCTTTGGAAGCACTGTGTTATTTGATCCAGTACAATCTTTTTGAGCTCCATGCATAACATCTTTACCCAAGTACCATTACTACTAGATTATGCCCATAGGTTGAGTTACAAATGTCTAAAAATCTTAAAATTATTAAGCTCAGATTAGAGTGTTCAAAGACTATGGTGTTATTTTAGTCTCCTGCCATATCCTCCATTTACTATAAACTTGTTATATTGGCATTCAAATAAAATGTCATAAAGCAAGTATGTACAGAGGTGTTTGGGGTTTGTTTCAGGCTTCTGCGAGCCAAGTTTGCATGGCAACCGAGATGTATAACAGAAACACGCAAATGGTCTTCATAAAAAGAAACGCTGAGCAGAGCTCAGGAGCAGGGCACCTTCTAAGTCGGGATAGACTATAAGAGCTGGTCAGATCAATGACTGAGGGCCTGGATGGGGACAGGATGTCACCCAACATTGTTTTAATGGTTCTTTAAGTCCCCTTTCGCTGCAGTCACCAAGCGCTAATGCATCTGAGGCCAAGTCTCTAGAGATGCAGCTTCATGGAATTTGCAGATGGTACAGTTGAACGGATCCTTCAATGCCATCTTAACCAAACCCCTTGTTTTAGAGATGAGGAAATGGAGACCCAGAGCTATGGTTTGTTCAGTTTCAGAGGGCTGCTTGTATACTCCTAGCAGAAGCACATGAGTATGCACATTTTCTGTTTTAGTGTATTCTCTTTTGTTTTCCCAACTGAACATAAATTGAAACTATTCTGAGTTAGAATATAAAAAGCAAGTATGGGTACACAAGGCTTCCATTTGGACATTGCCTCCACAGTATCTCATAGGGAAAGTCTTTCTGCTCTATACATCACGGGCTTCCCAGATCAATCTGCGCAGCAGAACCCTCCCTCATGAGAACGAGTCAGTGATGCTTTGTTTCCACTATGGAGATGGGATTTATCTACTGAATTAACCCTCCTGCAACCAAGAGGAAGAGGAAAGGGGAAACTATCTTTTAAAATATTTTTGGTTCCCAAGACCCAGATGCAAGAGCAGTTACCTGGAATGAGGTTTCTCCAGAGCAAGCTAAGGTGGAATCCACAAATTGGGAGCTCATTTAAAAAATTCAATTTATTAGTAACCACAAAGGAAGATGCAGCTGATGTGGTCAGCACCAGAAATACCTGTCTGTTTCTACACACTCTGCCAACCCCCATGGTTTCCCCAACCAGCACTGCTAACAGATGCACTGATTGAAACCTATGATAAATACACTGTAATTTGTGAGTACCTCTGAAACCACAAATTGGAACATAAATAAAAGAAAGAAAATGGATGTTTGGTACTACTGGGAATAATAATGTTGCATTAACTGGGAATAAATATTATGGTATTTCATTATATAAGAATATATTATATCATGATAAGAGGAAGGACTTGACAAGGTTATTAATTTGTCTCTTCTTTCACTTAAGCATTTCCATTATTTAGATCCTCCCTGAAAAAACATATAGTCTCCAGTGATGAAAAATATCTAACAATCAATCAGATAAAGCTTTATCAGAAAAGTAGGCCACTATAAATGATACAGAATCAGGGATTTATCATAAGAATTAGACCTCATGCAACCCTGAGAGCTGTTATGCCATCTACATAAGCTTCTTGTCTCTGTGTCTACTATTGATCAAAAGGTCAACAGGGCCAGTGGATATTCATGCAATGGCAGAAAGTAATGCAACCTGGAACTCCATCTGTCTCTTAATGCCTCCAGGCTTGGTAATGTAGGTGACCTGCAGGGTATTTTGGCACACTTTTCCATGGAGATGCCCATGCACCTGACCGAGGATTTAGAGAAGATGAAGAAGGAGATTAATAAGGAGTTGGAGGAGCTGTGGGCCCAGTTACTGCCCCATCACAATAAATCAGCGGATCATTGAAAGTATTTGTGAGTTGTAACAACACCTGATGCACACAGTTCTTTCAAGAGTAAAATGGTTTCACCTCTGCCTTCCAAATCCTGGGCAGATGTCCCCAGTGCCAACTTTAGCCCAGAACCACCTACAGAAAGAAATTCTGGGAAATGTGGTTTAAGTTCAGCTAGGTTGATATGCTACAAAATCACCCCAATAACCCCAAATCTTTGACTACAGTAAATTAGTTCCAATTGCTTAACATCTTCACCAAAATTTGGTGGTGTCAGTTTTTCATTTTAGCCATTTGATGTTGTATAATGAATGATATCTCACTGGAGATTTAATTTGCACTATTTGAAGGCTAATGAGATTGAGCACTTTATTACATGTTAATTGGTCATGTGAATATCTTCTTTTGTGAAGTTCCTATTAAATTCTTTTGCCCACTTTTCTATTGGCTTTTTCTTATTTTGTGTGGATTATTTTTATATTCTTGATACGTGTTCTCTTTCAAATATATTTTTTGTAAATATTTTCTTCCACTAAGTGGCTTGTCTTTTTGACCTATTAATGGTATCTTTTCATAATCAGCTCCTAATTGCAATGTAGTCTTTTTTTTGCAGGTTCATTTCACATCTCTTTTAAGAAATCTTTTCTTACCTCAAGGTTATAAAGTTATTTTCTTACATTATCTTCTAGAAATGTTATATATTTACCTGCTGCACTGGTTTACATTTATCTACATATGTTTTGTCTGTTTTTCTAGTTGTTTACAATGGAAAGACATTCTCAGAGCAGTTAATTCATCCCTTCTGAATAGAGGCAGAAGTTTGCTTGGTTTTTTATCTTCTTGCTCTGTGCAACATCACAATTTAACACATACCTTGAAAGGAAAGCTGCTGGGTGTTGGATCATTTCTTTGAACCCCACTTCTCTTGATCTCTCAAGTCCTTCTGAGTCTCAAACTCCAACTATTGTTTCCTAGTCTTGTGAGGATACTGAAACTCTGCTGGTTTCTCTAATTCTTAGCAGCTAACCTCTATCTGGCCTCAACTTGTTCCAAAAAAAAAAAAAAAATGCAACTGATCTGAGGGGAAAAGTGATGTATACAATACTGATGCACCTATTTTTATCTGAGACCTTGGTCACTCAACTCCTGCATAATACTCTAACCTTCAAACATCTCCCTCCCCCATTTTATCTGTCTTTTGTAGTTGTTCTCAGTGAGATAGCAGGAATAGTTATTTCATATCCTTGCCTAATAATTTGAAGAAACACTGTCTTTATAGGTCTGTTTCTGCTGCTTCTAGTATATCATGCTTTTTGTACTTGTGTGCTGTATGAGGGTTCTCCAGAAAAACAGAACCAATAAGATGTACACATATATATGTGTATACATGTGTGTGTGTGTGTGTGTGTGTGTGTGTGTGTGTGTGTGTACTTTAAAAAGTTTGTGGAAAATTGAATTAAAAAGTAAACATAAAAATATGAATTTTAGGCCGGGCGCGGTGGCTCAAGCCTGTAATCCCAGCACTTTGGGAGGCCGAGACGGGCGGATCACTAGGTCAGGAGATCGAGACCATCCTGGCGAACACGGTGAAACCCCGTCTCTACTAAAAAAATACAAAAAACTAGCCGGGCGAGGCGGCGGGCGCTTGTAGTCCCAGCTACTTGGGAGGCTGAGCCAGGAGAATGGCGTAAACCCGGGGGGCGGAGCTTGCAGTGAGCTGAGATCCGGCCACTGCACTCCAGCCTGGGCGACAGAGCCAGACTCCGTCTCAAAAAAAAAAAAAAAAAAAAATGAATTTTATTATTTGATTTCTCAACATAAGCTCCATCCACTTTAAGGCACTTTTATAAGTGATGATACCAGCCATTTAGTCAGTACAGTCTTTTTTACATTATTAGCTGAAGGAAAATTGGTGCATTTTAAAGAATTTTTTTAAAATTGGGAAACAAAAATAAATCATAAGAAGCCAAATCAGGACTATAAGATGGATGCTTAATGATTTTCTATTGAAACTCTCACAAAACTTCCCATATTTAGTGAGAGAAATGAGCAGGAGCATTGTCAGGGTGGGGAAGGACTGTCTGGTAAAGCTTTCCTGGATACTTTTCTGCTAAAGCTTTGACTAACTTTTTCACAACACTCTCATAGTAGGTCGATGTTATTGTCTTTGGCCCCCCAGAAAGTCTACAAGCAAAACCCCTTGAAGATCTAAAAAAAAACTTTTGCCATGACCTCTGCTCTTGGCCGGTCCACTTTTGCTTTGACTGGATCACTACCACCTCTTGGTAGCCATTGCTTTGATTGTGCTTTCTCTTCAGAATTGTACTGGTAAAGTCATGTTTCAGCTCCTGTTATAGTTCTTTGAAGAAAAGCTTTAAGATCTTGATCTCACTTGTTTAAAATTTCTGTTGAAAGCTCTGTCTTTTTCTGCAGCTGGTCAGGGTGCAATGGTTTTGGCACCCATCAGGTATAAAGTTTGTTCAACTTTTATTATTTAGTCGGACTTGTATAATCTGAACCAATAAAGATGCTTTTGGTTTGGGCTATTGTTTCTGCTGTTAATCATCAGTCCTCTTTAATTGAGGCATAAACAAGATAAAATTTTCCCTCACAAATTGGTGTGGATGGTCTGCCAATGTGGGCTTCACCTTTAATATTCTCTTATTCTTTCTTAAAATGAGTTATCCATTTATAAACTTCTGATTTCTTTGGAGGCATTGTCCCCCTAAACTTTTCATAAAGCATCAATGATTTCACCATTCTTTCACCCAAACTTCATCATAAATCGGATGTTTCCTTTTCTTTCAATTTTAGCAGAATTTATGTTGCTCTGCTAGGGACTCTTTTTGATGTCTTATCCCTCTTAGTGTCTCAAACTAGCTCTAGTTAGACATTTTATAACAAGTCAGTATGAGTTTACTTTGGTGAAAAAATTTTGAAATCTATTCATAGTGTGTGTGTATAAAGGGATTTATTATAAGGAATTAGCATTGGCTCACATGATTATGGAGACTGACAAGTTCCATCCAAGATGTGTGGGGTGGGTTGGCAGGCTGGAGACCCAGGAGAAGAAGGGCTGATGGTGTTCATCTGAAGGCCAGCAGGCTCAAAAAAAAAAAAATATATGTCAATGTCCTAGTTGGAAGGAAGTCAGACAGGAGGAATTCTCTCTTACTTGGGAAATGGTCAGCCTTTTTGTTCTATGCAATCCTTCAGTGGACTAAATGAGGCCCACCCATATTAGTTAAGGCAATCTGCTTTTTCCAGTCTAACAATTAAAATGGTAAGTGCATCCAAAAACACCCTCACAAAAGCATACAGAATATTTGACCAAACATCTGGGCACTCTGTGGTCCAATCATATTGACACATAAAATTAACTATCACATATGCTCAACGATTATTGATTGGGATCCACTAATTTAGAAGGGAAGCTTATTTGTGGAATATTTCTCAGGTCACGGATGAGGTTTAGTCTTTCCAAAAACAAGTTTGTGCTTACTTTAATTAGATAGTTGGACCATTTTAAATTGAATGCACGACTTGAGGTTTTTTACATCGCCCCATATTGTAGACTTGGGCTGCAGATGTGAGCAACGGCTGATTTGTGATGACAGCTTCTGAGGCACATTTTTTTCCTCTGCTTTGCTCTTTACCAAGGCAAACATTCCTCGTAGCTCTATGGGGTTTGAAGGTGGTAGGAAAGTTTAGTTTTAGTTCATTTTCACACTGAGGGTATAACACTTTGAGTTTCAATTTTAAGGGAAAAGAATTCTGCTACTAAGCTAGTTGCCTTGGACCTTAGACTTTATTTTCTTACAATTCAGCAAGGCTGAGAAAACGTAAGTTTATAAGGTTGGGAAAATTCTCTTGAGGCTAAAATGTGTTCATTTCTGCTTACTTCACTGGGTTTCTCCCTATACTAATCTTTGACCTGAAAAAAACTTCTATCTTTCCAGCTCTTTGCATTTGAAATAAGCTTTAAAATACTTAATCTGGTATTTATATATTGTTATATACTTATTCATACTGTATATTTTATATGTATTATATCATGTAATACATATCACATTATATAATATGTATCATACTATGTAGTACATATATTATAAATAATATTGTATAATATAATACAATATTATGCTTTTATAATAAACCATAGTACTTATATAAGGCAATGTTATATTATATTATATATTATATTATATTATACTATATCAGGACGTGTATGGCTTGGTATCTGGACTGACACTCTTATACAACTACAAATCTTGGATAACATATTAAAAATAAATTTATATTTCTACCTCCCAAATTAAAAATCACTAACATTTTTCATATTCCTCCCTTAGAGAAAAACAAATTCAGAACCCCACAAAGATAACTGATATTCTGCAATCTTATTCTCTCTCCTATATTCCCTAAAGGCAACCTAGTGATATCTTTCTATTTTCAATGTTTTACATATTTATATGTAGATATAAAAATAGACTCCTAAGTATATTTTTCTTCAGCTTTATTTTCTTCCCGCTCTGAATTTTTTTTTTTTTTTTGAGATGGAGTCTTGCTCTAGAAGGCAGTGGTGCGATCTTGGCTCACCGCAACCTCTGACTCCCAGGTTCAAGCTATTCTCCTGCCTCAGCCTCCTGAGTAGCTGGGATTACAAGTGTCCACCACCACACCTGGCTAATTTTTGTATTTGTAGTAGAGACGGGGTTTCATCATCTTGGCCAGGTTGGTCTTGAACTCCTGACCTCCTGATCTACCCACCTTGGCCTCCCAAAGTGCTGGGATTAGAGGCGTGAGCCACCGCGCCCGACCTCCCCTCTGAATTCTATAGTTAAAAGAGACTCCCTATTTCCCTAGCCTTATGTTTTCATATGAAACAAATTCTATCCCAGGAATATTCAGAGCCTTTACACATTCTTTGCTCATTCTTTTCCATGACTGAAGATGTGGATTATCTGATTGGTGAGTTTGGAATAAGCAATCTGGTTGATCTCTCTCTGTTTTGGGTGTTGTTTTTTCTGAAGACTGCCAGCAATCAGTTCTGCCCTCCGTTCTGTGGTTAGAGGTCTTTCCTTTGTGGAGAAAGCCTATGGTTGTAAACTATGCTAGTAAACTATGCAAGACTATATAATTTAGGGAAATTCCCAGGGAGATCATTTTGGCCACAGATCTAAACCACATTTCTTCGATCAGCTATATCAAATATATAAATCATATATGTGATTTACATATTATATATAAGTATATATGATATATATGATATTTTATCTCTTAAGTTATCTAACTTTGAAAATAAATCCTATCACTTACATATTTGAAATACAGAGTTATAGTACATGTCTCCAGAAGACTTCCCAGTGAGTAGGAAAAGTCTTCACAGCTAACTCTCTATTTAGATAAAGATTTTAAGAGTTTTCAGGGAGCAATAAAAACCTGAATGGAATTAAGAGCGAAAATCATGTGTCTCTGAGAAAGGAGACTCTGTGGGTGGTAGTGTTGGGAGGGACAACACAAATCCCAGGTATATTTGGTGACCCCACGCATGAAGGGGACCTCTCTCATGCCTACTCCTTTCTTTGGGCAGATTTTAGAAAAGGAACAAGAATGAAGGTAGAAATATGTCTAGGCAGCTGTATTTGAGCTAAATTCCTAAGGGCTTTCATCTGTCTGTCAAGAGTGGTACAGTGATGTTAGCATATTTAGTATTTAGTATTGTAGTGCAGCATGAATTTGAAAGACAGAACCAGCAGCCTGAGACAGACCATGCTGAGGAGGCACAGCAGAGGCCCGCATGTATCAGGGAGGGCATCTTGGGACATGCCAACATGATGGACAGATGAACCTAGACTGACTATAGCCCCACTTTCCTCATACCTTGACCTGGGTAGGCACCTGAGGCTTCTGCATAGCCCAGGGGAAAGGAACAGGGACAGTGAATGGATTGAAGTTAAGTTTCCACCACCCGGCAGAATGGGGCTTCCTAAAAGAAATTGTTTTGTTATTGAAAAAAAATAAAGAATATCATTTTTTGGTGCCCTTGATTTTGCAAACTCATGTTTGTCATCTAGGCAGATTGATTTGGGATTTTTAAGCACCCTAAGGCAGTGCATTTCTCCCCACAGACTGATCCCAACCCTAGACTAGAATTGGAACCAAGTCACCTGCTTCTATAAGAAAATTGCTGTGCAGAGATAAATAGCACTCTTAGAAACTTCAACTAGTTCAGAAAGAGCAGTGGACTGTGACAAAGTCAATTCTGAAAGCATCTACAAAGTCATTTTCCTGGACGGACACAATATTATTTACTGTAGAGGAGAGGTGGAAGATAGCTTTGTTAAGAGTAGTGGATAAAATTTATTCTCAGACCCCGAGTTACTAAAAGCTGAACATTTTCCTGGAGAGGAAAAGATGGTTTTGGTGACAGGACCATTTCTACCCATTAGACTGGCCCACTCCTTTATCAACTATAGATGCTGGTGTTCACCTACCTAGTACCCAGATTACTTTGCATCAAAGTGGAGTGGAAACATTGTTAACTGGCCTCCATTTAACCAATTTGATTGTTTCAATTAACACCCTTAATTCCTTCCTTTTATTTGTATTTTTATCAACATTTTATTATGGAAAATTTTATATTTAAAAGTAGAGAGAATATTTTGAGAATAATGAACTCTCAAACATTCCTAGAAGTGGGATTGCTGAGTCAAAGGACAAATGCATGTGCAATTATGCTAGATATTATCAATTTCCTCCCCCGGGGCATTGTGTAATTTGCATCTCCACCACCAACCCATAGCAGTGCCTATTCCTCACAACCTCAACAACAGCATATGCTCTCAACTTCGGGATTTTTGCCAATATAATATATAGGTGAAAAATTATATCCCACTATAGTTTAATATATATATATATATTTACAATGAGTGAGGTTGAACTATTCTCACATGGATTGAGTTATTTGCATTTATTTTTTCAAAACTATATTTATAATTTGCAGAAAATATAAATTATTGTATTTATTTATAGTTTTAGGCCATTTTTCTATAGGGCTGTTGAAATTCTTATTCTCTTTTTAAGATGTTCTTTATATGTTAGGTTAATCAATATAAAATTACCACTTTTCTACATCAAAATAGTTAAATATTGGTAGTTGTGCATGGTTGAGCCCAATATTTGGTCTATTATCCTTATGATATATGAGTTGCCAATATTTGTTATTTGTCTTTTTACTTTTCTTTCTTTTCGTCATGCAAAAGTTCAAAAAATTTTGAGTAATCAAATGCATCTTTTTCATTATTGTTTATTGCCATTGGATTTGGAGTCATAACTAGAAAAGTTTTTCCCACTAATACAGAATGAAGACATTTACCTATCTCTTGTTCTTTACTTATTACGGTTTTATTTACAATTATTTTACATTTAAAATGTCTGATAATTTTAGAGTTTCTCCTGGCACACAGGATAAGGAGTAAATCCAATCTTACGTCTTTCTGGGTGATGATTCTGGTATCTCATCACTACTTATTAAAGAGCCCATCCCTTCACTCTCCAATTTGAGATGCCACTTCTCTTATATACCAATTAAAAATATACAATTCTGGAGTTTTTTTCTCCCACTCATCTGTCTATTTACATCCCAGTGTTGCACTACGTAATATGTTTTAAAAATTTTGTGGGGCTAGTTCTGTCATTACTTCTTTTTTCAGAGGTTTCCTAGATATTCTTGCTTATTTATTCCTCCAGTGAATTTTATAATCGACTTTGTCTAGCTCCAGAAAAAGAACAACTTAATAATTCTTTAGTGAGATACAGTTAATTTCTAAATTAACTCAGAAAAATACCTGATACATTTATGAAGCTAAGTCTTCGATCTGAAAACGAGGCATGGTTTTCTACTTTAAGTCTACTTTTATATCTCTTATGGATATTCAATATAATCCCTTATATGTTTCAAATATTTCTGGTCAATTTGATGCATGGGTATTATAATTAATTAACTTATTAATCAAACTTATTGGCATTCCTAAATACTGTTTTTTTAATTATGTCACCTAAGTAATATTTATCTATGTATTTGGAACTTATTTTTATAAGTTATTTTTTTTATTGCTGTTTACTAAACTCCCATAATGCTCATACTAGTTTTTCCATATATTTATTCTTTTGGGTTTTTCTGGTATATAATCATACTATCTACAGAGATATTTATTATTCGTATCCAATTCTTACACCACTAGTTGCTTTTTTCTTTTTTAATTGCATTGGCTGAAACATTCAATATGCCGTTAAATAATGGTGGTGACAGGGCATCTTTGTTTTGCTTCTGAATTGAGCAGGAAATCTTCTGCTGATTTCCCCTTAACAAAGGTGCTGGCATTTGGATTGGAAGATGTATAATATATGTATATGTTCATGTTTTTATCTATATTTATATTATCTATTCACATCAAATTAAGAAATTTAGCATAAATTAGTACTCAGTTGAGTGTTTTTTAGCACATCCAGTTTCTCTTTAAACATGTTGACTGATATCCAGATCACACTCCCGTCTCAGGAGCCTCCAGCACACGGGACACTCTTGTTTCCACTGGGTGAGCTGCAGGTTTGCCAAGTTTCAAGTTGATTTGTTCCCAGTATGCAAGTTATACTTGTTATTGTCATTCTATTATCTAATTATTACATAAAATGATGACATAGTAGTTCAGGGAAATATATGTTTCTTTGATGAATGACTTAGTAAAAGTGAGCTGCTAACAAAATTACTGTCAATTTTGGTGTGAATAAGACAATTGCAAAAGATTAGGGAAAATTGTAAAAATTTAGATGCATTCTAAACTCCGATTACTTCCAAAATCCCTTAGGTTCTCATCCTGCTTTAAAGAAACTAGAAATCGTAGGCCATGCATTGGCATGGTTTATGTAAGGGAAACAATAAGGAATTTCAATTAGTGAATCCATATTTGACTGAAAAGACTTGGCTTCATACAAAGAGATTCATAACTCAATATAGTATATCAGGTTGTATTTTCCAAAGAAGGCCATAAAAATTTCTCCTATACCACTTATTTTTTTTTTTCAAAAGGACCTTGCCACTTCTCCATCAGGAAGTGGAGATTGTCCCCTCCCATTAAACCTAGGAGGACCTGTGCAACTGCCTCATGTACCTCCACTGTAGATTTTCATTCTGTAACTGAAGTATCTCTGCAACTATTCCCCACTTGGTGTACAAAGATTACTAATGTTATGGATAAGAAGTTTTCCTGAGAAGATATCCTGATTGTAGCAATTAGTCTCTTTTTGTAAGTTAACTGCACATTTTTCTCTAGCCTCACATTTTAGCCCTACACACACCAATACAGAGAAAGGTGGAGAGAGTCAGTGCAATAACAGATGAACATGGGTTAAATTGAGTATTTTCAGGGAATTAAAACAACTGTACAAAAAGAAGATTGGTGGAACTGAAAGAATGAGACATACGTTTCCAAGAATCCACACAGTTTCATTTGGTGCAGCCAAGAAACTGACATTTAGAAAACAGAAATAAAAAATAAGAAGAATGTTTTCTGGGGTTTACCATTCTGGTGATCTTTGCTTCAAGTGAAGTGGGAAAGTAAGAATACCATAAATATGTAGATAAGGTTTGTCAGAGGAAATACAGGATATCCCATTAAATTTGAATTTCAGATATACAACAAATAATTTTTTAGTATAAGTATCTCCCAAATATTTAATAAAATATACTAAAAATTATTTTTTATCTAAAATTTAAATTTAACTAGGTTCTATACCTTTGATATCTTTACTGTGTTATACCATATAACACTAGTCAGAATGGCTATTATTCAAAAGTCAAAAAATAACAGATGCTTGCAAGGTACTAGAGAAAACAGAACGCTTATACACTGTTTTTGGGAGTGTAAATTAGTTCAGCCATTGTGGAAGACAGTGTGGCAATTCCTCAAAGACCTAAAGATAGAAATACCATTTGACCCAGCAATCCTCATTACTGGGTATATAACCAAAGGAATATAAATCATTCTATTATAAAGACCCATGCATGTGAATGTTCATTGCAGCACTATTCACAATAGCAAAGACGGAATCAACCTAACTGCCAATCAATGATAGACTGCGTGAAGAAAATGTGGTACATATATATCATGAAATACTATGCAGACATAAAAATAACGAGACCTTGTTGTTTGCAGAGATATGGCAGGAGCTGGAGGCCATTATCCTTAGCAAACTAACAGAACAGAAAATCAAATATGGCATGTTCTCATAAGTGGAAGCTAAATGATAAGAACACATGGACACATAGAGGGGAACAACACACGCTGGGGCCTTTTGAAGGGTGGAGGGTGGGAGGAGGGAGAGGATCAAGAAAAATAACTAATGGGTTCTAGGCTTAATACCTGAGTGATGAAATAATCTGTACAACAAATGCCCATGAGACAAGTTTACCTACGTAACAAACCCATACTTCTAGTCCTGAACTTGTGAACTTGTACCCCTGTACAATTTAATGATTTTTCATATATTTACGGTTGTGCAACCATTGCCACAATCTACGGTTAGAACATTTTCATCAGCTCTAAAGGAAAATAACACCCATTACCAGTCACTCCCCATGCCCACCTCGGCCCTCAGAAAACCCTGATCTACATTTGTGCCACTAACCTGTGTCTTTTACCACAAATCTCTGTTTTGTCTCTATACATTTGCCTATCTGAACGTTTCATATAATTGAATCATACAATGTGTGTTACATCCTGTATTTTTATTTTCTAAATCCGACAGCCAATTGTCTAGAGCAATGAAGAGTAATGCCAGCCAAAGAGAACACAAAGAGGAAATAAATTAGAAGCAGCCGGTGGAGAAAGTGGCATAATGAGAACCTGGAGGAGCTGGCCCATCCCACACTGTAGCCTCTTCCCACAAAGGCCAAAGTCTAAGCATAGTCAGGCCCTCTGGCTAGTTTAAGGGAAAAAATTATTTACTAAGGGAAACCCACAGCAACTCCAAAGGAGCCAGACAGTCAGACTGGTGGCAATGCAGCCTGGATCAACACCTAAGAACCTCACTGAACTGCTGGCAAAGAGGATCCTCTCCACCAACTCTGTGCCCTGGCACTGTGGAGAACCCCATAGATTACGTCAGGGGACCTCTGCCACTACTGCCTCTGAATGCCTCATGTCTCCGCCATGCTCCACTGTCCTCCAGAACAGCAAA
Organism: Macaca fascicularis; assembly: GCF_037993035.2. NCBI lineage: Eukaryota > Metazoa > Chordata > Mammalia > Primates > Cercopithecidae > Macaca > Macaca fascicularis. Next base: position 102,904,493 of record NC_088387.1, on the reverse strand, counting down.
ACAGATTGCACGTTGAACTTTTTCTTCACCAGCATGCAAAAGATGGGGAAATAGCACATATTTCAGGAAGCCTCCATGATCAGTTCTTGAAGTCTGGGGTGGTGGGTACAATCAGCAGTAACTGGGCTCACGTTCCACTGCCTTGGGTACATGAAGATTGGAAAATTTAATTTCCAGCTCCAACTTAGAAGAGACAGGACTCTCAAATGTGGGAAATTACCAAACCATAGGAGAGGCTTTCAAAAGACCTGGAGCCGTCATAAATATGGTACATATCCATCACCACTACTTTTACCATTGCTTTCCCTATTTTGCTTGGGGAAATGTAGAGACAGCTTCATGTATGGAAAAAAGTGAAGATGGGTAAGAAATGATACCAAGTAACTCTCTGCCTACAGCAGATGACCCAGGGCTCCATGACTGAACTGTCAAAATACCTGCAGCCCAAGAATGCAGAAACATTTTATGGTGCTCATAGTTCTTAGGCACTCTTACTTTTGGAATCTTTACAGTATAACACATATTAAAATTCACTCACACTACCCATTAAATATACATTTTGCTCATATTTTTAAAAAAAATCTTTTTTTTTGAGACGGAGTCTCACGCTGTTGCCCAGGCTGGAGTGCAGTGGCGCGATCTCGGCTCACTGCAAGCTCCGCCTCCCGGGTTCCCGCCATTCTCCTGCCTCAGCCTCCCGAGTAGCTGGGACTACAGGCGCCGCCACCGCGCCCGGCTAATTTTTTGTATTTTTAGTAGAGACGGGGTTTCACTGTGGTCTCGATCTCCTGACCTTGTGATCCGCCCGCCTCGGCCTCCCAAAGTGCTGGGATTACAGGCTTGAGCCACCGCGCCCGGCCTTAAAAAAATCTTTATAATTTTGTTTTTAAAACTATGTTTGCTTCAAGCAGTTTCTTAAACTTAAAAATTTCAGTGATTGTTTCAATTACAATGTAAGCTCAAGAACTCTTGCAAAATAAGAAAATTGAACATACAATCCTTTCAAGTATAATGGACTTTTTTCCTACTAATATCAAATTTAACAATGAAAACATCTGGCAGAGTGTAACATTTTATAGACATCCATTAACAAATCATTACTTTGATCATTCAGTCTTCTATTTATTCTTTGAATACAAATAACAATTTTATGCCTCAACCCTTTACAAGAAGCATTGGAAAACTTAATGGATAAAGCATTTCTGTGGGGATACTCCTCTACTAAATTATCTGTGGGATTTGGCAGAAAAGAGAGTTTAACTAAATCTGAGATGAGAAGAGGGAAACACTGCAAACCACGGCTGCACAGAACCCTGGCTGAGGTTTTTCTCAAACTGATGACTCTTTTCCTCTCTTCTGGTCTCTAGGATACAGAAAAATTCCATCTGAACTACACCTTCAAAGGAAAAGACAAGCAATTCCCAGTCAAAATTGAAAGGGAGTGGAAGAGAGTTTACCCACATGATATTGGCACACAGCAAAAAAGAAATGGGCAGAGCTACTCACCTTAAACATGAAAATTGTTGGAAAAAAGTTTTGCAAATACATTGTAGAAAGGGATGATGATGATGAATTGGTAATAACTGATGAGAAACAAAAGGGACATCATATGCAAAAGGCAGACAACAGATCTTAAGAAGTCCTCTTACAAACAAGCCTAATGAAAGACCTCGTAGACAAGCTATGCAAACAACAGAATAAGATGAAAAGAGAATTTTTAGAGTTAAGGAAACAAAGCAATAACCCAAACACCACATTACAGAAAATATAATTAATTAGAAATAGAATGTAACATAATTCACAGAGCTTAAAACTGAATTTTTAAAATTGGCACCTACGAAATATTTAAAATAATCTCAATGAATATGGAGGGAAAAAAGATTAAGATATTAAAACAATTAGATACAATCTAACCTAAACATCACTGGAGTTGCTGAAGTAAAGAATCCAGTAAACAAAACCAAAAAATGTATTGAAACTCCTAATAGAAAAAAATATTCAAGGCATTAAGTAAACATTGAGTCTACTGATCAAAGTCACACCATCTGCAAAACAAAAACAAAAACAAACAGATATAGAATAATTGATACTGTGTCATAGTGAGCTAAGGTAATAGATCTCAAGGAAGCATTAAAAACGACAGAGCTAAGGTGACAAAATTAACATATATATGTGTGAATATGTATTTACATCATACTAAAATATAACTTAATATATTAATAATAGTATGTACATTGATATTAAGAGAAGCATCTAAAATAACAGAAATATTGATAGTAAAAGGGTGGACAAAACTATACTATATCAACCTCATACCCAAATTATAGAGGAATTCACTATGCTTTCATCTATTCTTATATAGTTTTACTACTTACATTTAGATCTTCAATTCATTTGGAACTTCTTCCTGTGGATATTGTGAGAAGTGAATCTATCTTTATTTTTTTCCAAATGGTTTTCTAGTTTTTCCACCATCATAATTTAAAAATTCTATCTTTGCCCTGGGTATCTCAGAAACCACCATTGTCATATTCGATTATATATTACCTAATGTTCCATCTATTTCCATATAATTTCATCTATTGCATATAGTTCTATCTATAATGTATTGTTATATTCTAGATTACCATATAGTCTCATCTCTTTCTGAACTTTCTATCCTTGTCATTGATTTTTCTGTCTATTCACACACAATTACCGAGCAGTTTTATTTATCAAGGCTTTGTAACGTGTTTAGATATCTGGAGGGCTAGTCTTGCCACTTAAAACTCTTCCTTTTTAGTTTTTTCCTAGTTATCCTTGCATGGTTTTTTTCTATATGAATTTTAGTATCAATTTGTCTAGTTTTAAAGGCAGTTTATTGATATTTTTCATTGGGATCCTTCCATCAATTTTATAAATTAATTTCAATAGAATGGATATCTTTATGATATTGAGAAGTCTCAAGCAAAAATAAGCAATATTGTTTCATTCAAGTCTATTTTTGTGTCTTTCAGGAAAGCTTATAGATTTTTTCAAATAGGATTTGAGCATTTATTCCTTAGTTTATTCCTAAGTGTTTTATCCTTTTTCTGTTGCTATGGGGGTTCTATCTTTTTTTGTTGCTAAATGGGAGTTCTCTTCTATTACATCTTATAGCTGGCTATCATATGTGCATGTAAAATTTATTGATTTATTTTAATAACAAAGCGTGTTCGAAGAAGGTGTGCTGCGATCTGTCCCACTCCATTCCCCCATTATATTGTGGGCTGGTAATTACCATCTTTGAGTCCATTTGGAGAAAGAAAAGTTGATTGAGCTAGCAATCCAGGTTAGGGCACAGGTCTCTGGCATTTGCTGGCTAAGCAATGGTTTATTTCTTCTGGTTGGATAAATCCTGACAACCCAGCTACATGTGATAATGATAAATCACGATCTTTTCAGATTATATTCTATCTGACCTACTTCTCAGAGATTATGAAATCCAAGAATATTTTTCTCAATGCATTGCCATTGAAATGCCATTAGTACAAATTTGACCTGGTCTTTTTCCTATGGAGCTCTTTTATGTTTAATTTCCATGAAGTTTCCTGTATTTGTTTCCAATTCCTGGCATAACTAACACAAATTTAGAAATTCATGGCCACACAAATTTATTCTTAGAGGCTATAGGTTAGAAGTCCATCATGGGTCTCACTGGGCTAAGATCAAGGTTTGGGCAGGGCTGAGTCCTGTCTGGAATTTCTAGGAGAATCCGTTTCCTTCTTGTTGCCAGATTCTAGAGGCCACCTATATTCCTTGACTCATGGCCTCTTCCACTATCTTCAAAGTCATCACTCCAATGTTTGCTTCTGTCTTTACATCTCCTTTTCCTGTTTTGATGATCTTGGCATCATTGGTATCATTATGTCCTATTATAAGGTTATAATATGTTATAAGAACCCCTGTTATTACACTGGGCCTAGCTAGATAATTCAGTGTAATCTACCCATATCAAGATGCTAAATTTAATCAAATCTGCAAAGTTCCTTTGCCATGTCAGATAACATATTCACAGGTTATAGGAATTAGGATGTGATCATCTTTGGGTGGATGTTATTCTGTCTGCCAAACTTCGTTTTAATTTTTTTACATTACACCATGGTGTTGGAATATCTAAGTGACCTGTGTTTAGATGTCTACTGGAGAGCAGTAGAGTATAGAAAAGGATTCAGGCTCTAGAGTCTGATAGGCCTGAACTTGAGTCCCAAGATTCTTTGTCTGACTAACTGGATGACTTAAGAAAGTAGCTTCACTTTTCAAGGCATCATTTTCTTTACCTATATAATTAAGTAGATATTAAGTGTCTAATTCTTAAGGTTGCTGAAAGAAATAAAAGAGTTGAAAACAGCTCATCAGTGTTTGGCCTTACGCTGGGTTCCACTTGGCGGCCTACATGGGCTTCATGCATCCAATTCTGACATTAGTTTTGAAGGTGTATTAAAATATTTTTTATAATTTTATTTCACGGCTGCTTGAAAAATGGGCCTAAATTAACATTCCATCAATGCTCAGTAAAAATATTTGAAGCCGGAGGGGGGCGGAGCAAGATGGCCGAATAGGAGCAGCTCCAGTCTCCAACTCCCAGCGCGAACGACACAGAAGACCGGTGATTTCTGCATTTTCAACTGAGGTACTGGGTTCATCTCACTGGGGAGTGCCGGACGATCGGAGCTGGTCAGCTGCTGCAGCCCGACCAGCGAGAGCTGAAGCAGGGCGAGGCATTGCCTCACCTGGGAAGCGCAAGGGGGAAGGGAGTCCCTTTTCCTAGCCAGGGGAACTGAGACACACAACACCTGGAAAATCGGGTAACTCCCACCCCAATACTGCGCTTTAGGAAACAGGCACACCAGGAGATCATATCCCACACCTGGCCGGGAGGGTCCCACACCCACGGAGCCTCCCTCCTTGCTAGCGCAGCAGTCTGTGATCTACCGGCAAGGCAGCAGCGAGGCTGGGGGAGGGGCGCCCGCCATTGCTGAGGCTTAAGTAGGTAAACAAAGCTGCTGGGAAGCTCGAACTGGGTGGAGCTCACAGCAGCCCAAGGAAACCTGCCTGTCTCTGTAGACTCCACCTCTGGGGACAGGGCACAGTAAACTAAGACACACAGACACCTCTGCACAGACGCAAACGACTCTGTCTGACAGTTTTGAAGAGAGCAGTGGATCTCCCAACACGGAGGTTGAGATCTGAGAAGGGACAGACTCCCTGCTCAAGCGGGTCCCTGACCCCTGAGTAGCCTAACTGGGAGACATCCCCCACTAGGGGCAGTCTGACACCCCACACCTCACAGGGAGGAGTACACCCCTGAGAGGAAGCTTCCAAAGCAATAATCAGACAGGTACACTCGCTGTTCAGAAATATTCTATCTTCTGCAGCCTCTGCTGCTGATACCCAGGCAAACAGGGTCTGGAGTGGACCTCAAGCAATCTCCAACAGACCTACAGCTGAGGGTCCTGACTGTTAGAAGGAAAACTATCAAACAGGAAGGACACCTACACCAAAACCCCATCAGTACATCACCATCATCAAAGACCAGAGGCAGATAAAACCACAAAGATGGGGAAAAAGCAGGGCAGAAAAGCTGGAAATTCAAAAAATAAGAGCGCATCTCCCCCGGCAAAGGAGCGCAGCTCATCGCCAGCAACGGATCAAAGCTGGACGGAGAATGACTTTGACGAGATGAGAGAAGAAGGCTTCAGTCCATCAAATTTCTCAGAGCTAAAGGAGGAATTACGTACCCAGCGCAAAGAAACTAAAAATCTTGAAAAAAAAGTGGAAGAATTGATGGCTAGAGTAATTAATGCAGAGAAGGTCCTAAACGAAATGAAAGAGATGAAAACCATGACACGAGAAATACGTGACAAATGCACAAGCTTCAGTAACCGACTCGATCAACTGGAAGAAAGAGTATCAGCGATTGAGGATCAAATGAATGAAATGAAGCGAGAAGAGAAACCAAAAGAAAAAAGAAGAAAAAGAAACGAACAAAGCCTGCAAGAAGTATGGGATTATGTAAAAAGACCAAATCTACGTCTGATTGGGGTGCCTGAAAGTGAGGGGGAAAATGGAACCAAGTTGGAAAACACTCTTCAGGATATCATCCAGGAGAACTTCCCCAACCTAGTAGGGCAGGCCAACATTCAAATCCAGGAAATACAGAGAACGCCACAAAGATACTCCTCGAGAAGAGCAACTCCAAGACACATAATTGCCAGATTCACCAAAGTTGAAATGAAGGAAAAAATCTTAAGGGCAGCCAGAGAGAAAGGTCGGGTTACCCACAAAGGGAAGCCCATCAGACTAACAGCAGATCTCTCAGCAGAAACTCTACAAGCCAGAAGAGAGTGGGGGCCAATATTCAACATTCTTAAAGAAAAGAATTTTAAACCCAGAATTTCATATCCAGCCAAACTAAGTTTCATAAGTGAAGGAGAAATAAAATCCTTTACAGATAAGCAAATGCTTAGAGATTTTGTCACCACTAGGCCTGCCTTACAAGAGATCCTGAAGGAAGCACTAAACATGGAAAGGAACAACCGGTACCAGCCATTGCAAAAACATGCCAAAATGTAAAGACCATTGAGGCTAGGAAGAAACTGCATCAACTAATGAGCAAAATAACCAGTTAATATCATAATGGCAGGATCAAGTTCACACATAACAATATTAACCTTAAATGTAAATGGACTAAATGCTCCAATTAAAAGACACAGACTGGCAAACTGGATAAAGAGTCAAGACCCATCAGTCTGCTGTATTCAGGAGACCCATCTCACACGCAGAGACATACATAGGCTCAAAATAAAGGGATGGAGGAAGATTTACCAAGCAAATGGAGAACAAAAAAAAGCGGGGGTTGCAATACTAGTCTCTGATAAAACAGACTTTAAACCATCAAAGATCAAAAGAGACAAAGAAGGCCATTACATAATGGTAAAGGGATCAATTCAACAGGAAGAGCTAACTATCCTAAATATATATGCACCCAATACAGGAGCACCCAGATTCATCAAGCAAGTCCTTAGAGACTTACAAAGAGACTTAGACTCCCATACAATAATAATGGGAGACTTCAACACTCCACTGTCAACATTAGACAGATCAACGAGACAGAAAGTTAACAAGGATATCCAGGAATTGAACTCATCTCTGCAGCAAGCAGACCTAATAGACATCTATAGAACTCTCCACCCCAAATCAACAGAATATACATTCTTCTCAGCACCACATCATACTTACTCCAAAATTGACCACGTAATTGGAAGTAAAGCACTCCTCAGTAAATGTACAAGAACAGAAATTATAACTAACTGTCTCTCAGACCACAGTGCAATCAAACTAGAACTCAGGACTAAGAAACTCACTCAAAACCGCTCAACTACATGGAAACTGAATAACCTGCTCCTGAATGACTACTGGGTACATAACGAAATGAAGGCAGAAATAAAGATGTTCTTTGAAACCAATGAGAACAAAGATACAACATACCAGAATCTCTGGGACACATTTAAAGCAGTGTGTAGAGGGAAATTTATAGCACTAAATGCCCACAAGAGAAAGCAGGAAAGATCTAAAATTGACACTCTAACATCGCAATTAAAAGAACTAGAGAAGCAAGAGCAAACACATTCGAAAGCTAGCAGAAGGCAAGAAATAACTAAGATCAGAGCAGAACTGAAGGAGATAGAGACACAAAAAACCCTCCAAAAAATCAATGAATCCAGGAGTTGGTTTTTTGAAAAGATCAACAAAATTGACAGACCACTAGCCAGACTAATAAAGAAGAAAAGAGAGAAGAATCAAATCGACGCAATTAAAAATGATCAAGGGGATATCACCACCGACCCCACAGAAATACAAACTACCATCAGAGAATACTATAAACACCTCTACGCAAATAAACTGGAAAATCTAGAAGAAATGGATAATTTCCTGGACACTTACACTCTTCCAAGACTAAACCAGGAAGAAGTTGAATCCCTGAATAGACCAATAGCAGGCTCTGAAATTGAGGCAACAATTAATAGCCTACCAACCAAAAAAAGTCCAGGACCAGATGGATTCACAGCTGAATTCTACCAGAGGTACAAAGAGGAGTTGGTACCATTCCTTCTGAAACTATTCCAATCAATAGAAAAAGAGGGAATCCTCCCTAACTCATTTTATGAGGCCAACATCATCCTGATACCAAAGCCTGGCAGAGACACAACAAAAAAAGAGAATTTTAGACCAATATCCCTGATGAACATCGATGCAAAAATCCTCAATAAAATACTGGCAAACCGGATTCAGCAACACATCAAAAAGCTTATCCACCATGATCAAGTGGGCTTCATCCCTGGGATGCAAGGCTGGTTCAACATTCGCAAATCAATAAACATAATCCAGCATATAAACAGAACCAAAGACAAGAACCACATGATTATCTCAATTGATGCAGAAAAGGCTTTTGACAAAATTCAACAGCCCTTCATGCTAAAAACGCTCAATAAATTCGGTATTGATGGAACGTACCTCAAAATAATAAGAGCTATTTATGACAAACCCACAGCCAATATCATACTGAATGGGCAAAAACTGGAAAAATTCCCTTTGAAAACTGGCACAAGACAGGGATGCCCTCTCTCACCACTCCTATTCAACATAGTGTTGGAAGTTCTGGCTAGGGCAATCAGGCAAGAGAAAGAAATCAAGGGTATTCAGTTAGGAAAAGAAGAAGTCAAATTGTCCCTGTTTGCAGATGACATGATTGTATATTTAGAAAACCCCATTGTCTCAGCCCAAAATCTCCTTAAGCTGATAAGCAACTTCAGCAAAGTCTCAGGATACAAAATTAATGTGCAAAAATCACAAGCATTCTTATACACCAGTAACAGACAAACAGAGAGCCAAATCAGGAATGAACTTCCATTCACAATTGCTTCAAAGAGAATCAAATACCTAGGAATCCAACTTACAAGGGATGTAAAGGACCTCTTCAAGGAGAACTACAAACCACTGCTCAGTGAAATCAAAGAGGACACAAACAAATGGAAGAACATACCATGCTCATGGATAGGAAGAATCAATATCGTGAAAATGGCCATACTGCCCAAGGTAATTTATAGATTCAATGCCATCCCCATCAAGCTACCAATGAGTTTCTTCACAGAATTGGAAAAAACTGCTTTAAAGTTCATATGGAACCAAAAAAGAGCCCGCATCTCCAAGACAATCCTAAGTCAAAAGAACAAAGCTGGAGGCATCACGCTACCTGACTTCAAACTATACTACAAGGCTACAGTAACCAAAACAGCATGGTACTGGTACCAAAACAGAGATATAGACCAATGGAACAGAACAGAGTCCTCAGAAATAATACCACACATCTACAGCCATTTGATCTTTGACAAACCTGAGAGAAACAAGAAATGGGGAAAGGATTCCCTATTTAATAAATGGTGCTGGGAAAATTGGCTAGCCATAAGTAGAAAGCTGAAACTGGATCCTTTCCTTACTCCTTATACGAAAATTAATTCAAGATGGATTAGAGACTTAAATGTTAGACCTAATACCATAAAAATCCTAGAGGAAAACCTAGGTAGTACCATTCAGGACATAGGCATGGGCAAAGATTTCATGTCTAAAACACCAAAAGCAACGGCAGCAAAAGCCAAAATTGACAAATGGGATCTCATTAAACTAAAGAGCTTCTGCACAGCAAAAGACACTACCATCAGAGTGAACAGGCAACCTACAGAATGGGAGAAAATTTTTGCAATCTACTCATCTGACAAAGGGCTAATATCCAGAACCTACAAAGAACTCAAACAAATTTACAAGAAAAAAACAAACAACCCCATCAAAAAGTGGGCAAAGGACATGAACAGACATTTCTCAAAAGAAGACATTCATACAGCCAACAGACACATGAAAAAATGCTCATCATCACTGGCCATCAGAGAAATGCAAATCAAAACCACAATGAGATACCATCTCACACCAGTTAGAATGGCAATCATTAAAAAGTCAGGAAACAACAGGTGCTGGAGAGGATGTGGAGAAATAGGAACACTTTTACACTGTTGGTGGGATTGTAAACTAGTTCAACCATTATGGAAAACAGTATGGCGATTCCTCAAGGATCTAGAACTAGATGTACCATATGACCCAGCCATCCCATTACTGGGTATATACCCAAAGGATTATAAATTATGCTGCTATAAAGACACATGCACACGTATGTTTATTGCAGCACTATTCACAATAGCAAAGACTTGGAATCAACCCAAATGTCCATCAGTGACAGATTGGATTAAGAAAATGTGGCACATATACACCATGGAATACTATGCAGCCATAAAAAAGGATGAGTTTGAGTCCTTTGTAGGGACTTGGATGCAGCTGGAATCCATCATTCTTAGCAAACTATCACAAGAACAGAAAACCAAACACCGCATGTTCTCACTCATAGGTGGGAACTGAACAATGAGATCACTCGGACTCAGGAAGGGGAACATCACACACCGGGGCCTATCATGGGGAGGGGGGAGGGGGGAGGGATTGCATTGGGAGTTATACCTGATGTAAATGACGAGTTGATGGGTGCAGCACAGCAACATGGCACAAGTATACATATGTAACAAACCTGCACGTTATGCACATGTACCCTACAACTTAAAGTACAATAATAATAAATAAATTAAAAAAAAAAAATAGGAAAGTCAAAAAAAAAAAAAAAAGAAATTGAGGAGAGAGGAAAGGAAGGTATATTGAGCGCAGATCTCTGCTCTCAGCTGCACCAGGTATAGGTGGCCAGACCTCAGGGAAAAGGGTGACATGGAGCAGCAGGGAAGCTGACACAGGCTGTGAATTCTCAGCGTCCCACAAAGACTTCCCATGCCCCAATCAAAATCAGGAATCAGAGAGCTGCCATACTTGAAGGGAGATGGGCGTGGAACATGCCGTCTCAGCAGTAACTGCTGTGGACTGAACATGAGAGGGGTCTCCTCCAACGTGCTCTTCTTTTCATCACAAAACCTCGAGACATCTCCATGACCCCAAGAGTGAGAGTGTGCAGCAAGCTCCAATAATGGCTGAGGTTGACTGTTCTGCTAATAGGGTCAGAAGGTGTTCTCTGTTTAAATAAATTCATTTTAAGACAAGAAAAAAAAAAAAAAAAAAATATTTGAAGCCCATCCATATACAAAAGAAAGTATTTGTTGTTTTTCAAAAACAGTATTTTCTGATTATATTGTACTGTCATAGCTTATTCCAGTAGAGTGGCAGACACAGTGGCAAGCTCTGCTATCTTAAGTCAGCCCACAAACAACTAAGTTGTAGAGGACTTGCCTAGCATTAACATTGCTCTACCTGATAGCTTAACAAAGTATTTGTTATGCATTCCTTTGACTATGCAAAGAATCATCTAATCCTTCATGCCTCCACCATATTCTAATCTGTTCTATCCTCTATCCACCTCCAAATAACTATTCTCCTTGGGTAGCACATCATCAAAGACAGACTCTTTCCGTATTGTGGTCCCAGCTTTTATTTCTCTATTTTGCAAGCTGAGCTTGGCAAGTCTATCTGCTAATGTACCTACTCCTACATCTGCGATTCTAATTGAATCCACACAGTTAGATTTAATCATACAACCTCAGTTCTCATCATTTTCTGCTACTTTGAGAATGTTTAGTTTGCAAGCTACTGTATTTCTAGTTATTATCTGGCAAAGGATTTTGTTGGTATCTACTGTACTGTCTTCCTTCCAGTTTGACTTAGTTGATGTATATAAACAGTTACAAACACAACCAAAAGAAACAAGTTAGAATGGCTTTGTCTTCTTAGTATTGTACTGTACTTAAATTCTTTCTGGTTCAATTTTTTTATTCAAGAACAGACTTTGAAGGGATTAGCCGTAATCTAACCCCTTCTTGACTTACATATAAAACAAACTTGTCCATTATCTATCTCTTGGTGATTTCAGAATTAAAGGTCTTTGAACCTTACTAACACAGACGATATGTTGGATGGAAAATATCATTATTCTATGTGTCATAACAATTTTGAATTCTTTTCAGACATGTGTTCCTGTCTTCATTGGCATTTGCCTAGGATGTTTTACATGATTAGAACTTAGTAATGGAGAAAGCTCAATTTAGCAAATAATTGTTGAGGGATTAAGAGCATTGCACAGTACCATGATCCTCTGGTTTGCCTAAGGTTTCCCAACAAATCATCTGACAATTTTTCTCATTGAGCTGTGCCAGCATATAGCAAAGTTTGTATTAGCTTGGCCCAAATGGACTCAGTTAGAAGACAGTATCTCTGCAGCAGCAGAGCCGCCTCCTAGCCTGCCTCACTCACCATCCTGAGCGACACCCTCCCTGTTGATCTCATCCCCACAAGCCATTCTTTTAATGTTTCCTGGGTGGAATCCCATTTCTGCAGCCCACTCCTATCCTAATCCACAAAGTTCACTTGCTTACTAAGAGGTTTCCTCCACTGGAACAGGAACTCCAAGCTCAGAGGTGGTGCTATCTCTTCCTTTTCCTTCACTGGATTATCAACATGCATCCAATCAGCAAATCTGACAGTGGCATTTATATTAATGCTTTCAGAAACCCAATACAACTCAGATAACATCTTGTGCAGGCTGCAACCCTGGACTTTGTCACCACTGAGAATACATGAACCCAGGATAGACCCTCCTGGGAAGTAGGGTACTTAAAGTGATCTCAGAGTCCCCCAAATCTCCACACAGGCCATGAACATATTTCATATATGCAATATTTTATTTCATTTTTGTTTTGTGCTACACTCTATTTCTTGATGTGGAAGCAGCAAAAATGCCAAATATCTCCTTAGTAGCATTTCAAAGTACCTTTTAATATGACTCAATAGAGGAAATAATTAAGCATTTGTGTTAAATTGTGTATGTTAAAGATATTAGAAAAACACAAAATAATTTTCCAATGAATTAGAAAAACACAAAAGGTTAATTCATATCTAATTTTAAATGAAATCGAAAGTGTAAAAGTTACTAGGGATACCATTTAAGTAAAAAGAGAAACATAAGAATTACACCATATATAAATGCAGAGCACTGAAAGATGATAAGCATCATTCCAGGGCAACACCAAATAGAATGAAGACAAAGCTTCTGTAAGAAAAAGAAAATTGCTGACTGTAGTAAAAACTCACAGTCAATTACCTATTGTGAACCCATGACAAAATACCTGCAGAGAGACAATCACAGCCCAAGACACCATAAGAAAATGTGCACTAGGTGTTTATACCCTTACGGCCCTGGGAAAGTAAGACCGTGGAGGACAGTGATGAATAAGGCCTCCTGCAGTTGTCAGGCAGAGGTGATGCAGGTTCACTAGCAACTGCTGTTCTATTCTACACACACTTTGGTTAACATAGACACCAAGAAGCACAGACCTGCTAGTAATTTTTCAGTGGCTCAGATTCCAGGAATTTCTGTGTTAGAAACAGATATTTGGTGGTCTGAGAATATTACTGAGCAAAGACACTTTTCCACCATAAGCAGCTTCTGATTGCAAGATAAATTCACCAGAAAATGTTCATAAATTTTCACTAAACAATAAAGATTTCACAGGAAGCATCATAAAGCCTATTACTAACTTGGATGAGTAATATTGTCATTGTTAAAAAAAAAAAAACCAAAAGAACAAACAACTAACATTGTCAAAAAAGTAGAATAATTTGCCAAGCAATAAATCATCAAAAAATATATAAAACTTCACTGCAGACCAACCTGGGTAACACAGCAAGGCCCTGTCTCTATAAAAGATAAAAAATAAAAATATTAGTCGGGCATGGTGGTGTGCACCTGTACTCCTAGTTACTCAGGAAGCTGAGGCAGAAAGATTGCTTGAGTCCAGGAGTTCAAGGTTATAATGAGCTATGATTGCACTACGGCACTCCAGCCTGGCGCGGAGTGAGAATACGTCTCTAAGCAAAACAAAATAAAACAAAAAAACTGACAAATTTACTGTTTAAAAATTCATTTTAGGTTGACAAAACAATTAGCATTCCTTCTGCAACCAAGATCAACATATAAAAATGTTGTCTGATTGTGTAAACCAAGATGACAGGTTGAATATACTATGCATACCTTACAAAATCCTAACAGGGGAAGGGCACATCATACGAAGCTGCTCAGAGTTTGTTTAGCATGGCCCGCCAGCCTCCATTATAGTCGTAGCTGGGGATTCCTTTTCAAAGAAAATAACGAATGATTTGTTGACATGGTTATCTTCTTCAATATATCTAATCGGAGATACTTTCTTTATAGGTCTAGACATGTAATTATGTCTTTATTGTCTCCTAAAGCCAGTTTTGCTTCAGTCTATCTAAGATACTGATGACACGTCTTCAAATCAATAAAGGTATCTAAAAATAACAATGGGAAAAATAAAACCTTTTGCACTAGTTAACAAAAACACTTTATCCAACTGCCAATCTCTCACTTAGTGTGCTTCTACCACAAAGCTTTTCTCATTGTTTCTTTTTCAAGCATTTTCCCCCAAAGTTTGCAAGGGTTCTATAATTGTGTTATCTGCAGGCCTATGCAGGACTCTGGATGAGCTAGCATCAGGCATTTGGGGTTTAGCAAACAAAGTGGACAAGTTTGACATGTCCATCAGCTGAGTGGTGGTGCCCAGTGTGATGGTTTGTCATTTTCACACATGTTGGATGTACACAGCATTTAAAGCAGCTGAGGTTCAATCAGAAATGTTGGTACCTGTGTAACTGTAATATCTTAGCAATTCCATAATGAAATTCACATGGAATCTCTCAACCTAGCCAGATTTGTGTCAGCTTCCTTAACATGTTCCGGTTGCATGAAATACTAATTAAAGGTACTCATTGTTAACTGATATAAATAGTCCCCACTTAGCCCATTATAGGTATGGGCTGTAAAACAAACAATTATGTGACAGATGATACACGTTAACATGGAGAAATTCTGTGATGACATTTCTGTAACACTGCAACCTCTTCAACCACCATATGTTCCACATTAGGAGCTAAAAGGAGTGTTCTGATTATAAAGGTGATGCACCCACCCCCAGTTTCTGACTTTTGTTCCAAGAATAGAAAAACCTGAGGCACCTCTGAAGGACTTACATTACAAATGGAGCGAAGTAATAAAAGCATTAATGGGAGTTGGTGTTCAACTGTCCCATGTATCCGGAATTTTCCATCCTGGTGCCCAGCAACTTCTCCTACAAAATTGTCCCATTTAGGGGAGGGTAATCAAGGGAAAGCAATCATATACAATGGAGTACTGGAGTATGTCTTTCTTCAAAAGTCACAAATTTGTCCCTGTGAACCCAGGTTTTAAAAAGATTTTGATGCAGTGGGAATTTAAGTTTAAAATTTTTTATTTCTTTCCAAGAAATAAGTCAACTGCATGTCAAAATAATCCATGAATACCAGTAATTTCCTGGCAATCAAATAAGTGCACAAATTAATTAAATTAAACAGTGGCAAACCATCTCTGACTCCTTCATCTTTTTATCTTATTCACCCCACATAAATTATAGGTGTATCTTCTGAAACTGGCTAAGGAAAGATTATGTGACACGCCTGTAATCCCAGCACTTTGGAATGTCGAGGAGGTCAGGAGTTTGTGACCAGCCTGGCTAACATAGTAAAACCCCACCTCTGCTAAAAATACAAAATTAGCCAGCTGTGTTGGCGTGTGCCTATAATCCCAGCTACTTAGGAGTCTGAGGCAGGAGAACCACTTGAACCCAGGAGGCAGGGGTTGCAGTGAGCTGAGATTGCCCCAGTGCACTCCAGCCTGGGCAACACAGTGAGATCCCATCTCAAAAAAGTAAATAAATAAATAAAGAGACATTGAAATACACATTTTAGTTAAAGAGCAGCTTTCTTTGAGTAAAAGATTGTAAACATCCTATTAAATTACAAATTGCTCTTGTATAGATAGCAAATGATATCTATGCAACTTCTAGTAATTCTGAAAAAAAATGGCATTTTAAAATAATTACTAAATTCATTACTCTGTATTGATTTCGTTCTTTGCCAGGTGCTATCTTAAAAGCTTTATAGGGTTTATCTTGTTTACTCTTTCAAAGCCTAGAAGATGCAAATTATTATTGCTGCTGTTATTCACATATTACAGACAAAGTGATTGAGACACAAACTTTCTCAAACATTTGATCAGCTATTACAAGAAAGGCTCTGTGATGAGTGTTGGGATAACAATGTTAACAAAATAGAATTGATCCCACCCTCTCTTTGGTTTTGTTCTGTTTTTTTTTTTTTTTTTTTTTGGAAAGGGTGTTGCTCTGTTGCCCAGGCTGGAGTACAGTGGTGCAACCATAGCTCACTGCAGCCTTGATCTCCTGAGCTCAAGTGATCTTCCCGCCTCAGCCTCTTGAGTAGCTAAGATTACAGGCACATACTATCATTCCTGGCTAACTTTTTTAAAAAACTTTTTGTAGAGATGAAGTCTCACTATGTTGCTCAGGCTTGTCTTGAACTCCTAAGCTTCAGTGATCCTCCTGCCTCCACCTCCCAAAGTGCTGGGATTATAGGCATAAGCCACCACCCCAGCCTGGCTCCATCCTTGTAGAAATTACAGTACGGTGAGGGAGAAAAACATACATCATTAGTAATAATCAATGAAATGAAACTGTGCTAAAGTCCAAGGGGAAAAAGTCCTGAGATCTTTGAGAACACATAAAAAGGGTATGTATTCTAGTTTGGTTCATCATAGAGGACTCATCCAAAGAAGTATATTCGAGACCGGAAATTTAAATGGGATCCTAGCAGACAAAGTGGTGAGCAAAGAGCTTCCTAGGCAGAGAAATTATGGCAGTGTTGTGAGAATGAAAAAAGATGGGCATGCACATATTGAGATAGTGATGAAACTGGAGTCAGAATCAAACTAAGGCTACCTGATACCACATTCTGTGTACTATCTGGTGCGTATTATTGATCCTTTGGCACTTTTATGAGAAAGAGAGGAAAGAAGAGGAGAGAAGAAAAAGGAAGATAAAGGAAGAGAAGGGAAAAAAAGAGGAAACCAAGGCTCAGAAAGGTTAATCAATTTGCCCAATTCTGACTCTCACACAGAGTCAGAATTCAAATTTGGCAGTCTCTAAAGCTCATATTTATACTTAAAATGCTATGCTCTGAACCATGATACTAAAAACTAACCACTATGGAAATTCATTAAAAATTTTACAGGTTTTTCTATTTCTTAATCACAAAGATGTAATTTTTAAAAATTATATTATGGACATTTTCAAATGCAAACCAAGGTAAAGAGAAATAATATAATGCACTATTCTATAACTATCATCCAGATGAAACCATTACCAATATTTTTCTAATGAAATAAGTGAGTCTAATGAAGTAACTTTAGAATAAGGGGGAAATTACTGACAAGCAGAACAGAATTTTATCAGAAAGAAATAGTGTCTTCTGCCTAGAATTGTCACTTCCAAATACCATATTGAAGTATCACAAATAAATTCCCTATGTAAACCACAAGAGCGTGAATAGGGGCATTCTTTTCCTCCGCGGAGTTAGATTAAGACAGTACAGTGTTTGGCAGTATCCCTTGTAAGTTAAACTGCCTTTGGCTTCACCCTCTTGATACATCATTGACATTTAGAAGTTGGATGGCATAAGCTGACATTCCAGAAAAAGCAAATCTGCCTTAGCATATGAACGACATGGTTTTAAAGAAAGTCTCTTGGGCCCATTTGAACAGGTTTTGATATTTGGGAAATATACTTTGTCTTAAGGTTGTTTGTAACAGAAATATTAGAAAATGCTGTACAATCTTCTACAGTGATAGCAACACAAAAATAGTTTTTAAAGATTATAACTATTTATCTATTTAAATATAAATACACACACCCAATGGTGAGATCATCTCGTGAATATATCTAATTGCCACGAGCTTGACTCTATCCACTTGGAGGACAGAAAAAAATTGTTTGTGAAATTTCTCCTCCTATCTCCCAGATGAATGCATAGCCTTAGGGAATTCATGATGGAAGCTGTGAATGAGCTCTGCTCTCACATAATTGCAACGTTGCACGCCACTGAAAATATAAGCATCATGTTAAAATTACACAACTTGCAAAAAACAACAACAAAAAAATGAAATACATTCTCAAAAGGAAAGAAAATCAGTTGAGTTTGCCCTGAAATAAACCAGATGTTGGAACTAACAAACAAGGATTTTAAAGTCATTATTAAAGATATCTTAAATGAAGCAAAAGAGCATGGTTTCCATGAATAAAAATCTCAGCAGAGAAATAGGAAATTACAGAATATAAATAGAAACAAAAGAGAGGAAATTCTAGACCTGAAAAACACAATTTTGGAAATAAAAAAAAAATCACTAGATGGATTTAACATCTGAAAGGACATGCAGAGGAAAGTGCAAGTAACCTTGAAGACAGGGCAACAGAGATTATGCAAGGTGAAGAAGAGGGGGAAAATCAAGAACAGAGCTTTAGAGACTTCTTAAATAATATCAAACAGTGCAATGCAAAATTCAATGAAAGACAGAAATTTACAGAAACAAGAGGCTAAATGAACACCAAGAATCATAAAACCAAAGAAGTCCACGTTGAGGCACAACACTGTCAAACTGTCCAAATTGCTTAAACCAACTCATTTTAATGTACCTCTTTCAGACCCAGACAAATCAATTGGATATAAAATTAGTGAGAACATAGGAAATGTGACCAATAAAATTAAAAATTTTATCTCATAGGTACATATAGGATCTTGTCCACCAACAAATAATTTTTATGTATACTTAAAACATTTCTAAAGATTAACTATACATTGACCCTAAAGACTCAAAATATCATAAAGACTTGATATCATAATAGATCACATCCTCTAATACAATGCTGTTAAGTTGGAAATTGGTATTAAAAAGATAATTTTAAAATTATATGTATATTAAAAGTAAAAACTAAAAAATACACTCCTAAATAATTCATGGGTTTCAGAGGAAAATGATGTTGCAAATAACAGAATATTTAGAACTAAACAACAGAAAAGCATACCATATTAAAATCTACATGTGAGTTATAATAAAGTGCTTAGAGGAAAGTTTATGCATTCAAATACCTTATGAAAAACAATAAAAAGTTATAAATACTCAAAACACAGAAGCCATAAGAAGAACAGAAAACTCAAGGAAAGTAGAAGCCAAGGAATACTAAAATGAAACATTAATAAATAGGAAGTTCAATATAATATAAATGATTAACAAGATAAAATGCTTTCATTTTGTAAAGGCTTAAAGATGGCAAATTTCTAACAAAATGGAATTTAAAAAAGAAGAGAAAAATAAACGATATTAGCAACAAAAATATAGACAATTTCTACAGATTCAGGGGAGACACAAATAATCTAATAATAATATTTCTGGGGAATAGCTATGTGATCATCTTAATGCATATAGAAAAATTGTCTGATAAAGTTTAACATTCGTTCATGTTAAACAGAAAAAATGTTTGTCAGACTGTGACATCCTATCTTTCCTGTTATCTCAGGATATTGGTTGAAGTTCCAAAAGATTAAAACAAAATGATAATTTTTAAGTGCTTTTATATTCTAAAACAAATAGCTTAAGCAACCAATCATGGAGAACTTGGAAAGGGGTAGTCAATTCCTCTTCTGTCAGCATCAGCCATCTCCCATCTCAAGGAGATAGAAAAGAACCTTAACATTTCATCGAGAAGGTGGAGCCTTCAGTGTTGTGCTGTGCAATCTCACACACACATACACTGGGGAGAGAAAAAAGGTACTTATCTCTAATTAAGAACAAATGAGACGGCCTTCAAAAGAGCCTCTTGGAAAAATCTGACATGGAGGCTTTGATTTGAGGACTTTTGGACTGGTACCCGCCTCCTGCCTTGGGAGGAAGTCTAAAGGCAAGAGGCTCTGTGTGGAGGTGCCTGAGGCTGACAAAGAGGCAGTGCTTTCTAGGATGAGCTTGTGCTCCCCCAACTTGGTGAGAGCAGGGATGAGTGTGTTTCATATAGGCCGTCTAGCAGTCCCACAGAATGGACCCAAAGGCCAGTCATCTTAAAAGAAACGCTGTGCAAACAGCTGTTGGAAGAGGATGTCCCTGTTGAATTATGTACCCCTGGAAGCCAGCAGCCTGAAGGAAAAACTCTCAAAGACCAGTAGGGAAGGCTGTGCTTGAGTGAAGGGGACTAAATGCAATAAATCCCACTGACAGTGCCTCTTCAAAGAGCCACAAAAACATCTCAAGAAAGAAAAATCAGCTTTTCAACATCCACGATATCCGGAGAATAGCAATGATAGTCAAGAAAGACATTTCCTACAGCCACCTTCCCTCCACCCTCAACCAGTCCTCAAAAGGCTCAAACACCAACTAGTGAGTCCAGAAGAAGGAATGGTGAAAAACAGTGAGGACGCCAGCCATGCCCTTCCTCTCACTGCAGTGCTTGTGCACTGGGATAGGCCCCTGATGGAGAAGGGGAGTGTGAAGTTGGATTCAAGTCTAGAGTTTTCTTATTTAAGTGGACTTGAATATTTATGACCTAAAGTAGCTGTAGAACATATTCTTACCTGCGACAAACTGCGTAAGTAGGGATTCTGACCATTATTTTATCCAGGGTAGGAAATAACTAGTCAATAGAGCCAAATTGATCAAGAGTGATGAGGGAGAAAAAGTAAAATGTGTTTCTGCTTGCAGATTGCAGAATCCCATCTGTTCAATAAGCTTGTTACACTAGGAAAAGGAAATTGCTTTCTTAACTTGACAAATATTAATAATATCTATCCCAAACCATAGTAAATAGTTAATGTGTTTGAGTGAAGGGAACTGCATGCAAGAAATCCCACTGACAAAGACGCCTCAAAGAGCCACAAAAACAAAACAACCCAAGAAAGAAAAAGTAGACTTTGGAAAAGCAGGAAAAAGATCAGAATGATCCCATTCACAAGTTCTATTCATCCTTGCTCTGTAAAGTGTAACCAATGCAATAAGTCCAGAAAAATATTTACATAAAGAATAATAATTGGAATGGGAGAGAGAAAATGTTAATTTCAGACAATATGATAGTCCATGTTAAAAAGCTAATAGAACTATAAAATATTACTTTTAATAAGAAAGATTAACATAGAGTAATAAATTACAGACTTTTTTGTGGGCTTAACTGCATCCCACCACCAAAAAAAAAAAAAAAAAAAAAAAAATTGATACATTGAAGCCTTAACCCCCAGTATTTCAGAATGTGACTATTCAGAGGCAGAGCCTTTAAAGTGGTGGTTAAGTTAAAATTAGGCTGTTAGTGTGAGCCCTAATTCAATCTGACTTTTGTCCTCATAAGTCAGAGGAAATTTGGACACAAAAAGAGACTCAGGGATGTCCGTGTACAGAGGAAAGTCCATGCGAGGACACAGCAAAAAGGTAGCCATCCAAAAGCTAGCAGAGAGGCCTCAGAAAAAACCAACACTGCCAATACTTTCATCTTGGGCTTTTAGCTTCCAAACCATGAGAAAATAAATTTCAGTTGTTTCAGCCCACTCATTCTGTGAAATGTTGTTGGGGAAGTCTTAACAAACTAACAGGCTTCTAAATTAGCAGTAACTAATTAAAATGTAACAGAAAATAAAATATCCATTTAAAGTAGCAATAAAATTACAAAGCACCTACTCAAGGAATAAATCTAACAGTGCATGTTTAAGAAATATATGAAGAAAATCACAAAGCTTATTGAAAGAAATAAAGACCTGAATACAAGGACAAATACAGCAAGTTCATTAATGGTAAGATAATATTATAGATATTTCCATTCTTCCAAAAGTTAGCCTATACATTTAGTGCAATAATAATCAAATTCAAAACAAAGAGTTTTATGAAAGAGTAAAGAGAAAATAATAGTAGAAAATGTTGATAACACAAAGGAACGCAAATGATTCACTGTATAACTACAATGTAAAACTAATAATTAAACCAGAGTGGCAATTACGAATTTAAGATGCATTATTTTGGCTTACACTATTAAATATATATTTTTTTTGTTTTCAGATATTTATCACATTAAGAAAGCAATCTACTACTCTTCAGTTTTGTAAGACATTTAAATACTTTTTATTACAAATAGATTATTTAACAAATGCCTTTTAAAAAACATCTCAAGTAATGATCATACAGTTCTTCTTCTTTCACCTAATAGCAAAATATATTATGTTGTTTGATTTCTTATGTTGAAACATTTTTTTATTTCTGGAATAAACTAAACTTGATGGTAGTATGTAGTTCTTTTAATATTCTTTTAATATGCTATAATATAGCTATATTCAGTAGCTGAATTTAATTAGCTAATATTATATTTAGTAATTATGAGCCTTCATTCACAAATAAGGTTGATGTACTTTGTATTTTAGCTTTAAAATTTTCCTGCCTTTAAAAATGTATTGGGAAGTTTGAACTTTATGTTTACCCTTTCAAACAGTTTAGATAGAAAATAGTCTATTCTTGAAGGTTTTCTAGAATTCACTAGGAAAATTTCTGGGTCCATGGCCATTTTCCTTTTGGGTGGCATAGTTCATTAACAACTTTTTATGTTGATTACAATGCTACTATCTATGCACATTTTCTACTTTTCCTAGAGTTAGTTTTGATAACTTGATTTGCCTAAAACATTTAGAAATACTTTCAAGAAATTTCACGAGGTGTTACATATTTTACTTAAAAATAGAAAAAGCTTTATGTGTCAGGTTCAGGTAGGGGAGGGACAGTTGCCTATTACGTCATTGGTGACAACCTTAGTTTCTGAGTTCGGCAATATATCACGGTTATAATAGAAAATCTGTTTTTACCTTTATTAGAAATGTTGTGTGTGTGTGTGTGTGTGTGTGTGTGTGTGTGTGTGTGTGTGAAGTGAATGGAAAGTGTCATATACTAAATAAAGTCCGAATATATTTGCTCTGTTTAACAGAGGGGGATACTGACCCTTTCTCTAAAAGGGCTCACATTCTGTTTACAAGTTTCTTACATAATAAAGAATACAATGCACAAAGGTACCCAACCACTGAGTAGTGCATATTGTCAGGCAGGGAGTGCCTGCACAAGGATTTATTTCTTCACCATCTCTCTCTCCACCATTAAAGCATAATGGCCACATTGGAGCACTCAGTCTTCTGGCTAATTCTGGTACATTCCACTCTATTCAGGAGGCTCCAGTTAATTTCCATCTCTCTGCACACCTGTGACCCCCTTCTGTCCCACACAAACTTCAGCCTGCCATCCACATTAGAAATGTATGGGTTTCAAATTCCTAGGTCTAGATCCCCAAAGAGAATTCTGTTTCTGCTCATGAAGAACAGCTGAAGCTGCTGCCAGATTTAAATTAATGTGGGGCCTCTGGCTTGGGTGCAGACACACTTGGGTCAATGTGTGTCTTGGGTCAATGTGTTAGGACACTCTGCAGCTAAGAACCTAGGCTTCTTGGGGGGTTGGCATTTTGGGGCCAAAATCTAAATGCAGTTCCTTCCTTCCTTCCTTCCTTCCTTCCTTCCTTTTCTTTCTTTCTCTCTTTCTTTCCCTCCCTCCCTCTTTCCTTCCTTCCTTCCTTCCTTCCTTCCTTCCTTCCTTCCTTCCTTCCTTCCTTCCTTCCTTCTTCTTTCTCTCTTTCTTTTGTTTCTCTTGCTTTCTTTCCTCTTTCTGCTTTGCTCTATGTTCTGAAAAAAATTCCAGATCACTTAATGCAAAAAATGTCCCTGAGAGAGAAGAGAGTTGGTAAATATAGAG
Organism: Macaca fascicularis; assembly: GCF_037993035.2. NCBI lineage: Eukaryota > Metazoa > Chordata > Mammalia > Primates > Cercopithecidae > Macaca > Macaca fascicularis. The sequence continues at coordinate 102,880,666 of NC_088387.1, read as the reverse complement.
ATAGGATGTGTAAGGGGAGAAGTTATGTGCATAAAAATTATTATTTTGCCTTTGAATGAAAAAATGTTTTGCAAATTTTTATAGCTTTTAAGTTTAAGAACAGAGCAAAGAAAAGGATACCTTCAAAGGCCATGGGAAAAGTTCAAAAGCAGAGTTGCTAGGAAACAGCAGTTTTGAGAGGAAAGTTCAAGGGCCATCTGTATGTCAGCAGTGCCCTCTGGAAGTCCTGGGAGGGGCAGGGGGAAGGCAGCATCCTGAGGCAGTTTACTTTATGGTGGATCTAAAAATATTGAAGAGAGGACCCTAGCAGCCATGCTTCATTGCACAGCCTTCGGGGCCCCTGCAGTCCACTGGCTGATGGCCACTAGGAGGTGAAAGGTCAGGGAACAACTGTGAGTGCTCTGTTCCTTATCTGGTGTTATTGGGTATTACAGCAACTTAATTTTTGGGAACAGCCCCAAAGTAAAAAAGTTTTGCCCATGGGACCCTTATTTCTGCCTTGAATGCAAATAGAAGTCAGACAGAAAGTTGATCCCTGGCCATCTAGGTGGATGCAGCCAAGATTGAATGGACCCCAATGTGAGCCTTGAAAGGTTAGTATATAAAGGTAGACATGGACAGCCACTCACGCCTGGGAGAGAAACATGTCCCCACCCTTCCCTGCTGACAGAAAGAAAGAAAAGCAACTTGCTACGTCAAGAAACTTGTTGACTAGCTTTTTTAAAAAGCCAACTGGTTATGTCTTCTCAATTGTCCATCTGTGAGGAATGGGGAATGAAAGGCCAGAACTAGCATTGCCAGAGAGTTCTGTGGGATTACAGAGAATTCTACTCTTGTTTTCCCTTTGTTATGGAGATTCCAATGGAGAATTCACTATCACATGCCAGATCTTCACCTGAGAGAGCTACGGAAGTGGAATACAGAACGAAAATGGAACATCTATAAGGTGGTAAATGTAAGGTGTCAGATAGGAAGGGCCACTGGACTCTGGTTTTGAAATCTCTAAAGCGGGGTTAACTAAGCCTTTTAAGAACTGCCTGCCATGGGGACAGAAAGGATTCTTAGATGTTATCTGGATTAAAAAAAAAAAAAAAAAAAAGTCCAGGGAGGCGAGGAACTGGCCCCACGTCACACAGGAAGTCAGTGGTACAGAAGAGAATAAAGTCAGGCCCTCTTACTAGTGATTTTTGGTCCTCCAATTTCATCATACAGTCTAGTTTATCAATATCCAGACATTTACTGAGACACCTTTACATGCCTAGTACAGTTGCAGGTGTGGGGAACGTGCTTCTGGGGAATGCTGGAATATAATAATACCCCACACTTTTATTATGTTTCACAACTTACAAAGCACTTAATATACACTGCTTATTTAAATTTTGGTCCTCAAATAAATCTGAGAAATACGTGGTCTTAGTACATAAGTGACAAAACTAAACATTTAATGAGGTTTAGTGATTTGTTCAGGGGGATACAGAAAGTGGCAATGACTCAAACTCAGATACCAGCCTCAAAAATTTTCAATATAGCTAGAGATAAAACAAACATGGGAAACAATTAGTAAATTATAATATTATAGCATTGTATGTTATTTTAATTCATTCTTGCATTATTTAATGAGTTCTATTCATTTGAGGTGTTTGTGATGTTTGTGAGTGGACATGTCCAATAGATAGCTGAGTCCGGGCAGAAGGGGTAAATGATTTGGGACTGACTGTGTGCAGATGGCAAAAGAAATCACAAATGTGAATGTGTCTTTTACTAACTGTCACCATTTTATCAACACTATGGACGAACAAAGGAGAGGCAGTGGGATTTCTGTGATTAGGAGAGTTGCACATGTAGGCTACTTATTAAGAGTTATTATTCAAGAAACAAATTTATACTGAACAGTTGGCTTTTCCGCAAGGTCTCTCCACTCTGGCTAGTTGGAACACAAAATTCTCCCAGACTTATGTGAGCTGTGGGAATTATTCAACCCACAAATGTCAGTAGTTGTTCTTTCCTTGCCCTCATGGCATCTTGCTTTACCTATGCAGCTCAGTGTTTAGGAAAAATATTAAGGGAATCCCTTCCTGCATAGATGCTATGGTTGAAAAACAATATGGAATATGGAATAGGTTATATTTCCCTAAAATTCATATGTTGACATTCTAAACCGCCAGTAATGGAATTAAGAGGTAGGGCAGCTGCTGTTGCTTTTGGTGTTTTAAACATGAAGTCCTTGCCCATGCCTATGTCCTGAATGGTATTACCTAGGTTTTCTTCTAGGGTTTTTATGGTTTTAGGTCTAACATTTAAGTCTCTAATCCATCTTGAATTAATTTTTGTATAAGGAGTAAGGAAAGGATCCAGTTTCAGCTTTCTACTTATGGCTAGCCAATTTTCCCAGCACCATTTATTAAATAGAGAATCCTTTCCCCATTTCTTGGTTTTGTCAGGTTTGTCAAAGATCAGATGGCTGTAGATGTGTGGTATTATTTCTGAGGGCTCTGTTCTGTTCCATTGGTCTATATCTCTGTTTTGGTACCAGTACCATGCTGTTTTGGTTACTGTAGCCTTGTAGTATAATTACAAATGGGATCTAATTAAACTAAAGAGCTTCTGCACAGCAGAAGAAACCACCATCAGAGTGAATAGGCAACCTACAGAATGGGAGAAAATTTTTGCAATCTACTCATCTGACAAAGGGCTAATATCCAGAACCTATAAAGAACTCAATCAAATTTACAAGAAAAATCAAACAACCCCATCAAAAAGTGGGCAAAGGATATGAACAGACACTTCTCAAAAGAAGACATTTCATGCAGCCAACAGACACATGAAAAAATGCTCATCATTACTCGCCATCAGAGAAATGCAAATCAAAACCACAATGAGATACCATCTCACGCCAGTTAAAATGGCAATCACTAAAAAAATCAGGAAACAACAGGTGCTGGAGAGGATGTGGAGAAATAGGAACACTTTTACACTGTTGGTGGGACTGTAAACTAGTTCAACCACTGTGGAAAACAGTGTGGCGATTCCTCAAGGATCTAGAACTAGAAATATCATTTGACCCAGCCATCCCATTACTGGGTACATACCCAAAGGATTATAAGTCATGCTGCTATAAAGACACATGCACACGTATGTTTATTGCGGCACTATTCACAATAGCAAAGACTTGGAATCAACCCAAATGTTCATCAGTGACAGAGTGGATTAAGAAAATATGGTACATATACACCATGGAATACTATGCAGCCATAAAAAAGAATGAGTTCGTGCCCCTTGTAGGGACATGGATGCAGCTGGAAACCATCATTTTCAGCAAACTATTGCAAGAACAGAAAACAAAATACCGTTCTCACTCATAGGTGGGAACTGAACAATGAAATCACTTGGACACAGGAAGGGGAGCATCACACACCGGGTCCTATTGTGGGGAGGGGGTTGGGGGAGGGATAGCATTAGGAGATATACCTAATATAAATGATGAATTAATGGGTGCAGCACACCAACATGGCACATGTATACATATGTAACAAACCTGCACGTTGTGCACATGTACCCTAGAACTTAAAGTATAATAAAAAAATAAATAAATAAAATAAATAAATAAATTCAAAAAAAAAGAGGTAGGGCTTTTCAGAGATGATTGGGACTCTACTCTCATGAATGGAATTAGTGCCCTTATGAAAAAGGCCCCAGAGAGCCCCCCACCCCCACCCCTTTCAGCCTGTGAGGACAGAGCAAGAAGTTGTCACCTACAAACTGGAAAGCAGGTCCTTATCAAATGCCATATCTACTGGAGCCTTGATCTTGGACTTCCCAGCCTTCAGAACTGTGGGAAATACATTTCTGCTATCTATAAACTACTCAGTTTATGGAATTTTGTTATAGCAGCCTAAATGGACTAAAACAGCAGATTTCTGCAAAACCATTTGTGGTTTCCTTCCTTATAGTATTCTGTTCATCAGAGTTCGGCCGTGTTAGCTTTCAGTCCTCCAATCTCTCAGTGCAGCAAAACCTCCATGCTCCGCTTAGGTCCCACTCCTCTCTGTCCTGTGCTTCAGGACAGAAAATGCCCAGAGAGAAAGCCGGGATGCTCATTAGTTTCATTTCATGGCTCTCCTTTTTTTAGGGAACACAGTACTGTACAGCAGATGGCCCAATCTCCAGAAAGTTATTTCACATATTTACCCAGTTTTCTAGCTGTTCGTGGTTTGTGGAAAAGTTCACTACTAGTTAAGCTTCCAACATGACTGGAGGCTTAAGTGTTCCCATGTAGTTTTGAAGCGGTGCAAATCTGCTGTGAATGTGGAGATGACACCACTTGACATTTTAAAATTAATCATGTATGTTAAAAATTTGAGTATAACCATCTCAAAAATAAAAATGTAAAATAAAACTTCCAGCCCAAGGGAGCACAAGACAAGGTGGAATTTTAAAAAAATGTGATCATTCCAATAGTAGATGGGAGGGGAGAAAGAAATGAAGCAAGATGTATGAGGATTCCAGTGCCAAGAAAGGACTTCAGCGTCAAAAGAACCAGCAGATGGGACTGTTTATTCCTGACAATATAGAGATGATTGAGGTATTTGGAAAAGACTTTAAAATAAACACTGGATGTTTAAAATTCTCAAAAAGCCAAAGGAGGAACTAACATCTGGAAGAATTACAAGTTATGAAAGATTAAAGGTAGACATTAAAAACCATTAGAACATTAGAGTTGAAATAAAAGAATTCAAAAAAGAATAGACAGGAGAAACTGAAGAAAGAACAGTTCCTTGGAAGATAAAACTGAGAAAATCCACCAGTGTATAACATAGAGGAACAAAGAAATGAACAATTATTAACTAATACATTTTTATCCAAACATCAACAAAATACATACAATTTAGTATAACTTAATTATTAAAAAAACAAAAACTTAACCAAAAAAGGCTATTGGAGAGGGTGATTTTTAACCTACTTCTTTCAGTAAACACATAAGATTTTTTTGAAAAGTAAACATATAGGATTCCTGAATAAAATGATTTTCAAGTTTGAGCTAATGAATATATTTAGAAACCTGGATAGAACAATAGAATAGATTATAAATCAGGTCACTGTGTGTGTGAGCTCATTTCTGGACTGTCTATTCTCCATTGTGCTCCATTGGTAAATTTGTCTATGCTTATGCTAATGTCTTAATTACACTGTCTTAATTACAATAGCTTCACAATAGGTCTTGAAATCTGATAGTGTAAAACCTCCAGCTTTTAAATTACCTTGGTGATATCTGAATATAAAATGTGAACTTCAGTTACTAATAATGTATTGATATTTGTTTATTAGCTGTCATGCTACTGTAAGATGTTAATCAGGGAAACTAGGTATGGGATATATAGGAAATTCTCTGTACTATCTTTGCAATTTTTTGTCAGTCTGAAACTGCTCTAAAATAGAAAGTTTATCTTTTAAAATTACCTTATTTTCTCTAATGCCTTTGTATATGAATTTTAGAAATGGCTTGTCAGTTTCTATAACAAAACCTACTGATATTTTGTCTGGGATTTAATGCCATTAATACTTTTGGATTAATTTTAAAATAACTGGCCCCTTAACAATAGTGTGCTTTATAAACCATGAACATTATCTCTCTCTCCATTAACTTAGGTCTTTTTAAACTCCTGTCAGCAGATTTGCAGTTTTCAGTGTAGGATTCTTGGACATCATTTGCACAACTTCAAGTTTTTTGTTACTGTTGTAAGTGGTATATATTTTGTATTTTATTTTCTCTCTGTTTGTGGCTGGTATATAGATATACAATTAATGTTTGTATACTGATTTTCTATCCAGCCACTTGGCAATATTCACTTATTAAAGCTTTTGTCACTAAAATCCTTTGAATTTTTAAAGTACACAATCATGTCAGCTGTGAATAAAATAACATTATCTTTCCTTTCCAATCCTTATGACTTTGATTTATTTTCCCTGCACATTTTTATTTATTTATTGCACTTGGAAGGACCACTAGTACAGTGGTCAATAGAAGTGGTACATGGAGCATCTCACCTTGTTCTCAAACTCATGGGAAGAGCTGAAACTATTTCAACCTTTAGTATGATGTTTGCTGTATGTTTTTAAAAATAGATATTTATAATCAGAGTATTTCTTGCTTGTTTGGAGTTTAGATAATGAAAAGGCATTCAATTTTATAAAATGCCTTTTCTACATCTATTGAAATTATGTGATTTTCTCATTTTTCTGTTAATATGTTGATCTTCTTTTGCTTTCTTAAATTAATCCAACTCAGTGGTCAAGATATATTATCCTTTTCAATATATTGCTTGATCCTGTTTGCTAATATTTTGTTTAGAATTTTGCATTTATATTCACAGGGAAGATAATACTGAAATTTTTATTTCTTATCAGATTGTCAGATTTTGGTATTAAAGATATATAAAAAGAACTGCCAAGCACACCCACAGTTTCTACCCTCTGCAGAAGTTGAATAAGATTTATGTTCTATTTACTTTACGTGTTTGGAAGCCATCTAGTCATTTGTGTGCGTGTGGAGTAACAGGTTTTAATAAAATGTTCAATTTCTTTAATAGATATTGAAATATTCAGGTTTTCTATTTCTTTATCTCTCAGCTGTAGTAAGTTGTATTTTTTGAAAAATTTGTCCTTTTCATCCAAATTGTCAACTCCATTTGCATAAAGTGGTTTGCAATACCTTTATCTTTGAAAATAATGTATCAGTAGGATCTATAATGAGATATCTTCTTTAATTCCAAATATTGGTAATTTGTCTTTTCTCTCTATTCTTTTTTTCTTGACCAGTCTTGCTGCAGGTTTATCACTTCTTTATCTCTTTCTAAAAATCAAATTTAGGACTAACTATTAACTTTATTGTACTTTTTAAAAAATTGATTTATGTGCTTATCTTTATTGTTTCCTAAATTTTGTTTCCTTTGTTTGCTTCCTATATAGTTTATAAAAAAACTATAATTTTTAATAGTTTTTTAAAGATAGAGCTTAAATTATTATTTCTTGATCTTCATTGTTTTCTGATATATGATTTAAGGCTATAAATTTTTCTTTAAGTACTGCTTTAGCTTCAAGTGATAAACTATAAGTTTTATCTTCATAATCACTTGGTGCAAAGTATTTTCTAATTTTGATTTCTTCTTTGACCTATTAATTATTTAGAAGTGTCTTATTAACTTCTAGGCAATTAAATATTTTAAGTTATCTTTTTTATCATTAGTTTTTAATTCCTTTTTTTTCCCTTTTTTGTAGAGATGAAGTCTTGTCCGGGCTGGTCTTGACCTCCTGGCCTCAAACAATCCTCCCGTCTTGGCCTCGCAAACTGCTGGGATTACAGGCGTGAGCCGCCACACCCGGTCTTGGTTTCTAATTTAATTCATTGATATCAGAGAACCAATTCTGAATAATTTCAGTCATTTAGACTTTTTTAAGACTTTCCTCATGAGCCAGCATTATTGTTTATTTTGGTAAATGTGTCATGTTAGAATGAAAAGATGTCAATGTGGCAACATTGGTCCTGTGTTCTATATATGACACTTAGGTCATATATACGACTTTAGGTCAAGTTGGTTAATTTTGTTTTTCACATTTTCTAAATCTTTGTCTGGGAGCAGATTATAATTTGCCTGATTGATAGAGACCATTAAGAGAGATATGTTAAAACCTTTTTACCATAGTTGTAAAACTGTTGATTTATTTAGTTTTTCTTTTATTTGTTAGTAAATTTCATTTATATAATTTGCAGCTATGTTATTGGGTGCTTACAGATTTAGGATTATGCCATTCTGCTGAAGTAATCCCTCTGCCAATAGAAAATATCCTTTATATCTTCCATAATATTTTTTTGTCTTAAAGCCTATTTTGTCTGTTATTAGCATAGTTATACCAACTTTCTTTTGGTCAGTGTTTGCATAGGATATTTTGTTTGTTTGTTTGTTTGTTTGTTTGTGTCAGAGTCTGACTCTGTTGTCCAGGTTGGAGTGCAGTGGCACAATCTGGGCTCACTGCAATCTCTGCCTCCCACGTTCAAACATTCTCAGGCCTCAGCCTCCCAAAATGCTGGGATTACAGGCGTGAGCCACCACACCCAGCCTGCATAGGATATTTTCCATCATTTTGTATATCAACATTTCTGTGTTCATATTAGCTTTTTTCTTGAAAGTACAACAGTGGAGACTTTTTCTTTTTAAAAATAATTTAGTACTATAATGTTTTTACTTAAAAGATTCAGTCCATTTACTTTATTAAACTGGGTTTATACATATATTATATATTTATGTATTACTATTGATTTCTAATTTACTAATATGTATTATATTCTGGTATCTTCCCTTCTTTTAGATTAATCAGATATTTTTATCATTCATTTTCCTTGCTATTCATTTGCTAATTATATATTTTTCTATTTTTTTACTCAAGCAATTACAACTTACATTTTCAAATTATTAAAGTCTAATAAAAATGTTTACCTCTATCATTTCTCCTATAATCTCCTATATATAATATAACTTAAAACACTTTAAGTCCATTTACCTCCTTCCATCTTTGGATTATCTTTATCAAGCATCTTTGTTTTACACTTTTTGAGTCATTTCTACTATTGCCTATACCATCACTATTACTTTATGTTTGCCAACATATTTATCATTTCCAGTTAGTTCTCTTTATTTCAAATGGCATTTTCGTGTGTCTTGCTGGGATAATTTTTGAGCTTTCCAAAGCATTTCCTTTGCTATTTCTTTTAGTACAGACCTGTTGGTCATAAATTCTCTTAATTTTTGTTTTCCTAAAACAAAGAAAAAACTTTAATTTCCTTTCCTTTTTGAAATAAATTTTTATTGAGTTTAAGAGACTACTATGGCAGTTATTTTCTTGGGCTCCTTTTAAGATTTTATCTTTGTCTTTAATTTTTCTGTAGTTTGACTTGATGTGCCTACGTCTCCTTTCTTTATGTTTAGCTTGTGCTTCACTGATGTTTTTGTATCTGTGAATTGAAACATTTCATTAATTTCAAAACTTCTCAACCATTATGTTTTAGATTATCGCTCCTGCCCTCTTCTCTCTTCTGTCTTATGGGAGTCCAATTAAATATGCATTAGAACTTTTGGAGAGATCCTATACAACTCTTAAGCTCTGTTTGTTCAGTTGTTTAAATATTTGTCTTTAAACTTAAATATTTTCTATTCACCTATCTTTGAGTTCAATAATTGAGTCTTCTGCTGTGTCTAATTGCTGTTGGACTCATCTAATTTATTCTTAATCTTAGGTATTATATATTTCAGTTGTAGAATATCTACTGGTTTCTTGATATATTCAAATATTCTGGCTGAATTTTTCAACTTTTCATATATTTCTTGGATTGGCATAAAGGTCTCAGTTTGGTGGAAAAGGCAGACTTCTCCAGCTTGGTCTAGTTAACAGGATATATAAAATTAGCAATACTATCTAGGATACCTTGACAGACATAAAAAGTATAAAACTGAGGATAACAGACTACAAATTTATAGATGTAAGTGTGGGGGAAGAACATAATAAGTGTCTACCAGTCTCCATCTGTATATCCAGCTTAATGTAGCAAGCTAGAAAAGTGGCAGACATGACTAGCAGCCTACTGAATATTCATTATCTTATTCCTCCTTCTTTGTATTTACAGAAGCTCTATTTTGCTTGGTGGGGGAGTAATGTGCACATATAAAATGCTTTGTCTCTCAGGTTCACTTCCAACTAGGGGTTGGCCAGGTGACATGATTGTGGTAGAAATTTAAGGGAAGGTCTATCAGATATAGAAAGTTGTTGTTTCTCTGGTTAAAGAGATAGACTCATCTGGCATATGCCTCTGTTCATTTCTCTTTTCATCCTTCTTCCATCTGGAACACAGTTTCAATATCTAAAGGTGAAATGGCCATCTTCAAAAAAGTATCCTAAAGACAGGAATATTTCCTTGAGAAATTGCACTTTCCCCAGATCTGCCCATTTCTAGACTTCTAGTTACATGGAAAAAATAAACTCACTGAAGATGATTATGTATTATATGCAGTCAAATGCAATCCTAACTGATGGCAATGGGAGGTTGTTACAGATTTGTATGAATTTGTGTTGTAGTAGACTCCCTGGAAATGCAAGGAAAAATATTTCCGAATGAGACTTGATCAATTGTGCCATAAGAAAAACAAGCAAAGAAAAGGGTTTCATAGGGAAAACAAGGAAGAAGAGTGCTTGGCTCTTGGGATTTTGCTGGGAATGTTGAGTGAGTCTTTTCACAGCATACATGATCCAGCACAAAATTATTTGAAATCCTCTTTGCTGTCTATATCCCTAAGTCCTTCTCATCTCAGCAAAATGAATTATTCTAGTCTTTGTCCTTCTCTCTCAAAATGTACTCTGAAGCTTTCTCCAAATTTGTCGTGAGCTAGACTTCATTTTTCTTGCCCATCTCCCCTTACTTTCATAATCTAGTCTCCTCTTCTGCAAGTAGTTCTCTGTCCTTCCAGTGTAAATCCATCAAATTAGTTCGGTTGTTTTTGCTTCTCCTTCTCCCTCATTATCCAAATCTGTGCAACAACTCCAGGCACAGAACTGGCAAAGACAAAATTATCATTTGCATGAAAAGGAAGGCGGAAGCCATTAACATCACCTTTGTTAACACAAATAATTTAGAAGAATCAAACAAGACTTGGTATTATAGGGATCAAATGTCAACTCCGACATGGGTTCGTTCTTTAATTTAACTTGACTGAACTATAACTTGTATCATTCAGTCCCCTAAACAGGAGCTAAACCAACACATTTCCCTGGCATTCAAAATTATACAGAAAACTACTTTTGAACAATAACATAAAGCACTGCACATTCCATAAAGCACTTCTTCTCCCTGCAGATCTGGAATCTAGGGAAACTCTTCCTTTCCTCGAGCTTGTCCTGTTTCCTCCTGCTACCTGCTGTGCTATTTAGGGAGCCCCAATTTCAGTCTCCTCTGAGCTTGGCAGACCAAATCCCAAGTTTCTGCCTTAATAAATAGTGCCCTTGATTCTAGAGTCCATCTCACATTTTGTTTTAGTTTCTGATACCCTTTTTATTGTCATTCATCTTTCATCTATCTCCCATGGAGAATTCCAGCTACCAGTACTAACAACATTATACACAGTACCACCACTGATGCCAACATGAAATGGAAATACATATTCCTTTTGTTAGGGTGTATAAACTTCCTGGTTTAATAAAGCAGAGCTACACTGAAAGTTTATCTAACTCAGTTTACAATAAGAAAGTGTCTTGGTGCATGTGTTTGCATTGAAAAGAAAAGCTAAAATTAACACTTCTAAGACCACCCCCCCCCCCGCCCCGCCCCATACTGGAGTAAATCTTGTTATAAGGAAAAAAGAAAATCAAGGTGTAAGTTGGTTAAAACACTAAACCAAATTAAATTTGATCTAGTAGTGTTTACTTGTTGTAACATCTAGAAAAGTTGGGACAAGCACTGTAAACATTTTTAATCTAATTTTAAAATAAATTATGCTTAGTTTCACCAGATGTATTTAAGTTGGATCTTTTTAAAAATTATTTTTTAGAATTTTTTTCTTGCATTTAACAGACAAGAATTTGGATTATAAAAGAAAGAATATCTAAATATCTCCCCTAAAGGGGCCTCAAAAGAACATTTTAGTACTTAAAAAAGTGCAATTTAAAAAGATCTTATATCTTTTGCTGGGTGAAAAACAAAGAGATCTGGAGAATCTCTTAAATCAGGGTTGCACAAGAATATTTCCCCCTGCAGAGAGAAAAAAAGGAGGTAGGAGATGGGGCATCTCCACTGTTCCTGACTCCAGGGATAGCACTAAACTGTTTTTTTTCTTTCTTTCTTTCTTTTTGAGATGGATTCATGCTCTGTCACCCGGGCTGGAGTGCAATGGTGTGATCTCGGTTCACTGCAATCTCCACCTCCTAGGTTCAAGTGATTTTCTCACCTCAGCCTCTGGAGTAGCTGGGTTCAAAAGGCCCAGCTAATTTTTATAATTTTAGTAGAGACGGGGTTTTACCATGTTGGCCAGGGTGGTCTCGAACTCCTGACCTCAAGTGATCTGCCTGCCTCAGCCTCCCAAGGTGCTGGGATTACAGGCATCAGCCACTGCACCCAGCCCCACCAAACTCTTAAGTGGCCAACTTTTATATAGTTGGGGAGTTTACCTGAGAGACATAACTGCTCTAAGTAAATGTGTCTCCTGTCCTCCTTGTAGGCGCCACTCTTCTCCTCCCTGCCCCTAGTACGTATTTTTTTCAGTGTCTGCCTGGATGGGGCCAGCCGAGATATAGAAACCACCCTCCCAAAGTCCCTGGCTGTTTGGTGTTAAAAAGTGCAGCCCTTTACTATCCTGTCTTATATCTCCATGTGCTACTGGATAGAACAGATCAGGCTAGATATTTATAAGGACAAGCTTGGGAAGAAAAAGCTGAAAAAAATGAATTTGAAGACTTAGAAAAGCATCAGTCCAACATTTGTAAAGCCTTAAATCTTGTTCTTCTGTTACTAGAATTCTAAGGATTTGCCTCGTTTTCGTGTTGGCGTCAGCTTAAGTGTTTACTCTGTACAGGAATCTGATTCTCCAACCACCTGCTTCTCTGTACTCCTGTTCTCCCTTAATGCTGTGTTAGCATTTGTTTTGCCAGCTCTGCCTTTCCTGTATTCACAAAATAAAGTGTCACTTCGTGATGCTGGAATCATCTCTTAGATTCATTTTTAATCTTTTCAGTCATAGCCTGTGACTGCAACTTTCTGGGACTATGGCAGGTGATGAGTTCTGTTGGGTTATTAAGAAAACACAGGGTTGAATAATCTTTTGTCCTTGGGCTTTTTTTTTTTTTTTTAAGCACCTATTTAATGTCCTACTGGAGAGTTATTACTTGATGCAAACAGTAGATAACACTGATAGTTGTAAGTCAGGGAAACAGTTTTTTGTTTGTTTGTTTGTTTTGTTTTATATTTTCTCCATTCACTCTCATTGTATAACACCTTCTGGAGGCAGCTAAGAGCCTTCCATCTGTTAGAGGTTTAGGCAGAGGCCTTGAGCTTTATGCGTTTGGTAAGGATCATGCTAAGCACAGTTGGTTTTTTTATTAGAAAAGACTGTTTTATTATATGATAAAGCTTCACACTTGTGACAAAAAAAACTCTGTAGCAGAGACATATAATTGTCTTTTAAATTCTCATCTCACAGCATAACTCCATCCACACACTCATATCTCAGAGAAGCTCATAGTACAAATCATATACACATTTACTCCTTATTTTTTGTCACTAAAAGGTAACATTGGCTAGCCATGAAACAGCTCTTGAAACATTAAGAATCATAGCCACCTTTGGGAGGCTGAGGTGGGCAGATCACTTGAGGTCAGGAGTTCAAGACCAGCCTGGCCAACATGGTGAAACCCCGTCTCTACTAAAAATACAAAATAATTAGCTCAGTGTGGTGGTGCCTGCCTGCAATCCTAGCTACTCAGGTGGCTGAGGCAGGGGAATTGCGTGAACCTGTGAGGTGGAAGTTGCAGTGAGCCAAGATTTTGCCACTGCACTCCAGCCTGGGTGACAGGACACAGCAAGACTCTGTCTCCAAAAAAGAAAAAAGAAAAGAATCATAGCCACTCCTCTCTCCTCATAGCCTTTAGAAGCAATTATAACCTTAATCTACACCACTTTAAGAATCAAATCAATTATTTCTCTTTCTATTCTCTTTTTGTTCTTGTTTCCAGAGAAGTGGTTTTCAAAATGTGGTCACTAGTCCAGCAGCATCAGCATCACCTGGGAATTTAGGAATGCAAATTCTCAGGTTTTTATCCCAAACCTACCGAATCATAAACTCTGGGGATAGAGCCCAGTAATACATGTTTTAACCAGTGACATAGGGCCAGTAGTCTTGCTTCATAGGAACTAGCTGTACTGGCATAGAGAAACATTACCCATTCTACCTGTAAACACAGGAGGACAGGAAGCTAGGCAGGACAGCCTAGGGCAAGCCTCCACAAAGCTGCATAACAGGTACGGTCTGCCAATCCATATGTTGGCATCACAGACCTGATTAAGGGAAACACGTCTGGAAGACAACTGATTTTGAATTTGAGAAGTGATTGCACACCATAATCAGTGAACTGCATGTGTATGAACAGGAGCATCTGCTATTTTCAAGACTACCTTTTCCACAGGTACATTCCAGAGTGCAACAAACCACTTCCACATGTAGGGGCTAGTCTCTCAACTATATATCTTACCTGCCTTTTGTGTCATCACAGATTTCTTTGGAAGTTAAAGTTCACTTCAAAGTCATGGTGAAGTCAAAACTTTTCCAGGTGCAAGGATTTGTCTTCAGAGATGTGGGTGATCAAGGCTGGGAAAAACTGTGAGTTAGGGGAGGGCTACCTTCCAGCTAACAGACCTTAAAGCTCATCTCTGCCCACAATGGAACCACGTGAGAGGCTTTATTAACACATCAGCTCAGTTCCAAAACCACTGCATTAAATAAATATTTATTGAGCATTTAACATATGTGACTCTCTTAGTAACTGGAAAATTCAAAAGAACACAAGGCAAGAGACTGTGTCTTCAAGAAGCAGAGAATGGTGGAATGTGGAGGAAAATATACACACCTAACTGGAACCTACAGCAGACTGTGGTAAGTGCTACGTTAGAACTACACACAGTTGATAACCCGGGCCAAAGATCGGGTAGAGTTTATTCTGAGTAGTAACAACTGGATATGGCTTCACAGAGGAAATTGAATTTGAATTTGGTTGTGAAGGGATTGTAACAGACAAGGGAAAAAGAACATGTTAGGTAGAAAAAACCAAAAATGAGCAAAAGCATGGAGGCAAGAAAGTTCAAGCATTTTGAAGGGATAAGTCAATATCATATAGTTGCGGTATGTAGGGAAGGAAGTTGGCAAGGTGGGCTGGAGCCAGATTTCAAAGAACTTTGAACATGCTAAAAATCTGCATCTTATGTGTAATGAAAAGTAACATTATGATAGGTGTTTAAGAAAGACATCTCATTTAGAAGCTAACTGATATTTACACTAATGAAGGTGTTGCTAACCACATTTGGTGGGTGAAACACTTACTGAACATTTCATTTACTTTGTTGCAAGCTCCTGTGATAGACACTAGGAAGGAATAAAAAACATACTCAAGGCAGCAATTTTTCTTCTAGTAGATTGTTGAAAGTTCTTCTAATAGATTGTTGAAACATACACTCTCATAATTCTATTATACAAAATGGAATTTTGTGGGTTAAATAGCTGATTTATGTTGTTGCTCTTAATCACTCTTGTTTTTTAAAAAGCAGGTTATATATGGTAAAAGTAGCTTACTGGAGTCACTTAGAACATTTGCCTAATGGCTGGTTATATAAAACATGCATTAAAATATTCTGGGCTTGCAGGGAATACTTATGCCCTGAAGACTATTGTGAAGAAGGGCAACATTCCAGGACAAGCTTATTGTTCAAAAAGATTTTTGCGGTTCAGGCACCTTTCAGTGATGATAAATGGGATGCCTGGTCCCATGTGTGAGCATTTGTATGCAGGTGTTTTTTTTGTCTGGTTTTCTTTTATCTGGAAAAGAAGACACATTCACTCCTCTTTTGCTATTAATATGAGCAATAACTCCACTCCTCTTGAAAATGCATCAGATATTCAAATTGTTGACATCTCTTATGGTGAGATCTGAGAGCACCAGGCAGTCTGAGCTGTGGACTACTAATTGCTTGCAGTAACCTTGAGCAGGTCACTTTCCCTCTCCAAATTTCTCTATCTGGAAAGTAGGAAAAGTAATAATACCTGTGGCACAGAAATTGGGTAAGTTCAATGAAATAACAGTGCTAAAAAATTTGAGGTTTTATTACTAAGATAACATGCAGGGCTTTGAGGATGCTGGGGAAGAAGAACAAAATGAGACCCAGGATCTACTCTCCCTGGCAAGTCAGTCGCATAGGGCACCTGGGTTGCCTTGGCACTTGCCTTCCTCAACCTTGTCTGTTTATGTCTCTAACCTACAGGTTGGATCTGTTGAGTCCCGAACTAAAGAGACTAAAACCTGGTGCAGAGTGAGGGTCCCCTTCTCAACAGCAAGTTTTGTCTAGACTTGGTCTTGCCAGAGACCGGGTGAGAGCTAAGGCCTAGGTACCCATGTGGCCCCTGAGCTGCAGAAAATACAAGGGATACAGGTGACCTCTAGAAGCCGGAAAAGGTAAGGAAGCAAATTCTCACTGATACGATTTAGCTCTGTGTCCCCACCCAAATCTCATCTGGAAGCTCTCATAATTCCAACATGTTGTGGGAGGGACCTGGTGGGAGATGACTGAATCATGGGGGTGGGGGTTTCCCATGCTGTTCTCATGATAGTGAATGAGTCTCACGAGATCTGATGGGTTTTAAAAAGGGAGTTTCTCTGCACAAGCTCTCTCTTTGCCTGCTACTGTCCACATAAGATGTGACTTGCTCCTCCTTGCCTTCCACTGTGATTGTCAGGCATCCCCAGCCATGTAGAACTGTGAGTTCACCATTAAATCTGTTTCCTTTATAAATTGACCAGTCTTAGATATATCTTTATCAGCAGCATGAAAATGGACTAATACACTCACCTAGAGTCTCTAGAAAGGACCGGTGCTACTGACACCATGACTTTAGCCCAGTGAGACTGGTTTCAGACTTGGCACTTCCAGAACTAGAAGGGAATTAAACTGTGTTGTTTCAAGCAACCAAGTTTGTGGTAATTTGTTATAGCAGTCATAGGAAACCAAGACAATAAAATTTGAGTAAAAGGTTCAAACCAGACTTTGACTGCTCAACTGGGAAACTTTGTTTATATTATATGGGCTATCCCTGGCTTCATTGTTAAGAGTGTAACAGAGATGGATAGGTTCCTGCTTCAACCTGAACAGGTATCCTTTAATAAAGGCAATTGTATAATAATAACAATAATAATAACTCTCCCTTCCAGAGACTCCTGCTGCCATACCATTTCTACATGCCACCATCTTCCTTTCCCAGAGAAACCCTTTCAATCTGGATGTCAGACTTGATTGGATTCAAGTTCATCACACTCTTGATGGGCTGCGGGCTGCCTCTCAGCAGCCCCATAGTGAGGAGGGTTGATTTATCCTTCCTTCAATCCACCTTGTGGCCAAGGCCAAGTCTATTGTAACTGGAACCTATTGTAACAATCAGTTCTTCTAGGCTTCATATCTGCACTTGTAGGAAAGTGACGTGCCCCTGAAGTGACTCCGAAATCATCTCAGACAGCCCCAGCCACTCTGGAAGGAAGCCATTGACAATTTGGAATAGCTGAGCTGAATAAGGCTTTGGGGAGGCCAAACAATGCTATCATCCCAGCTAGAAACATTCCTGGTACTTTGGCTAATTTCTAAGATGCAAACTAATTCAGTTCACTTTTAAGAAACAAAACCCTTGAGGTTGAAGTATCCTCACAGGAAAGACCCAAACCAAGTAGCCCATAACCTTTCTTACATACTTCAAAACATGATCTGATCTTATGAGGATGCCAGTCTAACTTTGGAGAGAGAAGTATGGGTCTGCTGAAGGACTGAATAGGGATACTTTTAGAGATTTCAGATCAAGAGCTGCAGTTACTTGTACTCAATCTCCCCATGGCTACTGTCTCCATTACACTTGGCTTTAAGAGCAAAAAAAAGATCTAAGGTTAGAAACATATTCATTTTACTTGAGTGCTTTTCATTTTTCATGTTTAATTTTAATTATATGTATAACTATATCATACATATTTACATATTTAAATATTATGTATGTATAATACATGTATATCATACATATTTGCAAAACTTGTAACTATGTACAGTAAAAATAAAAGTCCCATTAAGTGTTCCTTATCCAAAAATCTCACTTCCTTCCTCTAGAACTAATCAAGTCAGTAACTAGACATGCCCTCTTTTGGATCTTTCCAAGTATCTGTATTGATATTGACATATATTACATGCATAATTTAGAATTAGTTTGTTTTTACATAAGTAGACCCACAATACATTTTTGGTGACTTGATTTTTTAAAAATAAACTTTTTATTTATTAACTACTTTAGAAGAGTTTTATATTTACAGAAAAATTGTGAAGGTGATACAGAGACTTCCTATATCTCCCATACCCAGTTTCTCCTACTATTAACGTCTTACATTACTATGGTACGTAGGTCATAATTAATAAACCAACACTGGTAAATTGTTATTACTAAAGGCCATACTGTATTAAGATGTCCTTAGTTTTGACCCCATGTCCTTCCTCCGTTCCAAGATCCCACCCAGGATACCATACCACATTTAATTGTCATGTGTCTTTTGGCTCCTGTTTATGTGACAGTTTCTCAGATTTTTCTTTTTTTATATTGACAGGTTTGGAAACACTGGACAGGTGTCTTGTAGAATGCCCTTGATATAGTCTGGATGTTGGTCCTTCTAAATCTCATGTTGAATTATAATCTCCAGTATTGGAAGTGGAGCCTGGTGAGAGGTGAGGGGATCACGGGAGCAAATTTCTCGTGAATAATTTAGCGGCATCCCCTTAGTACTGTCCTCACTATAGTGAATGAATTCTCAGAGATATGGCTGTTTATGAGTGTGTGACCTCTTCTCCCGCTCACTCTCATGCTTCTGTTCTCACCATGTGACTTGCCTGCTCTCCCATCACCTTCTGCCATGAGTAAAAATCCCTTGAGGCATCTCTGGAAGCCAAGAAGATGCCAGCATCATGCTGGTATAGTCTGCAGAATCATGAGCCAACTAAACCTCTTTTCTTCATAAATTACCCAGCCTCAGGTATTCCTTTGTAGCAACTCAAGAATGGCCTAACACAGCTCTTCTATTGGAATTTTTCTGATGTTTTTTCTTATGATTAAACTGGGATTATGGTTATCGCAGGGAGGCCACCGAGGTGAATTGCCAATTGTATCACATCATGTTAAGAATATGTACTAGAAACGTGACTATCGCTGTTGATGTTCATTTTTATCACTTGGCAAGGTGATGTTTTTCGTGTTTTCCACTGTAAAATTACTCCCCCACTCCTTTCAACACTGTGCCCTTTGGAAGAAGTTACTATTAATCACTTTTTAGCTCAGACCTCAGGAGTGAAGAGTTAGGCTTCCCTGCTTGAGGGCAGAATTTCTACATACGTTATTTAGAATTCTTCATGGGACATTTGCCTTCTCTCCCTCACTTATTTTACTCAGTCATTTATTTATATCAGTGTAAGCTCATAGATATTTATTTTACAGTTTGGATTAGAATCCAAAACGGCATTATTTATTGTGACTTGCTTTTTTAAAACTTGTCTGGGCAAATTTTTCCTTTAAGTCATAATTTCAAAACCATAGCCTGTATACTTATGTATTTGGAATGCTGTTATTTTTAAATTAAATTTTCTATATGAACTATGGTGGAGAGACGTTTGTAATTGCAAAGAACAGAGCTGAGATTATCTCCATATTTCAAAAATTAATTTGGGTGACAGTAGTAAATGAGAGGCATTAATGAATGTTATTACTAGCAAGGAATTGGAAATCTGGACAATCTGGTCAGCCTGGAAAATTAGACATTCCCATAATTACCTTCTTTACCAAGTTCCCTCTATCTCACAAATGTTCTTTGGTGGACTTTAAACAGAAAAGAGCACTCATTTCTCTCCCCTTGTGCCATTAATGTAAGTATCAATTATACCCTCCTCCAAAGTATGAAGAGCATTTAAATTAATAACTCTTATTATTATAAGGGGAGGGGGTCCTGTTACCTATATAGTGAAATCTGAGATGTTGGGTGAACTGAGTTCTAAGCTTTCAGGCTGAGTTTCAAGAGGAGTCAGAGCAAATGGAGGTATTCAGTTCATTAAGAGTAAACAGAAATTGCTCATTAATTTTCAGCAAACCACAGCAAAGGAAGCAACTTGTTCAAAGTTGGTGTAAAAACGTACGTTTATTGTGGCACTAGTCACAATAGCAAAGACTTGGAACCAACCCAAATGTCAATCGATGATAGACTGGATTAAGAAAATGTGGCACATATACACCATGGAATACTATGCAGCTATTAAAAAAAAAGGTGAGTTCATGTCCTTTGCAGGGACATGGATGCAGCTGGAAACCATCATTCTGAGCAAACTATCACAAGGACAGAAAACCAAACACCACAAGTTCTTACTCATAGGTGGAGATTGAACAATGAGAACACTTGGACACAGGGCGGGGAACATCACACACCCATTCCAGGGCCTATCGGGGGGTAGGGGGCAAGGGGAGGGATAGCATTAGGAGAAATACCTAATGTAAATGATGAGTTAATGGGTGCAGCAAACAAACATGGCACATGTATACATATGTAACAAACCTGCTGTGCACAGTTACCCTAGAACTTAAAGTATAACAATAAAAAAAAAGTTGATGTGAAAAGATGAAAAGTAATAAAACTCTTAAGATATTGATTGCCACACCATCATCATATCATGTCAGTAAGGTCTCATGCTTTCTAATCAACCCTTGTACGGCCCAATTGTCTTCCTCCAGGCTTCACTTCACTCAGTCACTCAAGAGCCCAGGGTGGCTTCTCTCTGCTCACCTTCAGTAGGAGTTCTCAGGAATCATTGCACTTTGCTGGTAAACCCACTTGCTCTCCTAGGATAGCCCCATGACAAGGAACCCACCTCAGTTCATTCACAAAGGCCAGCAGGAAGTTAGAACAACTCGGGTGACTGCTTCTTCTTGACTGCAGCCTTTTGATGGACCTTACTGAAATCCCCAACTTCTGGAGTCAAACTGTGAAAAAAAATGTACATAGCTACTTCTTCATCTCCTTACAATAACTGAAGGAGATCAAGCCCCTAGATGTAAGTCTATGCTTTCTCTCCTGACAGACAAGCTTCTTCTGCCATCTGTTTCTAATTGTTTTTCTGGTCTTATCTTCCCAAGCAGGCTCCCAAGAGCTCTCTGCTGTTACTGGCCTCCTCCCTATTTCCTCCCTATTGCCTTGTAAATTCTTGCTTCAAGCATTTTCTAACCTGTTTCTACCTCTGAGGATGCTCTATTCTCCTCTTCCCAGACAAGCACCATTGCTAACTTCAGAGTCCAACTCAAAAGTTACCTACTCTGTGGCTCCTCCTTACCTCCAATCCCAGAAATTTCCCCTTTCCTGACCACACTGTACATCTTCTCTTCTGTGAGCATTGTCTGTTTTTCCCCTGAGGTCAGAAATTGGGTCAGGTACACCCTTTGAATCCCACAATGTCCTGACAATGAAAAATTGTTTCCTAATTGACATGTACCTGAGATAAGTTGGTGAACCCTAAACATTATCCTGTAAGGGAAAGAGGGGTTGATGTTTTCAGCTATTTTAAACATAGAAGGCCCACATGTGAATGAAGAGGTTTGTTGAAAGTCGAGTAGACACTCATCTCCACTCATTCCTGAAGCAGCATTAAAATATAAGAATATAAAAGATACAAACCCATAATGACAAAGAAAATGAAAGCGGTATTACAGCAGACAAGAGATGGTCAACAAAATTTAGGGAATAGAAAGTAGATAAATGAGTGGTTACTAAAATCCAACTGCCAGTTTGGGGACTGTGGAACCCACAGAGGCCAATTGATTTACCCAGTACAACCCAGTGGTGTATCTCAACACCCTCCAGTCTCAGAGATGAGAGGATGTGATATATCTCAAGGCTGGTGTGGGATGAGCCTGAAAATAGGAGGACTGCTTGACAATTACGTAAGAATTAGACCCCAGACCCTCCCCTAGCCCACAGTCAAGCAATTGCCTTTGGTCCATTAGGACACAAACAGGTTTACTCTCCAGAGGGACTGGAGGACACCAAACTCAGTTGAAGGCAGGGGTGAGGGACTAAAAAAAAAAGAAGGTGGCATAGATGAACATATATATGCACATGAAACAGTGGAAGCCACCATCTTTCCCTGTCCTGCAACCAGAACACCAGGAGCCAGACTTGTATTCCCCAGGCAGAGGATTGGAAAATTAGAACTCTTCTCAGGGGAATCTTATCTTCCCCAAAGGAAGAAAAACCTTAGGTTGGGAACCCAGTGAAACATGTAGGTCCTCACCCAACAACCCCAAGGCAAACCCACCACTGACAAACCCTCCTCCCCTCTAGTACCACAGCTAGTAAATGTATACACAATGCATACACAGGTTCAAATCAGATTTTTAGGGTTTGAACTTAAGAACGAGTCTGTGCCATTTACTTGCATTAAGACATTTCTACTAAGTTTCTGTTATGAGTTCAAACGAACACACAAAAAACTAAAGCAAAAAAGGGAAAAAATAACCCTAGGGGGAGCAGAAGCAATTGAGAAATCAGAAAATAAAGGAAAACAATTAAATCTCAGCTGTAAGAAAAGATATTGGATCTGTGCAAAAAGAATGCTGTTAACAAAAGAACAGCAAACAAGAAAAACTCTTGCAACTAAAAACATTATAGCACTTAAAAACATCATTTAAAACTTCAATAGAATGAATAGATGATTACACTTAAGAGAAGCTCCTGGAAAGCATAACAAAAAAGCTGATGAGAAGACACTGAAAAAATAAGTTAGAGAATTAAAGAATAAATCCACGAAGATCAACATCCAACTGATGAGATCATCTGAAAGAATAATCAGAGAAAGAAACTGTAAACAATAATTGAAGAAAATATTATTGAGCCAAGGGATATGGCTTTCCAGATTGAAGGGAAATATTGCATGCCCAGCATGTTAAATTAAGAAAAGACACATCGAGGCATATCATCATAAAATGTAGGATAAAGAGAAATCCCTAAAAGTTTCTAGAGAAAAAAAAAATAGTTCCATACAAAGAATTAGGAAAAAAGAATGACCGAAACTTCTCAAAAAGTAGCATTAAGAGCTAAATGACAATGGAGAAATACCTTAAAATTAGAACAAAAAATTGTATGCAATCTGTAAATCTATACCCAAACTGCAAGCAAATGTGAGAGTAGAACAAAAATATTTTAAAACATGTTAGGTCTTCAAAACTTTTTCTTCCTTTTTTCTTAGGGACCTACTGGAAGATACATTCCCCAATATGAGAGTCTAAACTAGGAAAGAGAAAGACATGAGATTCAGGAGACCAGGGACTCAACTTAGGAGACCAATGAAGGGAATTCCCAGGATGATAATGAAGATAAATCCTAGGATAACAGCTATGCCTCAGTCCTACAGCATAAACAATCTTGACTGGCATAGGAAGAACAGGACAGATGGCTCCAGGAGGAATAACTCTAAGAAAAAACAAAACCTGAAAGATTGCCTGAAGTATCTGTTCACATTGAGAAGTGCTTTATAGCTCTGTTAGAAAAGCTGCAGAAGAACTAGCATTAGCTGTGCAGATGACAACAGGAAACAAAGGAAGGAATTACTGGCTACAAAAATGTAGAAAAAGATAATGAGTAATATCATATTGCATGGCCCATCTTCGAATAATATTTACTTGATTCTATAATGCAAGACACTAAATACTGATTTAACTAAAAATGGTGCTGTCGCTTTAAAAGGCAAGTGGGAAGATGACATGTGTGTGTGTTTAGGAAAGGGGCAGAGGGATGGCATAGAGAACTAAATCTTCATCTTCCATTGAACAAAGTAAATCAATAATATCTAAAATTGAAAAAAAAGCAAGAAAAAAGACAGAGTAAATGTGATCTTTGGAAATACGGAAATAAATGCCAGAAGAAACGACAGTAAGTATTATATGTGGCTACTTCTGGAGAACAAAAGTTAGGGGTGGAGATGGGTGTAACAAGGAGCTGCTATTTGTTATTATAAGATTAAGAATGTTACTTGGCTTTTACTTTTCAGAGACACAGTATGCTATGGTGCCTACAAGCCCAAATCTGGAGCCTAACTACCTGGTTTAGATTTCAGTTCTGACACGTGGGCAAGGTAGTTAATCTCTCCATACTTTGATTCCCAGCTTTCAAATGGGAATAATAATAATAATGCCTGCCATGTGGGGTTGTTATAGGGCTTGAATCGGTTAATAAAGCACTTGAAAGAAGGATACTCAGAGTTTTATAACCATTTGCTATTATTGTTATTATGAAACTACTTATTACATAAAAATTAACATAGAAAAAATTAAGGAGTAAGCTAATTTTGCTTTGAACTCTGTTCCTGAAGACTCATTCCTTGCTTCCTCTAAAGTAATAGTCAGCATTTTATCTACTCACTTCAATTTTGCCCTAAATGTACCAACTTCTGTCCCTTTCCTCAGCTACAGAAAACATCAGTGACACAGGAACTACAGAGAAGGCTGAGGACTGCAGCTGTCACCCACACCACTGAATGGGTGCCTAAGGAACCCTCTACAGGGTCATGTAAGCCTGCTGCTGTCTGGAGAACATGGCATCAGCCTAGAATACACCAAGCCTGACTTTGAGTATGTACTTTTCAAGGCAACACATTGTAAGTCAGCCTAGATCACTGTGATCATCGTGAAAGGTCTTGCTATCCTGCCAACATCCCAGACAAACCTGTGCATGTTTAAAAAGCAAATGACAGAAGCACGCAAACACATGTTAGGAATCAATTCTTTACTAGCCTTTCAAGGGCAAAAGAGGACCCTCACCTTCTGGGCCCTGTGCTTTCTGCAGACCAGGATCTTATGGTATTATCACACCGTGGAAAAGCAGGAAGGCTGCTGCTGTACTTTACTCTCCATCACTACTCTGTTTTTATCAGTGACAGCTCATCTTCATATTAGCACCCACATAGGAAGGCACTCAGTGGTGACCTGAGACCTTGCAGTGCCCACTCCCACTGCCCCACAGCAAAGCACACACATAGACTCAGGTGGAACCCAAGTGCCTTCCCTATGAAACAGAGAGAATGAGCATTTGCTCATAGCCCTGACACCTCACTCTGAGACCTTGCATAAGTATTTTCAGTGCTTCAGGCCTCAGTCAGATCCATTGGAAAATCTTAACAGTCGTACGGACTTGAAGGATTAACACGCTTATTTCCTTTAGGGTGAACAAGGCTAAGGAAGTGAAGGGATTTGTACAAGATAACAACTGAATTAGAATTGGGACTGGAACCTCAGTCTACCGAGCCCCAGACACTGTTCTTTCCATGATGCTTTGTCACTGCCAGATGCCTAAATTACCACCTCCTGATAATCTCCCTTTTCCACATAAAAATTTAGAACAGTACCCAGCAGTCCACAAAAAGATGCTATCACTCTTTTACAATAAGTCCTTTCTAAGGCTTTGCTACTGGATTTGACCTTATCAAGAGAGTAAACTCTAAATCAGTTTAAACGGACCTTTATTTGCATACAGATAGTCAAATGGCATATATGCCAGCAAGTTCTCATGCAAAGTCAAAGACTCACCCTGCCGTAGAGGATCCCAGAGCCCTGTGGAAAGGGAGCTGCTTCTGAAGAAGAAATCAAGGTGGAGAGCCAACTGCTCCCCTCCCGCCTCCCATCCCCTGCCCACACCCACCCAAAGGCCAGTCTCTACCAAGCTGTTTGGCAACTCCGTTCAAGACAGCTTAAGGTCCAGGAGTGGATTGGGAACAGCGAACGCGCTGGCAATCATTTTCCTTTCCCTTGAGCCCAGACTTCAGTGGGCGTACAATGTGGCATTTTGCTTCTGATTTCAACCACTTCTCCAACAATTTAGCAGGAGAAAAATAAGAGCCTGTGCCAGCCCAGGAGCAGCCAGCCCCCAAACCCCCTGCATCCCTGGCATGGAGGAACCCTTGGTTACCTAGGCCAACTCCCCACCTCAAGACCTAGGGGGCAGGCCACAAATTACCTATAGGACAACACAGGAAGGTTTATCCTATGTTGAGTCCCAAGGCAAGCAGATGGGCCTCCGATCCTGGTGAAAGCAGCCTAAGATATCTATGGATGGACAAGCCATTTTATTTTAAAGCCACTCACAGCAGTTATTTGAAATTAACATTTGTTTGCTCTGGTATCGGTGTGTATTAGTCCGTTCTCACATGCTATAGAGAACTACCTGAGGCTGGGTAATTTATGGAGAAAAGAGGTTTAATTGACTCACAGTTCCACAGGCTGTACATGGCGGAAGGTGAAGGGGAAGCAAGCACATCTTTACATGTTGTAGCAGGAGAGAGAGAGAGCGAAGGGAGCAGTATCACACACTTTTAAACAACCAGATCTTAAGAGAACTCACTCACTGTCATGAGGACAGCAAGGGGGAAATCCACCCCCATGATCCAATCACCTCCTACCAGGCCCCTCTTCCAACACTGAAGATCATAATACAACATGAGATTTGGGTGGGGACACAGAGCCAAACCATATCACTATGTAGTTGCTAGAGATGGGAAGTCTAGAACACAAGAAAAGGAACATTGGGGCATATTTTCTTCATTTTTAGGTTTTCCCCTGCTTTCCTGGTCTTGCTTCCCTCACTCTTCCTCCACGTAACTGACAAGTAATACAAAACACTATCTCAATGTGTCATCCCTCACAGAGAGTTGTCCACAGCTCCTCAAATCTTCAGCATAAAGTCCCCATGAGGTTGCTTTAGATGGCAATACCAGCTTCTTTTTTGCTGCTCCCTCATCCCACCCTCTGCCTCAGTCACTGAATATCCTTTCATGAAAGATCCACTGGGTTCTTAAAATTTCTTCTATCAAGATGCATTTTTTTAAAATGTTTGTCTTTCTGGCTAGATGATGAGCACTGTATTGGGGACAGCAACTTCCATCTCTGTGTCTCCACACCCAGCACCTTGCGAGTAGAACATGCTCAGTAAAGGTGTATTGATTTCATTATTCATAAGGGCAGGAAATATGCCATATTCCTTTTTTGATCCTCTAGGTAATAAGTTCTCAAAAGTAGTTTATGAATAAGGGAATAAATCATAAAATGTTATGTCCCCAACTGAAAGAAAGTATTTGTGCTTTGTCCTCAGACATATGCACATCCAAAGACAATGATTCCAACATGCGCCTTGTCTTTAAAGAATTCATTGTGCCCTGCAGTTCCCAGGCAGCTGCCTGCCACCTGTTACTCGTGTTCCATCCCTTCAGGCCTGAGGCACTGCTGCCTCCTCTTCCATTTTTGACTTCAGGCTGTTACACGCTGCCCTGCAAGCTTCCTCCACTCCAAGTGGCACTGAAGCAGAAATGAGCTCCAGTTTGGAGATACTGGCTCTACAGACAGGAGCCACTGGGAAAGCTCACTAATGTTTTCAGATGGGTAGCTATAGCTCTAACCCACGGATGACACAGGCCTCTGGAAGGCCTCCACATTTTTCATACATTTCTATGAGAATAAGCCTTCATTATTGTCTCATCACAGTAGCCCCAGAAGTGGTGGGGCAGGGGGTGGGGAAATGGGAACATATAAAATAAGGTATGAGGGTGGAGGTTAAAAAGGATAGCCACTTTACTTTCATATTTTAATTCTGCCTTCCCCAGCCCAACACATTCACTTTGCAATAGATGTGATGGGCTGACATGTGTGTATGAAACTTAGTGAGGCTCACTGGCATTTCCCTAAAATTATCAATAATTGTCTCCCAGGAAGCAGTGGACTTTAGCCAGGATGTGGCATGGCCTCCAAAGTTTGCTATCAGTCGTTTCCATGGAAGCCTGCATTTGTCAAAGGGCCACCGGCACACCCAATAGACACATTCTGGCAGGTTTGTGAATTGCTACGACATGTAAAGGCAGGTCTGGCTTGAATTCCTAGGCTCCAGCTCCTCTGTGGAGCTCTGGTCACACTCACGACACAAACCATCTGGAGCCTCACTCTGGCACTGTGTTATTTACTTGCAGTCCAGGTGGAATTAGAGCCATAACTCACTGCCGTCCACTCCTCTTCTCTGTGGACAGCACCATACCTCATCTCAGCACTTGCTCCCTTGCCATCCATCAGCCATTCCAATTTGGGAATCACTTGCCAAAGTGGATGTTTTCTTTGGAGATTATTGTTATAAATTAACATTTTAAATTTTGGGACCAGTTCATCATTTTGGGAGACGTTTTGCCTTTTTTCCCTTATTCTCACCTGTCTCAGACTTAGGAAGTGTGAGACACTCACTTATGCTGCTCCAGTTTTCCCTTCCTCACTTCATAAAGAACTCTGGTAACCAACAGACCAAATGTCCCGACCCCTTTTGCTTCTCTGGGATGTCATCACCAAACAAACAAATAAACCAAAATGAAAAACTCTTACCAGCTCAAGGTCCTCAATGAAGAAAGCCACTGCTAGTCAGTTAACCTTGAGCACATTACCAAATCTCTCTGTGCCTCAGGTCCCTCAGGAGGAGGCAGAATAAAGCTAAGTCTTCACAATTGTACTGGGCAGTACTAGGCCATAGTGAAGGAAGGACTGGCCTTCTGTTTGGGCAAAAGAGGGAAAGGCAGCAGGCCGTGTCTGAGAATTGGAAGATTATAAGGAGTTTGCTGTGGCTGAAATCTAGAGCACAGGTGGTGGAGTGGAAAAAGATGAAACTGAAGAGGTGTGGGGGAGTCAGATGATGAAATCCCTTGAATACTTTCTAAAGAAGCTTGGATATGTTCTTCAAAGTGATATTCCTATCAGTCGTTTAAGGTTATAAGAAAAAGAGTCATCGGTTTCGAATTTATTTTTAGAGATATCATTGTCATAAATGTGGAGATTGCATTGAAGAGATACAGAAGTAAAGGGTAAAGTTTCCAAAAGTAAAAGTAAAGACCCCAGTTAGGGACTATGGCAGCTGGGCAGGTGAAGATGAATGGTTGCCTGAACCAAGGTAGTATAGGAGACCCAGAAGAGAGGACATATTTAAGAGGTTTTTAGTGCGGTCACAGGGAGTGAGGAAAATGAATGGCTCGAATAAACTTTCCAGTTTACTTGAAACTTGGAAAACTGGATGAACAGCAATGCCACTCACCAATGTAGGGAGTATAGGAAGTTTTTCAGGGAAGGGGGATGAGGAAAAGAAATCTGGTCTGAGGCTATTTTGAGTAAGTGCCCATGGAATACTCAAGAGGGGTTTTAAGTAGTGTCTTAGTATGTTTTGTGCTGTTATAACAGAATACCACAGACTGGGTAATGTATAATAAACAGACACTTATTGGCTCTCAATTCTTAAAGCCAGGAAGTTCAATATCAAGGTGCTGATGAGAGACTTGCTGTGACATCACAAGACGGAAAGGCAAAGAGAAGGCAATGGAGATGCTGCAGAGCTCTTTTATCGGAAACCCACTCCTGGGATAACGACATTGATCCATTAATGGGAGATGAACCCTCATGGCCTAATCACCTCGTAAGGGTCCCATTCCTGAATATTGTTACAATGGCAATTAAATTTTTTTTTTTTTTTTTTTTTTTTTTGAGACAGAGTCTCACTCTGTCTCCCAGGCTGGAGTGCAGTGGCCGGATCTCAGCTCACTGCAAGCTCTGCCTCCCGGGTTTACGCCATTCTCCTGCCTCAGCTTCCTGAGTAGCTGGGACTACAGGCGCCTGCCACCTCGCCCGGCTAGTTTTTTGAATTTTTTAGTAGAGATGGGGTTTCACCGTGTTAGCCAGGATGGTCTCGATCTCCTGACCTCGTGATCCGCCCTTCTCGGCCTCCCAAAGTGCTGGGATTACAGGCTTGAGCCACCACGCCCGGCTGCAATTAAATTGTAACATGAGTCTGGGAGGAGACAAGCATTCAAATCATAGTAAGTAGGCAGGAGAATTTTCAGGGAAAAGTTTGAACTGGAAAATGGAGTTGAGAGTCATTGGTGTGTACAATACACAGAACTTGAAGACACAGTAAGATGAGACCATCCAGAGGGCACATGTGGGATGAGAGGAAAGGTCTGCAGTTAAGACCCTGGGTAATCACTAACTAAAGGCGGACAGAGTTTAAAGAACAAAATGGCCACTGTGTCAATGCAACACAGACAGGAGTCTGGTAGGGCAGAAACAGGAATGAAGTGGGCTGGTGAATGAATTCTTTGAGAAAGCAAATGAGGACAGTGAATGTGTCTCTCAGGAGGCTCAAAGCAGAGACACATGGCCAAGGGAGATTGTTGGTTGGCTTGTGGGCTATTGTTGTGTTTTTAATAGCTTTTATTTTGGAATAATTTTAGATTTACAGAGAAGTTGCCTAGACAATGCCGTTATTCACATTGTTAACATCTCTCATTACCACAGTACATTATCAAAATTAAGAAACCAACATGATTCCATGCTTTATTTGACTTTCACCATCTTTTTATCAAAGGTATTTTTTCAGTTCTAAGATCCAATCCAGAGTACCACATTGCATTTAGTGTCATATTTCCTCAATATCCTCTGGTCCATCTTTCTTTGATTTTTATGACCTTAACAGGCTGGAGGAGCACTGACCAGGCAGCCTCCGGAATGTCTTCTAATATGAGTTTTACTCATGCTGAGACTGGTGTTATGGGTTTTGGGAAAGAATGCTATAGAAATGTCCTTCTTATCACATCATATCAATAAACATGATATGCACATGACAACATTGATGATGTTAACTTAAATCCCTTGGCTAATTTCTCCAAGGATTGTAGTCACTCCTTTTTCCTTACCCTGCCCTCTGCTCTTTGAAAGTGACTCACTAAGTCTAGCCCACACCCAGGTATGAGAGTGGAGCTGAGGGTGGGAAATAAGCTTCACTTTTTCTTTTGTTTTTAAGATGACAAACATCTCCCCAATTCAGCCTGTAGTCTTCATTGTCTTCTTTATCTTAAAATTGCAAAACTTGGCATCTCCAGCACACAGTAGAATACTTGATCATATGAGATTTGATTTTGTTCATCTGTTATTTCGCATGTGTTATTCAGGGCTGTAGGCAAAATAGCTTAATAAACAGCCTAGTGCTCATACTATACTCCTTCCTTTCTTCAACCGTTTTGGTTGCCATGTCCTATCATTTTTACCAACTACATATCTCTTAAACTCCATCACAGGTGATCATTGAAAAAAGCTTTGCCAGATCAACTGACTCCTAAGTTCCTCATCTTTTCTTCCAGGTAGAATCCCATCCTCGTCCCTGACTCCTAGTATATACAGAAGGACAGCAATAGAAATACAACTCCCTGAAGGTGTTCTCTGATATGGTTTGGCTGTGTCCCCACACAAATCTCATCTTGAATTGTAGCTCCCATAATTCCCATGTGTTGTGGGAGGGACCTGGTGGGAGATAAGTGAGTCATGGGGCAGTATCCCCCATACAGTTCTCATGGTAGTGAATACGTCTCACAAGATCTGTTGATTTTATACGGGGTTTCCCTTTTCACTTGGCTCTCATTCTCTTTTGTCTGCCACCATGTAAGATGTGCCTTTTGCCTTCTGCCATGATTGTGAGGTCTCCAGCCACAGGGAGCTCTGAGTCCATTAAACCTCTTTTTCTTTAAAAATTACCCAGTCTCAGCCAGGTGCGGTGGCTCAAGCCTGTAATCCCAGCACTTTGGGAGGCCGAGGCGGGTGGATCACGAGGTCAGGAGATCGAGACCATCCTGGCTAACACAGTGAAACCCCGTCTCTACTAAAAATACAAAAAATGAGCCAGGCATGGGGGCGGGCACCTGTAGTCCCAGCTACTCAGGAGACTGAGGCAGGAGAATGGCGTAAACCCAGGAGGCAGAGCTTGCAGTGAGCCAAGATGGCACCACTGCACTCCAGCCTGGGCAACAGAGCGAGACTCCATCTCAAAAAAAAAAAAAAAAAAAAATTACCCAGTCTCAGGTATGTCTTTATCAGCAGTGTGAGAACGGACTAATACATTCTCTGTACCTATGGCCAGTCTCTAGTGTGTTAAACAGGATACAGAGTGAAAGCACAATGCAGCACATGAACCTAAATGTTCCTTTCTCAATTGTTCTTCAATTCTTAGGCCCAAAAGCCTCTGTTTTGGCTTCAAAGCTTAGAGCTTATCCTGAAGAAACAGCTCATAAAATGTCCCATTCCTGATGTTTTTCACAGAAAATCCCCAGAAATATGTGTTTGAACAAGAATCTTCTCTTTTCCCCATGACTATGCTTGCAGGGTGGCTGGGAGGTCAGGAAAAGACAAGCAAGGTAACTGGTTCCAGAATCTGTTCTGCCACTAACCTACTATGGGAACCCGGTTAGCCATTCCAACTTCCATACCTCAAGTATGGCATTGGTAAAATGAAGGGTTTGAGCTGGCTGATCTTAGCTCATTCAATTCAGTCCACCAGCTACCTTATTAAGTGGCTTCCACTTGATTCCATTTCTGAGATTTCTCTGTTATAGTCATAGAACATTGTGATTGGCTTTGGGAATGTTGTGGGGGAAGCCATATCCCAGGAGAGTCACCTGGAAAAGGAATTAGGGCTGTGCAGGTTACATTCCATTCCAACTCGGTGAATTGCATGAGATAAATGTGAGGAATCCCAGAGGAAAGAAGGGGCTCCTAACCTCTTGAGAGACACTGCATGCTTCTTCCCAGAGGGCTAGAGACTTGGCAGCCCTCAGTTGCCTTCAGCCTTATCCTATCAAGTGGAGTTAGCTTGTGTTGAGCTCGCATGACAGATGGCTCTTTGGGCCTCCAGAGTGCACCTCAGCCATCACCAGATTGTCAAACTGCAAACAAAAGCCATTCATTGCCCT
The DNA here is from genome assembly GCF_037993035.2 of Macaca fascicularis. NCBI lineage: Eukaryota > Metazoa > Chordata > Mammalia > Primates > Cercopithecidae > Macaca > Macaca fascicularis. The sequence goes on along the minus strand of NC_088387.1, from coordinate 102,848,010 downwards.
CATCTCCTCTCTTGATTTCTTCCTAGCTTTGTAATCTTTAAAGCAGAAGATAAGCCATAACTGTCAGAGGGTCTGCAATCTCCTGCCTATATATGTGAACAATATTTTTCTGAACCTCAAAGATCAATGCATACGATTAAAGAATATTTTGCTATTCTTGACTGCATAGACAGTATAGGTAATATAGTTTCAATACTGTTATTTTTTTACATCACTTCAGGGGTTTCTAATCTCTTCTAAGAATTACCAAATAGAGTCAAAATGAGATTGTCTTAGAAAGTATGGATGAAGGGCTGCCTTGCACATATTTACTCTTCTCCCTTTTCCTCTTACTGTTAGAGGATCCTTCCTGCAAAGAGCTAAAACCCTTATAAGGTGAAAGAAGAAAAGGGAAATGAGGAGAATATCTGGGCAAACTTGCTTTCAGGTGAAGGAGATAGCCAGCACCGTAGGATGAGAGGGACCTGGGATCAGACTTCCACCTCAAATGTTACATTTGCTGATATCTAAAATCTAACCATTAGAAATTTATTACTTCAACAGAAATGTTTATTCATAATTAAACAAAATCCCTCACAATGTCTAGACCCAAGGTTGTTTTCAATCACTGACACCTTCAGGCAAAGGCTTTGATATCAGGTGAGCGATTACTGGAGGGTAGTACAGCATCATGTGTCTGAGACAATAGAGGGGGCATAGGACCCAGATGCTCCCTAGTGGGGTGTCAGAGTGTGAGATCTTCTGGTTCCCTCTAATCCCAAAGAGAAAGAAAAAGACACATAGAAGGACATGGCCAGTGTCATGGTGGCAGTGGCAGATGTCTTTATCCACTGCAATGGGAGCAACTGGGCACCTCTACCATTAGTCAAAAAAGCATGAACTGGGAATGCAGGGGCCTGAACTTTACTTAGAATTTCAACTATAGAGTCAGAAGGAAGGTAGCATAATCGCTAACATTTTCCCCAGCTTAAATGGTCTATGTTGACTTCAGATTAGCAGATATTTTCCCAAATTGACAGGAAAACTAGGAAAGACAAGAGGAGGAGGAAAGACTGGGATGTAAGGAAGATGAAGAGGAAAAGAGAATTGGAGACGTAAATGTAGATGTACTCTTGTTGAGACTGCCCATATGCGAAACATATACCTTCTCTAGTGGTTCCAGGAAACATTTCTCTCTTTCTCCTCTGTGCTTTACATTCCAATATAGTAAATCACATTCTACTGTGCCTTAGATTCTCTTAATAGCTTTAATTCCACTTGTGCCACAATTTACAAAATAATTGAAAATCCATTATTTTATTTGATCTCCCACCCCTCTAAAACAAGAGGAAGAAGAAAAAGAAAAAGGAAACCTATGAATTTGGCAGGAATTCCTATTCCCTTTCCCAGGGAAAGATCCTGGGGCTCAGTGATTTGCAAAAACTCTCACATATAGCACATCATGGGGTCAGCTGGACCCAGACTCCAGTCACTAGTCTTCATCCTTGACAGGTGCTCCTTTCTTAATACCCAGTTCTGTGGAGCTATCAGGTTTCTTGAAGGTGTCCTCAAGCAAAGCCTGCTGAACGTGAATTTTATCGCCCTCACTGACTGTTCGAACTTCTACTCCAAAAGAGCATATGAAAATGAAGCTTAGAGTTAGCTTAGCTGCTTATATCATTGGTAGGACAGCAGTTTTCAAACTATACTTCTTACAGCCTTAGAGATCCGCCAAGCATCTCCTGGGCTTCTGGATGTTTTTGAGCTGAGCAGCTGGGTGCTCTAGGCTTTCCCTCTGATTCCATCTGAGAAACTCCACTTTTATCTGCTTTATTTACTGGTCTCCCTGTAGGTATTAAGAAGTGTTTGAGAACCACTACAGGGCAGGTTGTAGTCTCTAGTGTTATTTCCAGCCTGAACCCAAGTTCCAGTTTCTTTACATGACATGCCAATAAATCTCTGCTTCATGGCCTCCCAACAGAAGAGGTAAGACAGAAGCAGCCCATTGGTCTTCAAGACATATTGTCATCTGTCACATCAGGATGCCCCTAGGGAGTCTTAAATCCAGAGAAACATGGGAGTAGTCATTTCACATCTTAAGACCCCTTGATGAGCGAAACCTCATTACCACGCGTACACAGTAGCTGATATTTTACACAGACTAACTGGCCTGTTTTCATTCTTTTTAAATACCCAGAGGTATCCCACCTACATGAGGAGCTGAAGGCCTACAAACTGTGACTATAAAAAAAGTTTGCACACTACACAAGTGCTAAAGAGCACCTGAAACCACTTTGCGTCTATTTGTTTTGCCCCCTAATATGAACACTGGTATATTAGTGTTTCTTTTGAATTCCCCTGGGTTTGTATATTATACACCCAAGTTTTAGTTCAAACTGAGTTTTCACAGCTGGATTATAAACCAATGGAAATGTTGACCCAGCACCAACTATATCATTCCAAACAGGTGTTGCTTTAATTAGCTTTATCGTAAAACAAAAATTAAAATTAAAGGAAAACATTTTAATGTGCCTAAGACTTTCTTATGGTCTTAGAGGGAACTGGCAAATTGTTGAGGACTTTCAAGCCTTATCTCCTTTTCTCAGAGGTTCTCTGAAAAATTCAGCAACACTTCTGAAGCTACAATAACACACCAATGCTTTAAGAGGAGAAAACATCTGGCCACCCTGGCATTTTTGCCAGTGAAGGAGAAAGTTTTTAAATGAAGGGAGAGAGGCTTCAAAGTCCATTCCCCTAAGTCTTAGATGTCTTACCTCAGGCAGGGAGAAGACAGAAAGGTAAGGCTTGGGATGTTACTCCTCATCTGAAAGGAGATTATCACTATGTTCCATGCAAAGACAAGGAAGTTCTCTGTAATTTCAATTCAATGCAGAAAGCATGGCTACTGTGTACTTATTAGAAAGGTGGAAGAGAGGTTGCAGAACTCCTACCCCCAAGATGTATTCAAGCTCATTGTCTCACACATAAGAAGCCATTTATAGAACAAATTAAACTTGTGTATGAATTAGTTCAGGGGTGTCAACCTTTCAGCCAGAAAGCACAAACTTCCTCTGGATGTTTAGGATGACTTTCTGGAAGAGGAAGCTGAGTGAGAGGCTAGGTTAGGAGATTGACTGTGTAGAAAGGAGGCAGTGGAACAGCTCGGGCTGGGGAGACTGCATGAGTAAAGACAGGGAGCAGTGGTTCTCCATCTTCAATGTGTACCAGCCCCCCGGAGGGCTGCTTACAACAGGTCCCTGGGCCCCCAAAGACTGATTCAGTGGATTTGAGATGGGGGTCCAACAAAGTGTATTTTAATAGGTTCTGAGTTGATGCAGACACTGCTGTTCTGAGGGCCACACTTGAGAAACACTGGCATAGAGAAAGGATTGTGCAAGGACGTCAGGATTTAAGTGCAGGTGCTTGGCTTAACTGTAAGAGAATTTGTACAGAAGAGTGGAGAAAATGTTTTTTGTTTGTTTGTTTGTTTTTGTTTTTTTTTTTGAGACGGAGTCTCACTCTGTCGCCCAGGCTGGAGTGCAGTGGCCAGATCTCAGCTCACTGCAAGCTCCACCTCCCGGGTTCTCGCCATTCTCCTGCCTCAGCCTCCTGAATAGCTGGGACTACAGGTGCCCGCCACCTCGCCCGGCTAGTTCTTTTTTTTTTTTTTTTTGTATTTTTTAGTAGAGACGGGGTTTCACCGGGTAAGCCAGGATGGTCTCGATCTCCTGACCTCGTGATCCACCCGTCTCGGCCTCCCAAAGTGCTAGGATTACAGGCTTGAGCCACCGCGCCCGGCCGAAAATGATTTCTTAAACAAATAAACAAAAACTAACTTGTTGGTTGATGATGTGAAATAATCACTTTTTATCTAAAATATAAAAAATAAAAGTAATTTTCAGTGTAACCCTCTTTCCAGACACCCAATATGTCTGGTTCACTTTTCTCAAAGGAAAGTTTTGGCCGGGCGTGGTGGCTCACACCTGTAATCCCAGCACTTTGGGAGGCCGAGATGGGTGGATCACGAGGTCAGGAGATCGAGACCATCCTGACTAACACGGTGAAACCCCGTCTCTACTAAAAATACAAAAATTAGCCGGGAGTGGTGGCGGGCGCTTGTAGTCCCAGCCATACGGGAGGCTGAGGCAGGAGAATGGCGTGAACCCGGGAGGCGGAGCTTGCAGTGAGTGGAGATCTCGCCACCGCATTCCAGCCTGGGAGACAGAGCGAGACTCTGTCTCAAAAAAAAAAAAAAAAAAAAATTCTTTACTGAGCATTATGTATGCTGCTGTACCCATGTTATCTCATTTAGTCCCCATGTAAAGGTAGCTGCAATAAAAATAATCACAATAGTAACAATGACAATGGTGACTATTTACTTTGCATCAACTAAGCATTTCGCTTGCCTTCTAATTGTATCCTTGTAGGCACAGGCTGCATGTTCAATGAGATGAAGAGAGGTTCTGTTACTCTTAAACACTGTATCTTCTCACAGAGACAAAATCTTCTTTCTTACTCCCAGAAAACTGCCAACTTCTCTAACCCTTTCTATTACCCAGATTATGGTTTCAGCTCTTTTGAGATACAAGGAACACAGAAACGCTAAAGTACATTAAGTGACAGAGAAATCATGACACTATATAGAGAAGAATTAAAATAGGGGAGACCACACAACTGGGTCTCTTGAAAACACAACAGCATTCATAATTGGAGAGCTGTCTGATGATACTCTCAACCTGTCTCCTCAGAATTAGCTCAGGTGTGTCAACCTTTCAGCCAGAAAGCACAAACTTCCTCTGGATGTTTAGGATGACCTTCCGGAAGAGGAAGCTGAGTGAGAGGCTAGGTTAGGAGACTGACTGTGTAGAAAGGAGGTAGTGGAACAGCTCGAGCTGTTCTCTACCGTACCATCCATTGTTCTCTACCGTGAAGGCCCGCAATTCTTCTGAAGCAACTTCTTTCTCCGATGCCTCTCTTCTCTGCTCTTCTGGGGTGTGTGTGTGTGTGTGTGTGTGTGTGTGTGTGTGTGTGTGTGTGCACGCGTGCCAACCCCACCCCCCTAAGAGAAAGAATCTGATTGGTTACCAGTCACCATTCAACATGGGGCACCTCTATCAGGCAGTTGTTGCACCACGATTCCTAACAAGCTGTTGGTCCAGCCTATAGAGCAGCAGCACTGTCCAACAGAAATATAATGCCAGTGACAAATAAAAGCAACATATGTGATTTTTAATTTTCTAGTAACTACTTTAAGAAAGTAAACTGAAAAAGGTGAAACTAACTGTAATAACATTTCATCTAACCCAGCATATCTAAATTTATATTTTAACATGTGTTGGGTAAAAAAAAAAAAAGTAGTAATATGTTTTACTTCTTTTTTATATATTAAGTCTTTGAAATCGTGTGTATATTTTATACTTGGACCATATCTTAATTCAGATTAGTCACATTTCCAGTGCTCAATAGCCACACTTCCAGTACTCAATAGCCACATGTGGCTAGTGCCTATTACACAGAACAGTATATTAAGTTGTTTTTGGCCAGAGGACTAACCTTTAGTTGCAACCAATATTGGTCAGAATAACAGGATCAAATGATATAATATGCTGAGAGAACTACCCCCATTTTCTTCATGAAAGGTATTAAGGGCAAGAAGGGCATTCAGGGTCCCACAATCCATTCTCCTGCTTGTCCAAAGATGGTGTCAGTAGGTCTCCACCATCAATTAATATAAATAGGCTTCTTCCTAAGCTGTACGGGTACTTTTATTCTGGTCTTCCCTATTAATAGACTAGAGACTACCTTTGTCTTTCTCCTATTTCCCAGTGATCCGGTAATTACTTTTACTTTAATAGCATTGAGTCTAGTTTTTATGTCAGTGCCAAAGTTACCTTCAGCCATTTTTAATAACCCACATTCTCATACACATACATGCACCCAGGCTCATGTACATTTATTTCCATAAAGCTTGTGATATATTTACCATATTTTATAAGACTTATGACCATAAAAGATCAATAAATTTTATCTCCTCTTATATACACTTACTTAGTACATACCTCTATGGCAGCATTTATTACTATTATGGTAGAGATGTGTTTATTCATTTCCCCTTCCAGATAATGCACTCAATAAAGTCACTCTTAAATTCCCAAGGCTTAGCAAAGTATCTAGCACATAAATACCAATAAATATGTGATGGTTGAATAAATAAATGAATTACTATATTCTTATTTATCTTGAAAATTCTCAATTGAACCTGATTATAAATGGATAAAGATTTTAGAATGAAGAAAAATTTTAAAGTACATATAAAACCTTGCATAATCATCTGTATAATCTTTTTACCCTGATTATTTGCTTTAGAGAAGGAACTACAAGCTTTGCTTCAAAATAGAATAGACTCAAAAGGGAACCAAGGTGTGCAATATGGTGTAACAAGAGCACCACTGAATAACAAATAAGGCGTTCTCCTCTCAGGCATTACAATTAATTTGCTCTACGAATGTAAATAAGTCCCTATGTTGTGTTATATTTAATGTTAAAATTAAAGCACTCTGGTTAGTTGATTATAAAAGTCCTGTCTATGTCTAACTTTCTATGATTATAGAAATTCAAAAGTTGCAGATGAATAACATTTAAAAACAATCTGAGTCAAGGCTTTTATTATTTGCAGTGGGAAAGATCTTAACTGATAATGGAGTATTTGATGCTTTGCTCTGCTATTACTTGTTTATGTGTGCACCTCAAATTAGACTAAATTCTTCACAGCAAAGACATTATCTTGGTATAATTAACAGCTGAAACAGAGAATGGCACAGGTTGGATTTGAATAAATGTTTGACTCTGAATACATGCATGAGTAACTATTACCCATATCAAATACACAGGATTGCCTTTGCTAAACAGTTAAAAGCAGGTGGGATGATGGCCCCTATTTGTGATATCTTTGTTTCAGACTTAAAGTCTGAATACAAATAAAAAGTTCTAACACTCCCACTTTGTGTCATATAGGCAGGAAATTCTTCCAATATATTTATAATTTCTTGAGAAAGACATATTGATGTCTTCCATCATGATTGTGAATTTACATATATGTCCTTGTTCTCACTCATAAGTGAGAGTTGAACAACGAGAACACATGGACCCAGGGAGGGGAACAACACACTGAGGCTGTGAGGAGGTGGGGGGAAAGGGGACGGAGAGCATTAGGACAAATACCTAATGCATGTGGGGCTTAAAACCTAGACAATGGGTTGATAGGTACAGCAAACCACCATGGCACATGTATACCTATGTAACAAACCTGCACATTCAGCACACGTTCTTTAAATTCCATCAAATTTTGCTGTTTTTGAAGGTATTTTATTAAGTGTAAGCAAATTTCAAATTGTTGTGCCATAATAGTGGATTAATCATTTTATCAGTAAGAAATGGATTTATCTGTGTAATGCTTCTTGTCTTAGAGAAGATTAGTAATAGTGTAGCCACATCATCTTTCTTTTGATTAAGGTTTGCATCAGAGGTGTAAATGTTAAAACAACAAAGTTTTGGCCGGGCGCGGTGGCTCAAGCCTGTAATCCCAGCACTTTGGGAGGCCGAGACGGGCGGATCACGAGTTCAGGAGATCGAGACCATCCTGGCTAACACGGTGAAACCCCGTCTCTACTAAAATACAAAAAAAATTAGCCGGGCGAGGTGGCGGGCGCCTGTACTCCCAGCTACTCGGGAGGCTGAGGCAGGAGAATGGCTTGAACCCAGGAGGCGGGGCTTGCAGTGAGCTGAGATCCGGCCACTGCACTCCAGCCTGGGCAACAGAGCTAGACTCCGTCTCAAAAAAAAAAAAAACAAAAAACAAAAAAAACAAAGTTTTAACACTCAGAATTTCTGAATGTTTCACAACATTGCAAGCCCTTAATAGCTGGCTCCAGTATACTACTGGTTTGCCTAATATAGCTTTTCCATATTTTTACTTTCAACAATTTTGTCTTCTTATGTTTAAAGTGCATCTCCTTTGAGCAGTATATGGTTGGACTTCTTCCAAAATCTAGCTTAATCTTTTTTTGTTTTGTTTTCTCAAGAAGTGTTACTCTGTCACCTAGGCTGGAGTGCAGCAGCATAATCATAGCTCACTGTAGCATTGACCTCCGGGGCTCAAGTGATCCTTCCACCTCAGCCTCTCAAGTAGTTGGAACTACATATGCACACCACTATGTCCACCTAATTTGTTATTTTATTTTTTTGTAGAGATGGGGTCTTGCTATGCTGCCCAGGCTGGTCTTGAATTCCTTGGCTCAACTGATCCTCTTGTCTCAGCCTCCCAAAGTGCTGGGATTACAGGTGTGAGCCTCTAGGCTACTTTAATCTTTTAATTAGGATATATAGGCCATTTACATTTAATTGAACTACTAAAATATTTGGGTTTATATTAATATCTGTTTTTTCATCTGTCACATTAATTTTGTTCCCTTTTTCTCCTTTGTTGGCCTTTCTTTGGCTTAATCAAGTATTCCCTATTACCTATTACCACTTATAGTAGTTCATTAAATAAACATTCATTTAGTTTTGTTTCGGTGGTTATCTTGAAGACCACAGCGTGTATTTTTTTATTTATTAGAAACTAATACAAATTTGTGCCTCTACCCCTTCACTGACATGGAAAGAGCCTTGGAAACCTTGAACTTTTTAACACTGAGATTTAAAAGGCCCTGTATCTGGGGCCCTCCAAGACTATCCCAAGTTTTTATTATTCACTAGGAGGATTCACAGAACTCAGAATATAGTTATGCTAATAGCTATGATTGATTACAGCAAAATGATACAAAACAAAATAAGCAAAGGAAAAATGTACATATAGCAGAGTTCAGAGGGAACCAGACACAAACTTCCAAGAGACCTTTCCCAGTGGAATTATATAAGAAGTACTTAATTCCTGTAGCAACAAGTTGTGACAACACTTGTCAAATGCTTGTCTACCAGGAAAGATTATTAGAGACCTACCACCCAGGATATTTATTAAATATTGGTCATATAGACAACTTCTGTCTAGCATGTACCAAAATTTCAGACTTCCAGAAGGAAACCAGGTGTTCAGCATAAACCATATGGTTCACACAAACTCTTTACACACAGTGAGCCACTCATATTGGCTCAGGAAATGGTGGGAACCCTCCTAAAATTCAAGTTTCCAGATGCAGAGCCAACCTTGCAAGCAGGCCTTTCTATTGATAGCAGTCTAAGGACTGTTACATTAGTTTTTCTATTGCACAACCCTCTGTATCCTTCCTGTTATTGTTAACATGTATTTTATTTCTACATACACTGTAAATCTCATTAAATATTATTGTTTTCTAGTATCAATATTAATTTAGATTTACCCATATATTTAACTCTTCTATTGTTCTTCATTTCTCCTTGCATTTTCTGTGTTTCTGAATGAAAGTTTCCCTTAAGTATTTCCTGCAGGGAAATGAGTAGGGAATGAGTTCTCTCAGCTTTTGTCAGGAATGCCTTTATTTGTTATTTGTTTTTGAGTATTATTTTTTTACTGGCTATAGAATTCTGACAGCTTTTATTTTGTTTCAGCACTTTAGCGATATCATTCCATTGTCACACAGTTCCTTTCATTTCTGTTGAGAAGTGAACTGTTAGTCTTAAAGTTGCTCTTTCAAAAGTAACATATATTTTTTCCCCTTTGGCTATATTTACGATTTTCTCTTTATTTTTTGACAGTTTTACTCTGATATGCCTAGGTTTTGGATTTGCAGTGCTTCTTGAATAAATTCTCAGCCATTTTTCTTCAAGTATTGCCTCTGCCCCATTCTCTAATTATGCTAGGTTTAGACTAATGACTCTCAATTTGGAAAATTTTGTCCCTAGGACAAAATATCCATAAAACAAACAATTATTTGGCTCAAAATGCCAATAGTGCAGAGGTTCAGAAACTCTGTGTTAGATTTTTCACCATATTTTATGTGTCTCTGACATTATTTTCTCTAATTCTTATGCTTTTTTGTCTTCATGCTTCACTGTGAATATTTTCTACTAACCTATCTTCTAGCTTACTGAGCTCTTCTTTAGCTCTGTCTAATCTGCTGTTCACCTATTTCTTAATATCAGATATTAAAACTTTATTCCTAAAATTTTCCATTTGATTATTTTATATAGATTCTAATTCTATAATGAAATTGTTCATATTGCCATCTATTTTATTAAACATTAATTAAAAGTATTTTTAAACATATCTAATAATTTGAATATCTGGGTTACATATCTCTTTATCTTGTTTATTTATTGATCTTGTTTCTTAGAATGCCTAATCATTTTTTATTGAATGTCAGACATTGTGTATGAAAATTTTTAATGCTTTGAATAATGCAGTATTCTTTTAGGGGGGATTCGGCCTCTCTTCTGAAGGCAGGAGGAGACAGATGGTCTCAATCTAATCATAGATGGAACTGACTTGAGACGATTTACATCACTGGAAAACTTGGTCTACCTCTGCCTGTAGAATATAACCTTCCAGTGGTCCCAGCTCAGAGCCTGAAGTGTCTGCAATGACTCCTCCTCTTTTTCAAGTTTTAAACCCAATTTTTAAAAAATTTCTTGGCACCATGTGACCGCCAAAGACTCTGCTCTGTTTTTCAGTTGTTACTGTTTAGCTTTGCAGCCTCTTGCCCTATATTGCTCAATTATCAAACGCCCAGAGAATAAAAATGGTGCCAAATATCAGGCTCCCTTTTCTGTACCTTTCTTCTCTCCAGGATTTTAGCCCTCACATTTTAGCTGTCTTGGAAATCCAGAATTCCAACTTCTTGTTCCCCAGACCTTAACATTGCCTAAAGCTGTACCACTTCTCTGCCCATTAGAAGTGCTCCTCTGATGGGCTAATGTGAAGGTTGCAGATACTAGGATGAAAACACTCTTGGCAGCCCCAAACAAACTGAAGCTGGGAAAGCATGAAGACAGAAGGCTAATGCTTGTATGTCTGAGACAAGATTGTCCCAAGGACTTTTTAAAATAATCTCAAAAGAAATTTTTTCATGTCCTTTAAGCATCTCATGCTTTTTATGACCTACATTTTGCATGCATGCACATATTTCTATGACCAGATTTAACACTAGAAATTCTTTAGGACTGCAGCAATTCAGATAAAATGTTCTCAGAAGAACACTTGCCTTGTAACGGCATCTCCACCAATGAACTGATGCCAATTCCAGCTTTGAGCCTACAGAACCAATAAAAGTCTTTCTAAGTAGCTTATGTAAACTTCTCCCTTTTTGCCAAATAAAAGCTTCCTCTTACCTTCTCCTCTTCAGGTGCACCTGAGACTTGCCATAGCTGTGCATCCCAGGTTATAATCCTCTTTGCTTACTCTTGAATAAAATCATTAAATTAAGAGGTAAGTTTTTGTTTTGTTTTGTTTTTTTGTTTTTGAAACTGAGTCTTTCTCTGTCAGTGGTGCGATCTTGGCTCACTGCAACCTCTGCCTCCTGGGTTCAAAGGATTCTCCTGCCTCAGCCTCCCGGGTAGTTGGGATTACAGGCACATGCCACCACACCCCGCTAATTTTTTGTATTTTTAGCAGAGACAGGGTTTCACCATGTTGGCCAGGCAAGTCCCTTGACCTCAAGTGATCCCCCCACCTCGGCCTCCCAAAGTTCTGGGATTACAGGCCTGAGCCACCGCACCCAGCCCTAAGAGATAGTTTTCTCTGATTTTTTTTTTTTTTTTTTTTTTTTTTTTTTTTTGAGGCTGACACTTATCCCATACTAAAAATTGTCAAATGTCCTGACTAGAAAAACAGCATGTTCACCTCACTGAGCTTTCTTTCTTCCAGTATCTGGCCCCTCAAGTGTGTTAGTAGTGCCATCATGCCTTTAGACACTTTAAAAAATCAACCTTCTCTTCTGGTTGTTCCTGGCAGGAGTTTTAAGTCTGCCACAAACTACTGCATCATGGCCAGAAGTATAAGTCTATATTTAGAAGTTAGGTTAGACATAAGGAAAATACTTATGTATTTTTCTGTGACTATTACTGGATGCTTCACTGAGTCATCAAAGGTAGAAGTAGTCTCCTGCCCCATTTAAAAGCTGGAAGGAACTCCCAGGGACCTGCAATAAGTAAAGAGGCATGTATCATAGGCAGGGGTGCAGAAAGAGGGTCAGCAACACAAATAATGTTTCATGATTTCTTGTGACTCTATGGATCTCTCAATTCTGCTAATACTTGAACATTCAGAACGTGAACACAACATGTGTTTTATTCCCACAGTTCTCATTTTGGTTTGCACATAATGCAGAGATAGACAATTACAACCTAAAGTAGAATGAAAATATAAGGGCTCTATGTTTGCATAATATTTCCAGTTTGATTACAGTCATGAAATACAGTATATTTGTACTTTTTACATTAAATCCCATGAGTGGTTTAAATTTTTTTAAAAAAAATATGTTTTCAGAATAAGGAGATTTAAAAAGGATTTCATATAGTCTAGGAATTTCAACTAAGGTTTTCCAGCAACACCACACTCATACCACCTCAGGCATTTGCCAATCTGTTATAAAAGAAAAACCCTACGTGTATTCACATACAGTCATTGAAAGAGCCTTAAGCATACTTCCTGTGTAAATTGAGTGTGCATATTAAGTGGGAAGTGAATGGTACATGTGTGAAATCTTGGTTATTCAGTTTAAGGCCCAGCGAGATTATTAACATCACTTTGCAGGCTCTGTGCAGCAGAGTCAGTGATGACCATTTCCCTGAGATGGATTCAGGTGGAGGGAACCCTGCCAGGAGGAGGCCTGAACACTGCAGGGGCAGCAGCCTGCTTGCTTTTTGAAGCAGCTTGCTGCCTGGCATTATTGGGGCTGGGGGTGCAGGGGTGCAGGGGAGACAACAGGCACTTCTGTAAAAGTGGTTCCAGTGTGTGATAGGAGACTTTTTTCTCCATCTCCACCTCTCTGGTCCATCTCTTTTAGATGAGCCCTGAGCCTGTGGGCTTAGGATTTGTGAGGATAATTTGCAAGGGAGCTTGATGTGGTACTAACAACCCTGAACTGTGGATTCTGACGCTCTTAGCTAATTATTTGACTTTGGGTTAGTCCTTCCCCTTCTTTGCCTGATTGTTCTCTATCCTAAATGAAGGGGTATGAGTGAATGATCCTAACAATCGCATGCAGCCAAAACAGCCTTGGGTTCAGGACTCCCTTTGGACAGTTAAAGACTCAGAGTGGCAGGAAAGCCATCTGATTACTTCAGTGGAGTCTGCTCTGTGACGAAATTCTCAACAAGACTGAGCTTTTAGCTTTTCTTCAGCCTTCCACCATTCAGCATTTTGCCCTGGAGATACAGATAGAGTTCTATATCTTGTGCATTTCTTTTTTTTTTTTTTTTCTAATTTTACCACATAAGGCTGAGCATAACTGAAAACATAACTCGTTATCTACTCAACATCAAAATGTATGTTAAAATTCTTACAATGGTCATTTTAAAAATTATCTTTCTGTAACACATGCAAAGCTGAGTTCCCCAGTGTTCCAGTTCAACATACAATCAATTCAGAAGAGATTGCAAACAATTTTGAGTATTTATTGAAGTCTGATAAAATGGCAAAGAGGTATAACAAAATGCAACATATAGGCAACAATTCTTCAAAATTTGCTTTAAATCATTATCTTTCCAAAGTTTTGCCGATCACAGCATGGTGAAAACAGAGAAAACCTGTTTTCTCACAGTTTCCTTACTGCCAAAAGTGCTCCTAAAATTTAACTCTCAGTGGCTCTCACCTTCCTCTAGCTTTCTGCCATCTTTTCACATTTCTAGGTCTCTGCTTTCCCCCAACTATTTGCCCTTCCAAAATGTAAATCAATTCAGCTTGTCTTAGTTTCATTTCAGTCCTCTTTTTACCAGTTATCCACACTGATACCACAAACTCCAGGGCCTAGGAGACATAGTAGAACTCTCCTTTAGAAGTCTATGCTTGTTTGCTGGGGGTGGGATGGGGGTCAGAGGTGGGAACTAGGGTCCAAATATATTCTTCTTAAAGCCCTTTAAAACTATCTGTCATAGGGTGGGCAATGTGGTGCATACCTGTAATCCCAGCACTTTGGGAGGCCAAAGTGGGAAGGCCACTTGCACCCAGGAGTTCAAGAGCAACGTGGGCAACATGGTGAAACACTGTCTCTACAAAAAATACAAATATTAGCTGGGCATTGGTGGTGCATGCCTGTAGTCCCAGCTACTTTGGAGGCTGAGGTGGGAGGATCACTTGAGCCCAAGAGGTCAAGGCTGCAGTGAGCCATGATCATGCCACTGCACTTTGGCCTGGGCAACAGAGTGAGACCCTCTCTCAAAAAATGTATCTATCTGTCTATCATATTTGTGTTATGACAGCTCATTAATAGTTTTTTAAAAAGCTACAAGGTAACAAAAATTCTTTTTGGCCACACTTTACTACTCATTTCCTTATAAAATCCACTTTTAGCAAAGAACCCTGCTAAATCAGTTTAGCAAGAACCCTCACCTTCAATATCTCATCACTCTGGATATGTGTTCAGTTTCTTCATCCTCCATCCACCATCCCCAGGTGATGTCTGATCACCCTGGCCTGCCTTCAGCAAGAATTCTCTTAAGTCAATTTAGCCACAGGCCCCCTTACCCCTGATGTTTCCTCTTGGGGATGTTCTATCCTCTGACCTCCACCCTGCTCCTTGGCTATAAACTTCCACTTGCCCATGCTGCATGTGGAATTGAACTCAAGACTCCATTGCAGTGGTCCCTGTGATTATCACGATGGTGCTAAATAGTCTTACTTGGCTTTAACAGTATCATTGAATCATGTTTTTTAGCAAAGCCACGGACCAGTACAGGTCCATGGCCTGTTAGGAACTGGGCTGCACAGCAGGAGGTGAGCAGTGGGCAAGTGAGCACGACTGCCTGCGCTCTGCCTCCTGTCAGATCAGCAGATGCATTAGATTCTTATAGGAGCGGGAAGCCTATTGTGAACTGCGCATGCGAGGGATCCAGGTTGCGTGCTCCTTATGGGAATCTAATGCCTGATAATCTGAGGTGGAACAGCTTCATCCCCCAAACCATCCCCCTCCCCCTGCAACTGCCCCCAGTCCATGGAAAAATGTTCTTCCATGAAACCAGTCCCTGGAGTCAAAAAGGTTGGGGAATGCTGCATTATGGAACTCAGGTGCAGAAAGGTTAAATCACTTGCCCAAGTACTTACACTGATAGGGTTATAATTTGACTCTAGGTATTTTCATTTCAAATTCCAAAAATTTACCACTTCACTGAACTTCTCCTAACTTTATTATTTTTCTTTTCACATGCACACAAACATACATGGATGTGTGAGCATGCTCGTGCAAGCATACACACACACACAGACAGAAACTAATTGAAACACAGCCAGATATTATTACATATGTTCAGAGTGTTCTATATATATACATATATACACACAAACACACACACAATCATGTATTAAATAAACAAAATCCACATAGCCTCTCAGTTTCTGTTTCTAGAAGAAGCCCTGACCTTATAACAGAATAAATACTACTGCTGGGTCAGAGAAATGGAGCTAGCCTCATGCTTCCCCCTGCACTGATGTGCTTTGTTTTTTAAAGCAATTTCCATTTCCATTACCATTATTTTCATTGTCTTGATCATCCAAACCTCAAAGGAAAGAGGCTAATGATATTCCCCTAGCCCCCACTCCTCACACACATGCTGAGAATGGAAGCAGCTCAGATTGACTGAATTGACTCTGCAAACCCTTCAGGAACATTAATGGAGTTGCTACTATAAACAGCTGGAGTTGCCATTTGCATCTCACTCTGTCTTCCTTTTTTTCCTTAAAACAATTTTTTTTATAAAAGCACCCACAACACCCTGGGGGAATTTTCCGGGACAAGCTGCAGGTGCTATGGATATTTTCATTTAATAATCATTCTTGCAATTCAGCACATTTGTAATCCATGTGGTAAACTCTGACTTACATTTCTCCCAGTGGACGCTGGCCAGATGCAGAAACCAAAGAGCTTGGTGCCGGTACTGCCTCTTCCCTCTTTTATAGTTTGTGCATTTGGATGTGTTTAGCAAGATCTGCGAGTGCAGGGTAAGGAATGTGCTGTGCTTAAAAGACCCTTTTGTTGACATTAAGCAACCATAAATACATGCAGCACTTATACTCCTTGCCTTTAGTGTGGAGTGCTTTAATTGGATGGTCTTCTCATGTGATATCATAAAGAACATATGCATATTTGTGGCAGTTCCATTGGATCTTGAAGAAGTGAGGCACATACAGAGCAGCACATTCCTAACATCTATGGATTGCCTCATATATGTCACCACATCTTCCCACCAGGCTTGCTTTCCCTACACTCCAAGATGGTAACTTCCCAATCTGTCCAAATTCTATTTGGAATCCTCCTGGACTGTGTAAATGTCAAGGCCAGTTTCCTTTCCATGTGAACAGCTTTGAAAGGAGAACTGCATGCCTTACTCCCTCATAAATACAAGCCAGAGCATCCTCTTTTTTTCCTCTTTTTTTAAGAGGAGGAGGGAATGAAAGGGGGTGTTTGGCCAAAAGTTAAAAAAGAAATCCCTTTTCAAGAATGACGTTCTCCTTATTTTCACCACATAAACAAAATGTTTAAGCCTGCACAGAGCCAGGTTTCAAATAGTGGAGTTTTCTGGATAAGTCATTCTGCTGCTGCACTAAGATAAAATTTCTTAAGGCAGCAAACTCCATCGGGGGGCAAACGTCACCACCTGCACGCTGGGAGAGGGTACAGTCATGGCCCTGGGAGAAAACAGATGGTGCCCTCAAAGGAATAATACAAGAGATGTTAACAGGGACTGTGTTCACGAGTGTGAAGAGAGTTAAGGGAACCAGTAAAGAATGGGAGCTCTCGGCCAGGGGCAGTGGCTCATGCCTGTAATCCCAGCACTTTGGGAGGCCAAGGCGGGCGGATCATCTGAGGTCCGGAGTTCGAGACCAGCCTGACCAACATGGAGAAACCCCATCTCTACTAAAAATACAAAAATTAGCCGGGCGTGGTGGCACATGCCTGTAGTCCCAGGGGAAATACTGGGAAAGCCAAGGCAGAAGAATTGCTTGAACCTGGGAGGCGGAGGTTGTAGTGAACTGAGATCACATCTCAAAAAAAAAAAAAAAAAAAAAAAGAATGGGCTTTCTCTAGGACAAAATGAAGTAGAAAGCAGGACGATTTCAGGCATAAGTTTCCAAACTCCTTTTTCTTTCCTGCTCCCAACCCCTTACTAGTGCCTCCCATTGGCCAAAACCAACCAGTAGCCAGAGGTCAAGGAAGTGCGTGTCCAGAGGGGTAGAGCGGCAGACAAGCTGGCAGCAGGAATGAAGCTTCAGTCACTGAGTACTCCTGCTCATCTACATAAGATCAATCACATCTGTTTTTCACAGCAACTCTATGAGGCAGTTGTAAGTTGCATAGGACAGACAGGGAAACAAAGGTGGGAAAAAGAAAGTAACTTGCTCAACCTCGCATAGTTAGATGATGGAGTTTCCAATGAAGGAATTGCTAGGCTTCTGCGTAGAAGGTGACTGACAGGGCTTAAACAAGCATGGTCCTACCAGAAACCTGGCAATTCTTTCATTGGAAAGGTCCATTTAGGTCTGGAAATCTTCAGTCTCAGGTTGTGAAACATTATCCACATCAGATGGTTCATGGATTTCAGATAGACAGGAATGAGAGTTCAGATATTGAGAGATGTCAGGCCATCTAAGAAAAAAAAAAGCTAGGTACATCTATTTAGTGTCTTAGGTTAGATAGCAATAATTCAGATAATGAGAATTTAGATAACAAGGGCTATCAGCCAACCTGAAACAGTAGAAATACATTCAGAAGAAAAGCAAGAGCCTCTGGAAACACTCTCATACACAATAATCACAAGCTCATATATTCACAAAAGCCTCTGGGACAGTATCTACCCTGAATTCATGCCTTCATTACCTTGCCCTGGGAAACTATATGGGGTTTCAGTTGTATGGATTTTGAGGATGGTGTAGGAAACTGTATTTATTTCTTGTTCAGTACAGAAAAATTATTACAAACTTTAAAATTACAGCCTAAAATCATATGTCTGCAAAAAAAAAAAAAAAAAGGATTTGTTCACTGTTCTTAAGTCACGTCCTTTTCATGCTTATACATCTCATGTCATCATTGATTCTAAAATACACACTTTTAAAAAAAACCTTTGAACTACTCTGTAATATAAAGCATCTTACAGTTGATAGTGTGATAGTGTTTACTTGACAGTATTTGTTCTTTTTACTGGTATATAAAATTATATTGTGTCTTTCAACTGATAGCTACCTAGATTTGATAGAATATGGTATTATTGGTGCAGGTTAATTAGCAGGCATTTTGCCCCTCTTTGCACTGGGGTTGTGTTGAGCCCAACCAAAGGGGTGGTGTCTGGACTGGGCTCATTCTTGTTTCTTTTCACTCT
This sequence comes from Macaca fascicularis, assembly GCF_037993035.2. Taxonomy (NCBI): domain Eukaryota; kingdom Metazoa; phylum Chordata; class Mammalia; order Primates; family Cercopithecidae; genus Macaca; species Macaca fascicularis. The sequence continues at coordinate 102,829,527 of NC_088387.1, read as the reverse complement.
CTCAGGCCAACCTGGAGCTCTGGCCGAGCCTGGGGTTCAATGAGTTGATTCTGGTGTGGGAGCAGCTAGGGTTGGCTCAGAGCTTTGGGGTGTCATGCAGGGAGAAAGGAAAGTGAGTCTCTTTGGTGAATGTGGCCTTAAGAATCAAAAAGTCAGTCTGAAATCCTAAATATGGTGGAGGTGGAAACAGGCAGTGACTGAGTGGGGCAGAGTAATTAAAGCAAAATGCACAGTAAAGGAATTGCATCTCAGGTCAAGTGCAGGCAGCAGAGGCACATGTTTGAGAGAGGGAGGACCCCAGAAAGCAAGCCAGTGGAGGGGTCGCCTTCTCCTATGACCTGCAGTCCTTCTTCTTAACAATCTTCATTTGATCTCAACTTTGAACCAGTTGCTAAAATGAAGAGAGATTCTGAAAATATGTTCTCCTTCTGTTTTTTTTTTTTTTCCAGTCTCCATTATATCACCATGAACACATCTGATAAAATGGAGATGAACCCTGAAAACAGCTGCTTCTCACGATTTCTTCTGGTGAGGTAAGGGACCCCTTGGTGATGGAGGTAGAAGATCAATTGATGCCCAATAGCCCTGGCTCGGGCGTGTGCCATAAAGGGTGAGTCTGTCACTGGTGCCAGGCTCCTCCTAAGCTCTCTGATTTCCCTTGGCACTGGGGGTCCATATTTGTTGGTCCGGGGTTTCCATAACAAAATACAGTACTACAGATTGAGTTGCTTAAACAACAGAAGTTTGCTTTCTCATTGCTCTGTTCTGGAGGCTGGAAGTCCACAATCAAGGTGTCAGTGGGAGTGGTTTCTTCTGAAGTCCCTCTACTTGGCTTGGGGACAGAACATTCTCACTTTGTCTTCACATGGTCTTTTCTCTTTGTTTGCATCTGTGGTGTCTCTATGTGTGTCCACATTCCTTCTTTTTATAAGGACACCAATCACATCAGATTAGGATCCATCCAAAAGGCTTCGTTTAACTGAATCACCTCTTTAAAGATCCTGTATCCAAATACAGTCACATTCTGAAGTCCAAGGTTTAGGGCTTCGACATATGAATTCTGAAGGGACACAGTTTAGCCTATAACAAGTTCCATAGAGATTACAGCAACTAATTTTAAGTTTTTCCTCAAGATTCACTTGCATTTTATTGTTTTCTTCATTAAGATTAATCTGAATGTATATGCTGTTATGTTTCTGAGACAGAAAATTTTTTCTTCTTCTGATATTTCCACACAAAAGGACACAGCATTTGCCTTTTCTTCCTTTCATTTAGCTATGTTTCCTTACAAAGAGTTGCTGGGAATACCTGTTTTTACGTGCTGCAATTATTCATGTGGAAGACAGTAATGTTCCAAATTTTTAGCCACTTCCCAAACATGTGCAATGTGTTCAAAGGCCAGGTAATTCCAAGAAGTCATCAACCTCTATTATTCCTCTAAAGGGACTACTCTATGCATCCCTGTGAGTAATCGGGGCCCATTAAGCCTATGAGAACAGGCTGTGTGAGGAGAGAGAGCAGAGAAAGAGAAAAAGATTATTAGAGAAGAAATAATATTTTTAAAAGCATATCCTGACTTCCCAAGAAAATCAGGACAGAATCAAAATCTTCAGAAACTGGAATCAGAGCTCAAATAAATAACCAAGATTTTTAAAGTTATTACTGTGTGTTCACTCATATGCAAGGTGCTGGGCAGATAAAAAAAATTCAACAGCTTCCACCATTTCTTGATCCATCTCATTTTGGCAAAGAGTCAATCACATCCAGATTAAGACATCCTTAATTATCTTTAAGTTCAGAGGACTTAGTGAAATGAACATGCTTTTGTCTTAAAATAATGATAGCAAATGCCGTTCTATATATTTAAGCACAATGTACTTTAGCCATAAAGAACAAGAGCCTAGGTCATAAGTGTTTAAGGGTTTACTGAGAGTATCTTCAAGGAGAGGCAAGATCAAAGTCAGAGATGTCCCAGGAATGAAAGTAAACCATTGTCAGGTGAATGAGATTAGAAGCCCTCCCATGCTTTTCTCTCCCTGATGTTGCCACTCTTAAATTTCATGTTTCAATTACTTTTTCATGGGAAATTATAGGTGGCACCTAATTGTTTCCCCTACCTCTGGTCTTTGGCTTGCTAATCCATCCTATTCACACCAGCTGATCGCCATTCTGGACGTACCTCTCTGATCTGTCGGTTCATTCCTCAAGAGTCTCTCCCAGTACCCCCACTGACTAATGAGTAAAGCTCATATACATTCTGGAAGTCAAGGCCCTTTATGATTTGACACCAACCAACCTTCCCAATGTCATCTCTCATCCCTCACCATTATAAATCTTGTCCTTCGGCCTGGAAATCCCTGAACCCAGCTGTAGTTATGGTCCCAAGAACAGCCTGTTAAATGTACGACTGCTCAGGTCCACCCCTATAGACCCCTCCATTGAGCTGGGTCTGTAAGTCTGTTAGGGCCTAGGAATCTCCCCTTTAGCAGGACTCCATCAATACTGATGTACATCCAGTTTGGATGTTCCAGCCAAACCAAACCTTTGTTGTTCACTTGAAAAATCCTCTGTGTATTTCCCCTGGTTCATCTCCACCATGAAACCAACTTCCTCTGACTCCACAGCCCCTTTATCCCACCATCTTGAATTTTCTACCACCAGCTGCAAAGTTTATCTCCCTCTTAACTCTCACTTACTGTGTCCCTACCTTCCATACAGTCCATCTCACTTTCTATTACCTTACATTTTAATTAGGTTTATACATGGCTTACCTCCCCATGAGACTATATGCCTTTAGAAGGCAAATTTCATGTCTAATTTGTCTCTCCAGAACCAATAAAAAAAGCCTAGCAAAAAAAATGACATTTGGTAGGTATCTCTTGAATCAATAGGGTTTGCTAGACTCAGTAGCCCTAAATCTCTTTGGGAGGACAAAAGCCAATAAATTTATTTTTGTTTCTACAAATATTGGAATCCTGTCTTTTTACAATAAGCTCAAGCAGAAACCAATATTCTTTGAAATGAAAAATGTCACACCAGATGAGACAGTCATGCAACTTCAGAATCTCCTTCACACCTTTTATAAGGTACATAAGCATGGTGCTATCTTTCTGTTGTTCATTTGGATGAAATATATGTATTCTCCTTACTCACAAAAACACTTCTGTTCTCATTTGATGAAAGTAATTTATATGAAGTTAGCGGGGTGGATTGTTGTTCATCATGAGAATAGAAGGCAATAAATTAACAATCACCTTGAATTAACGCATTTAGATGATCACTTAATCTTTGGGGGTTAATCTTCCATATCTGAATATCTAAGATTAACTACTCCATAGAGCTTAAGCTCTTTTAAGGAAAATACACCCCTGACTGAAGAGAGAGCCCTCGGAGAAGGAATCCTCAGATTTCTCACACCTGTGTTTTTTCATTGCTCCTATGGAGAGCTTAGGTTGGTGGACATTGGGAGCTTGAACTGCTCCTTGGGGAGGTTTTGCTGGAACAGTAGAGTTATTAAATAGCTAAAATGTCATGGGCAATAGATCCATGTTACAAAGACAATACAAAGAAAGGTTTCCAAAATAATGTCCCCACCTGTAACTGAAGGCAGCAATGATGAATATAATCCCAAACAGCAGGCAATATAAAAAAAGGAGTTGCTGAGCTCTGGAATGTATTATAAGCAGTCCTTGAATTCCTGTTTAGCCCATTCAAAACTTTCTCTTCATTTTACCAAATCCTGAAACTTATTATTCTTGTAATGAGTTCATATCTCATCCTCTATTTTTTTAATCAAAAGAAAAATAGTTTAAAATTCCAGGAAAGCTTTTAAGAGAGTTATAGATTATACAAAATACTGTACCCATTTACCCTCTATTATAATCTGATCTCCCTCATATAGACACAAACACAATTCTTCTAAATTCTAAGATGGCAAATTATCCCCTCAAAGATCTTGAAGTTTTTAAGGCAAGATGATCTTCAAAATAATTATTGTAAGTTTAACTGTTGAAACTCCAGTTTACTCCAGTTATTAATGACTTATAAGCTTACTCCACTTATTAATGACTTATAAGAAATTATCCCAAAGTATAGCAGTCTAAGACAACCCTTTATTATGTTCATGGATTTTGTGTTTCAGGAGTTTGGACAGGGCAGAGCAAGAACAGCACTTCTGACACCAGAGGCCTCAGCTGAAAGGTTCCAAATCTAGGAGCTGGAGTCCATCACTCACAGGTCTTATAGTTGATGCTAGCTTTTGGCTGAAGCCTCAATTCTTCTTCAGTGGGCCTCTCCCTATGGGCTAAAATTTGGGTTTCCTCACAGCATGGTGACAAGATTCTAAGGGCAGGCATCCAGAGACAAAAAGGGCCAAGCAGAAGCCATATTGTCTTCGATGACCTGGCCTCAAAAATCATGCAATACGTTTCATTCACTGAGGCCGTCACAAAGCTCCACCCATTCTCAATGGGAGAGAAATAAATACTGCTTCTCAATGGGGAGTAGCAAAGTTCTTGGAAGGCATATGACACCCAGAATATTGCTGTAGGCATTTGTAAATGGGGTTGTTGACATTGAGCAGTCAGGTAGGTGATGTGGTTGGCTATTCTGCAGTGAGCCCCTGGTTTTGGTCTTTTCTTTGGGGATAATCAGATTTTTAAAAGTATGTTCTTTCATTTTCTTGCTTAGGGAATTCTAGGAGACTTGTTAGGGCTGGGGGTTAAAATAGGACTGGGGAACTCAGCATTCAATATTTAATGCATATACCTTATTTTCAGTAGGATAGCCCATCTTTACTAACACCTGTGCCAGCCAACTCCCTGTCCCAGGTTTCTCTGTTCTACCCTCTTCAGATAATAAACCTCTAGAGTGAAGGAAGGTCAGTTACCCAGTGGCATAGAACTTGGAAGAAAACCTAAACATCTGACTGCTTTGCCAGAAGTTTTCACCCAATCCTTTATATTTTGTTTAACACCATCATGCCCAGTTACAAAGGAAACTGGAGCTGTCCTGTCCGGTCCTGAGAATTCCAGAGACTCTGAAGAATCCATGATGGGTTGATTCCCAGCTCTCTCCTCTTTGGTTTTGCATTCCACTGTTTTGGTTTTGATAACTCATTTACTGCTGGTTTGTATGTTTTCCAGCTTCCAAAATGTATAACTGTTGTTTTCTTGCTTTATTTGCTAGTCCTTTCAATCTCTTTTCTATGGCTTTGTTAGGGTTTTGACCAATGTGAGTTTAGTATATTTGAACTGCCATTTTAGCCTAAGAGTCTCTTCAGTCTCCTTCCACCATTGTTCAGGTGATATCATTAGCAAACCCCTAAAGACTAAATTCTTTCAACATGCTCAAGGTTTTCAACAACTCTCTTAAAGCATGGTAGTGCCATAAACTGAATTTCAGGTATATTCTAACCAGTACAGATGACAATAGGTAGCTCTCTTATTTCAGGCACTCAACTCAGCACCTTTCAAACTGTGTTAGTGCAGTGGCATCCCTCAAATCATTAATGAGTGGTCTGAAAAAAAGCTTCAGAAATATCATGTTCCATTCTGTTCAATGTTTATCATATTATAAATCAAGAAAAGTGTGCTTAATTTGTTTTTATTTAATATTTCCAAAACAGTTAATTATATAATCCTTTTTTTTTTGGAGAACATTTTGTAAGATTTTAATGTAATGTCCCTTTAAGTGGGTTAACCAACTACCTGCATTAGAATCATTGAGAGTTCATTTATATATTTGGATACCCTTGGTCCTATTCCAGATCTTGAATCAGACATGGCCTTAGGAATCTGCATTTTACATCAAACAACATATGCAATTCTTGTGCTACCTAAGATTACTGGGAGCCTATGCCTACCTATTTGAACCTTTATCTGGAGGAACTTCCACAGTGTTCCTACACTTCTTCAGCCCCTCTCCATGCCTCACACATTCTACTCTTTAGGAATGACTTTTCTGAGGGTTAAACTTGGAAAAACACAATATGAATGCTTGGCCTAGCCCCTACCTCTCATTCCTCTCATTGCGATCTACTTATTTGCCAGAAGGGTGCATTTTACTCTGTTGTGTGGGCTATGCGCTGAGGGAGGAATCTCATAATTATCTGATTGTCCCAATGATTGGGCAGAAAAGTGTATCTGATAAAGGATTAAAACAATAGAAAATTCACTTACAATGTTAAAGGTGGAGGCTTAGTCTTCACAGAGCTATGCCCATCTCTCAATTGGTTCTGAGCCAATCTCTCCATTGGTTCAAAGGCATGTTACATATTGAGTCCCCTCAAATCCTGAATTTACATTTGAAGATAATTGACCTATAGGCAAGTTTCAAAAAATACAACATAAGTATATCATGCAAAGCAGTGGAAAACACATGGCTATTCATTTTACTTTTTTAAAAAAAGAAAATTTGCATTCATGGGAAAATCAGGCAAGGTAAAGCAGCAGTAACTGAAATTCATCTATTTGGAAGTAATTCCAAAGGATTTGAAAATAGCCAGATCCATCCTTCATATTTCTTTTAAGATCCCTCTTAAGACAAGCAGAGAGATAGGAGACCAGAGTGTGTAACATCTGTTTTGTTTAGGGATAAGAAGGGTGCAGTGGAGGGAGTTCTTGGAAGCATTCTTAAAGGATGTGGTAGGAGAGCACCTGGAAAAGCCTACTTTATTGAAGGGAGGCTTGAGGACCCAGGCAGAGGAGGTCATGTTTAACAAATCGGATGGAGTTCCTTGAAGATATCCCTGTCATGAAAGATGAAGGAGATTTAGTGGCTGTATGAAGAGTGCTTTGATTTTTAAACAAGATTTGACAAGATCCACATCCGGGATTAATGGTCAAGGGGAAGAGCTATTGAACATGGGTGATGTAGGGTGCAAGAGAAAAAACTGGCTCCAGAAAGGGAGATGGATGAAAGACAGGGAAGGGTTTTGTGATTTACTCCTATCCTCTCCTCCCCCTGGATGGAGGAGCATTTATCCCTTAGGGTGACTTACATATATTACTAATGGAGGAGGGGATAGTAGTAAGAGAAAATGGTCAGCCAGATTTGGGATAGATTTTGTAATATGTATAGAAGGGTAGCCAAACAACAGAACAAATACACTGAGTCTTGAGATGATTCAGAAGCTTGGACCCAGCAATTGTAGCAAATCATACCCAATAGGGATAGTGACGCTTGGCTATGACATCGTGGCTTGGGCAGAGGGATGGAAACCAATCCAAACCAAAGAAACCAGGATTAATAAACCAAAGTAGGGAACAATTAGCCCAGTGACATTTCCTGAGACTGCAGTTTTAGATGATTGTAAAGTCAGCCAAGTTGGTCTTTGGTGTTCCCAGCCTTTCTTTCAGAGTACTCTCCCATTCTCACACTCTCCCCTCTTTCTCCGATAAAAATCTAATGTCAGTAAAATATCTAACTCACCCTAAGGGATAAATGCTTAGAGAGAGTTCAAGGCATTATTCTTCCTCTGGGCATTTACATTTTAATGGGAGTTTTAAAATTTAAATCAAAGTATTATAGCTGTTGTGATGGAATTTCAAGGAAGGGTCTGGGGAGGACACAGTAGGGTTGTTATGTGTCCCAGAAGTCACTCATGGCAGTTGTCTCCTGCACCTGGTGGTAAAATCAATGTTAGTTCTGCCAAACAGTATTCTGGTCTTCAATTCTTATGAAAAAGTAAAATCATTGAAAATAGAGCTTTAAAAACTGGATTTGTGGTTGAAAAAAACAGTATTGACAGGCTCCAGCCAAAGTAGCTGATGGGATGACATTATGGTACGAGAATAGGAAGGAGAAAAGGGCAACAGAGAAGGGAGCTGAGGCCCAGAGACATTCACACACTGACCAGCATCTGAATGCCTTTAGCCCCCAACACTCGCCATCATCCTCATTGAAATCCTGCCCCATTTAAATGCTGCTGCAGAGACACCTACACACTGACCAGGGTCTGAGTGCCTTTAGCTCCCAATACCTTCACTACCATACTCACTGAAATCCTGCTCCATTCAAATGCTACTTCTTCTATATAGGAAAAGAAATGGTGTTACTGTTCATCTTCTTGTTACCAACAACAGTAGAAGTAGGGAGAGAGTGTTTTCTATAATGAATTCTCCTGTGAATCCAAGTAGAAAAGAGGAAAAGGAAGGAGAGAGTAAAGTGGGCACTAACCCTGCATTCAGCCTCCAAGATCCTTCTTGATGATTTGGTACCATGGAAAGACACAATTACTGGAACGTGGCAAGCGTTTTCCTTTAGAAATTTACTAAATTTCTTTCTGAGGATACAGGAGTGTGGTAGGTACGATTATAGAGGAAGAGACTGTAGTATACCATTCAGCAGCCTTAACTAGCAAAAAACACAGCTGAGAGTTCAATATGAAGAAGGAGTCTGAGCTTTTAAAAGGCTGTAAAAACTCCATGAACTTTATTCATGGAAAAGTTTTTCACACCCCCATTTAGAGTTCAATTTGGCTTTACCACATTGTTTAAATTAAGATTAACGATCTATCTAGTTTCTCATCTCAGAGATTAAAGCAGAATATTAACAGAGTGGCCTAAGCTAACTTGGTAAAAAAGGAAAGGAAAACCATGTTAAAAGGACATAGGGACTTTAAGAAGCACAGCCATCTGAGGCTATTTTGGTCTGGGACAAAGAGTCTTAACTGCTCAGTGTGTCCTGGGGCCTCACTGTCTCAGAGCAGATTTTTCTACCTTGCCCTCTATTTCCATCCCTTCAGTTCATCCATCCCAGCTGCAATGGCCTTGCTGATCCGCGACCGCACCAAGCCTGTTCTCAGCTCAGTGCCTCTGCATTGCCCTTGCCTCGGTCTGTGAAACTCCAAGGCAACACTTCATATGGTCAGCCCCTTCTCTGTTCTCCATCCCTTCACTCTTTCTTAAATAGCCACTCTCAATCTGCATCCCATTACCCTGCTCTATTTTCTTTACAAATAATTACCACTTGAATTTATTTGATTCATATGCTTTTCTGCTTATTTATTTCCTGTTTCTCCCCTTTGAATGAAATCTCCATGAAAAGAGGAATCTTGCCTAGCTTGGTCACCGTTCTACCCCAGGTCCCGGAAAGGCATGGAGCAGCCACGCTATAAATGACTGTAAGGAACTAGTAAGTGAGGAGTCCCCAGTGATACCACGGAGTCTTCCCAATAAGGTTGCGTTTTAATCAGCTTCCTCTTTCTATAAAGACAGGGAGATTTATGGACACTTTATAAATCTTATACCCACAATGAATTATTTGTTTTTATTTACTGGATATTCTCAGTTATCTGGAAAGATCTGACACTGTGAAAAAGTCCCTTCTGCAATATGGATACCAAGGAGGATTTTAGGTTGTGAAAAGAGAAGTGGTTGCTTGTTTTCTCTCGCTAGATGAAAGGAGGCCACAAATCTTTTTGCAGTTCCACTAAAGAGCCAATAAAATAGAAACGCAACACACATGTGCCAAGAGTTCAACAACAAGGCGGAAGTGGCTTAGGTTTGTGGTCTGTTACCACATGACAACATTGAGTTGGAGCCAAGGCATTTTCTGCTCTTTGCAGTCTCTGCATGTTGAAAGGCTCTACTTCGGAAAGAACAAGGGATACACATGTCACAGAAGAGGAACTCCGTGATCGGCACAGGGGTGTGAAAGGATCAGGGAAGACATGTTTCAGCAAATAGAAAAGTTAGGGAATTTAAAGTTTCCCTACACAAGAGTAAGCAAATTATGACCCAGAAGGCAAATTCAGCCCGCTGTCTTTTTTCTTGGCAGTTTTAGAAGTTTTTATTTTCCCAAATGGGCTTTTTTGAATTGAAAAAAAGTTCCAGTATTCACTTGGAAACTTACTAGTTCCTAGGAAATAAAATAATGTGGCATAAAGCAAAGGACATTAGTCTGTGAGTCAGGGGACCTAAGTTGTTGTCGTGACTCTTCTACTAACTGGTTACTTCTGCTGTCTGGTTTTGTAAATAAACTATTATTGGAATACATCATACATTCATTTGTTTATATATCATCCATAGATATTTTCACACTATAACAGTAGAGTTGAGTAGTTGTGAAAGAGACCACATAGCCCACAAAGCCCAAAATATTTACCACCTGCTTCTTAATATTATAGAAAAGAAAATTGCCAGTCCTTGCCCTATACTATGAGCACAAAAATAAATATGTTATACTATATGAAATTGCTTATATTTGATCTAAATAATTGAAATTTTACATAATTCAAAGGTCAGGAGATTGAGACCATCCTGGCTAACACGGTGAAACCCCGTCTCTACTAAAAATACGAAAAAATGAGCCGGGCATGGTGGCGGGTGCCTGTAGTCCCAGCTACTCGGGAGGCTGAGGCAGGAGAATGGCGTGAAACTGGGAGGTGGAGCTTGCAGTGAGCCGAGATTGCGCCACTGCACTCTAGCCTGGGCCACAGAGCAAGACTCTGTCTCAAAAAAAAAAAAAATAGTTTGTTCTTTTAAATCTCTTCTTCAATGTCTATCTCAGAACCATCTCATCCATAAAGCTTCTTCCAAATAGACGGGAGCACTCTGGTTTCTCAATCCCCATGGAACTTTGCTCGTACATTTGGCTGATTCCACGCTTCTATAATAGTCCTTAGATGTATCGCTTCTGTATACACTGTTGTTGAACTCTCGGCACATGTGCGTTGCGTTTCTATTTTATTGGCTCTTTAGTGGAACTGCAAAACAGTACTGGAAAGTACTGTTATAGGCTTAATTGTGCCCCCACCCCCAAATTCATATGTTGAAGTCCTAACCCTAGTACCTCAGAATGTGACTGTATTTGGAGATAGAGTTTTTAAAGAGGTGGCTTAGGTATAACGAGGTCCTTAGGGTGGATCCCAATCCAATCTGAGTGATGTACTTATAGGAAGAGAAGATTAGGACACAGAGATACCAGAGAGGTCATTCACAGAGGAAAAACGGTGCGAAGATGCAGTGAGAAGGTGGCCACATGCAAGCTGAGGAGAAAGGCCTCAGAAGAAACCAATACTGCCAACGCCTTGGTCTTGGACTTCCAGCCTCCAGAACTGTGAGACAATAAATTTCTGTTGTTTAAGCCTCCCAGTCTGTGCTATTTTGCATGGCAGCCCTAACAAACTAATATAGCTACTCAAGAGTAGAAGTTATTTCTTAGAAACTCCTAGTTTTGTCCCCAACGTTCAATGGAAACATGACTTGGTAACTCCAAGTTAACAAACCATAAACTATTGCATTAAATCCACATTCATTATCCCATACGTAAATGTCATGAAGGTCAATGTACACAGCTCCATGCAACTGCATTCCCAATAGCATTGAGAGCCATGTCTGTCTAGTATTCATTGACTAAGCTTTATAGAATTTAGTAAAGCAAAGTGCATAACTTGGTGTGTCTGGGGTCTAAAACAGTGAATCTAGGCATTGAGGACCAGAATACTGTTTAGCAGAACCAACACTGGTTCTCCAAAGTTTCTAGAGTGTAAATAAGAAGTTTCTACACAGAAATGTCCTGGAAGACTCCAGAATTGTTCATTCAATGGACATTTATCAACTGCCAGGCAAAAAAGTCAACTTATATATCTCTGCTGACTTACTGTTTTCATTGAAAATTGAAAAAGCTCACCACCCCTTTCTTAGTGTACTGAGAGAGAGAAAGGAATAACCAGCATGCTGGATGAGAGCTCTGTCAATTAGAATAACAGGCCCTTGGTAGCCAATTCCAAATAACAATCTTCAGGGGAGCTCAATAATAAACATTAAACAGAAATATTAAATATGTAGTTCTAATTTACATTCCAGATGTCAGAACTGCAAAAATGGGCAATGCAACAAAGATTGGACCATATGAGGAGCCAAGCCTCCCTGGTTTATCCAAAATCTGTTGAGTAAAAAGTACAACTGCTTCACATGGGACCATGGCCAAATTCAACCTGAGAGAACTCATTTTGCAAACATCCTCCAAATGTAGAAGCTTTCCTGATTGTTCATTTCCAAATGAACAAATAAGAGGCTTCAGTATGAACAATGTCCAGATGCCCCAGAAGCCTGCTCTGTTTGCCAATTCCATTGACCAAACACACATTCTATTCCTTTTGGATTTCATTGGCAGCCCACGATGAGAAGCACTGTTTTATCTATGAAAACTTTACCAACTTAAAGCTTGATGAGGAGATATATGAGGAGAGACCACTGGGCACTCTCATGAATTGAAAGTCAGAAGTTATTGAGCATAGTCAGATCTGATCTTTCCCAGACCCATACATTTCACCCAGGGAATTCCCATACAATTATGGGAAAACCTGAACCACATTATCCCTAACCAACTCCAAATTTAATGGTGTGAGGAACCCTCCATCTTAAAACAAACCAAAGGCTTATAAACACATGGCTGCTATGGTCTGACTTCTCAATAGAGGGCTGGTTATCTTCTCAATAATAAGTTCTTAAGCCTCTCTGGAAAATAATACCCACTTATCAATCTGCCTTTGGCCACTGGATCAAGAAAAAGAAAAGTGTTCCTAAATTGATTATCCAAGCCCTTTCTCTCTGTGTGTGATGAGATTGTTCCTAAAATGTCTGAACTCCTATTTTAGTTCCCCACCTTCAATAGAAACATGACATGGTAACTCCAAGTGAACAAATAATTAATTATTGCATTAAATCCACATCCATTATCCCTCATGTAAATGTCATGAAGGCAAATGTACACAGCTCCATGTAACTATATAGCTTAGAAGCTAAGACAAAGATATTCTTCTTATTAAGTTAGTAATCTGGATTTCAGGGGAAATTATTTTTTATGCAGGCTTGTCAAGATTATACAAATAATCAATTGTCCATGTAATTTACAATCTTCTTCAGAGTGTGTGGGCCTTTGAAAATGAAAATTCATGTGTAATTCTCCCTGTGGCCTGAATTTTGAGTGCACTAAATCCATATTATCTAAAGACAATGTTCATTACATTACACACCCTTATGTCACCAATATCTGACCACCACTCCACCCAGAACTTTCCATGGCCCTTTACTTCCAATTTCATTGAAACTAAATTTCTCAGTTTAATTGTCATAGTTTTTCACAGTACTTCTCCAGTTGGATTCACCAATTCTCTCCAAAATATACCTGTTATTTAAGTCAAGCAAGTTTCCTCTATGTCTACAAATAAATCATGCTTACTCTAGAGACCTTTCCTTGTATTTCTTCCTTTCATTTGAAAGATTTCTTCTAAACTTCAGATCCAGCTTAAAATGTAATTTATTGAAAGTTGCATTTTTCAACCAACACCCTCACATTCATCTTTTTTTCTGTGTCTTCCAACAGCACTAATCCTCTGTACCACATGATTTAGTAATGACTTACGTTTCAAAAAACTTACTCTTGTTTTGTACATTTGATTCAAGTCTCACAAAAATGAAAGCTTCATTTAAAAAACATTTGTTCTCTGCTGTAATCTTAGCACCTAGAACAATACCTGGAACATGGGGAGGCTTGATAAATATTTATTGAAATAATAAATAATGATTACACAAATGTCTTCTCAGTAGGACTTGGAATTTTTCAAGAACAGGAGCCACATTATCATCCTTTGATTTTTACTATCCACAGTCCACTGCTACATTGTCTTAGTCTATTTTCTGTTGCTTATAACTGAATACCTAAGACTGGGTAGAAATGAAAATGGATTTCTTACAATCATGGAGGCTGAGATGTCCATGATTGAGGGACTATATCTGGTGAGAGCCTCCTTGCTGGTGGGGACCCTCTTCAGAGTCCCAAGGTGGCACAGGGCATCACATGGCAAGGAGGCTGAGTGTGCTAGCTCAGGTCTCTCTTCCTATTCTTATAAAGCCACCAGTTTCATTCCCATGATTACCCATCAGTCCATTCACACATTAATGCATTAGCCCATCAATGGATTAATCCATCCATGAGGGCAGAGCCTTCATGACTCAATCACCTCTTAAAGGCCCCACCTCTCAATACTGCCTCATTGTGGATTAAATTTTAACATGAGTTTTGGCGGGGATAAATCTTCAAACAATCGTGCATGTACATCTCATTTACCAAGTACTCAATCTTCTGCAATGCCCAATGACTTAACTGCAGACTTAAGTTCTAGGTCAGACTTGAAGATGAATACAATTGAAGTACTCACTGCCTAAATTATTCCTGGGGGAAAAAAGGAAGAGACAGAAAAAGATCTATTAAATCTGGAAAGATGCCTGTCTTTTAAAATAGAAAGTAAGACCATTTGTCATTTAAGGAACATGGGTCTTTCTTAATTACCATGTTTCATACAATTATTGTTAGGCACAGTTATTTCTTCTCTATAGAGAAAAAAGCTTATTAAATAAAACATCTACTCAGATTTCCATGTAGACACATACTTCTAAAGTAAACAAGCCAGGCAAATATTATTATATCCATTGCACAGATGAATAAACTAGTAAGGCTGTCTTATCAAATGTTATATGGCTATGAAATGGTAGAGCTGAAACTAACAGCAAGTTTTTTTAGTTTGCCTCCCATATTTTTATGATGCCTTTTGCAAGCATTCTTAATGGTAAACATAAAGAAAATTTTGATGTCTACTCACTTTCCTTTTTTGGAATTTTCCCCTTTTGGTCTCCTTGCTACCCCTAATGGACTCTTACCTTCCTTTCCTTGATTCTCATGAGAATCTGATCATTGCTAAAGTGGGCAAGGAAAATTGTGGCAACTCTCGTCTATCAGGGTGGTTTTCTGAAGCAGTAATCCGTGCATTATTACTAATTCTATGCTTCTTTATAGAACTATTACCTGAAAACCTAGATATTTTGGTTGGGCACAGTGGCTCACATCTGTAATCCCGCACTTTGGGAGGCCAGGGTGGGGGGATCACTTGAGGTCAGGAGTTTGAGACCAGCCTGGCCAACGTGGTAAAACCCTGTCTCTACTAAAAATGCAAAAATTAGCTGGGCATGGTGGTGGACACCTGTAATCCCAGCTACTTGGAAGGCTGATGCACAAGAATCGCTTCAACCAGGGAGGCAGAGGTTGCAATGAGCTGAGATCACGCCACTGTACTCCAGCCTGGGTAATAGAGTGAGACTCAGTCTCAATTTAAAAAAAAAAAACAAAAAAAAAAACCAAAACCACAATAAAAAACTAGATATTTTTATTGCTTTTGGAAGGAGAAAATGCAGAAAATATAAGAATCAAATCTTGACTTTTTATTTCTAAAATATTCTCTAGAAACTCAAAGCAGAGCATAATCTTGAGAGCCAAGGCTTCATTGTGAGAGCCAAGTTTTTATGATAGAGAAAAGGTTTTTTTGAGTCAACTCAGATGGAATATGAAGATAAATCTTATACCATAAATAGTAGTGTTAGGAAAAAGGCAGATTTCTCTCAAAAAACTACATAAATTCAATCTGCTGGAGAAAGAAGAGAATTGAGATGGAAAAGGGGGTAATATTTAGTCGTCACTGTGTGGGTCTCAGAGAAGGGACCCTGCTCCCATCTTCCTCTCTTGTAGAGCTAGGCCCAGCCCTAGACGTGATCTAAACTGTAGTTAGGTTTGGGATGCGGAGGGGGAATTCTTGGAAGGGAACACTGCCTTTCCCCTCCTGTTCAGTAGGCTGAGTTTAGAGCCTCTCAGATGTGCCCTGCCCCTCAGTGCAATGAACTAAGAGAGGAAACTGGAATATCTAAGAAGAAAGGGATTGTGAGAGAGCATCCAAACATTTCTTATGTTCTTGAAGGTCCTGGATCAGAAGAGGCCTGACAAGAGGCCACTATCAGCAGCAACAGCACGGGCGGGACAAACCTGAGACCCTGATGGACCGTGGACACCAGAAGGAGAGACACAGGTCAGTGGTGATGTGAATTAGGTGCACTCAAAGGGGGACAACGAAGGGCAAGGACAACTATGACAACTCCTGCCCTAATGTGCATACCCCAAAAACATACTGATGATACTCTGGGATGATGAAGAGTGGGGGAGAAAACACTAATTGGGTTTAAATGTATGCCTGCTCAGAAATAATAAGATTAAAGTTCTTGTTAGGGAAAATGGAGCACCAGAGAGTAATTGTTTAGTACCAGAAAAATAAAGATGTCACAATTTTACACATTGGTGTTTCTATCAATGAAATTTGTAGACAATTCACACACAAATGGTGATGGCTGGGAAGTGTGTGAACTACTGTGGGATACGGAGCCAGCAAGGGAACGCCAGATCCATTTCAGAAGCTGGGTCTGTCTTCAAAGGGTTTTGACTTGCTGACCTCTGGCTGGCCTGCATCCTCCTCTCGGAACACACCAGACAGACGAGTAAACACAGATCACCAGTGGACCACATGTTCCCTTCTTCTTCCAAGTGCTTTGTGGCCGTGGGCCTCCCCCGCTCCAGGCTTTTCATCTAGGTCCTCTTGACTGATGCTCAGGCCCCACAGAAGTTTCCTCACTCCTCCCTCAGCCTAGCAAGGGTGTAGAAAATAATGACCAAGCTCACAAGAGATTTCCAATATTGGTGAAGAGCGTCACCCCTAGCTTTTCTCAAATGCATGATCTACAGTGTGTGAAACCCTGACTTCATTCATTCCTTTGAACATAACCTTTCCCTGTCTGATTTCCTCCTGTAAATGCTGATGTTCCTGGGTAGGGCCACTAGTTAATTCCCCAACTCTCCTCTATGAGAAGTCATTATATTATTTGACTCTATGACACGGGTGACTTTGAGAAGCAGAAAACAGTAACGTTAAAACAAACAAAAAAAAGGTTGAGACCTTAAAAGAGGAAAGAAGGGTTCAGAAAAGGGTGTTTGGAGGAGTTGAAGAGAACTTTGTCCATCATCTTTCTTGAGGATAGATCCAAGTATGCAGTGAACCACCTTTGCTGCTAAAATAAATAGCAGCAGGTGAAAGACAAAGATGCCTGTCAGAGGACAGAAGGAAGTGAATGTTGGAATAAATGCTTTCTGATATATTTACACAGTTCCAAGTTTGCTAAATTACACATCCATTGTTTTAGACGGTAGTTCAGAGCTCTCCTTCTTACCAGTATTAAAAAATAAAACGCTTTATTAAGGTATTATTGACCTATACTGTACATATTTCATATATATATGTTGATGAGTTTGTGGATACGTATACATCCATGAATCTATTACCACTGTCAAGGCCATCAACATATCCATCACCTCCCAGAGTTTCCTTCCAACGCATTTATTATTATTGTTGTTGTTATTTAATTAATTTGCTTATTTTTGTGGTAAGAACAATTAACATAAGATCTATTCTCTTAGCAAATGTTAAGTCTACAATATTGTATATGCTGTATAGATCTCCAGAAGTTATTCATCTTGCATTACTGAAAGTTTGTACCCTTTAACCAACACCTCCCCCTTTCTTCCTACCCATTCCCTAGCAACCACCATTCTACTCTCTGCTTCTAAGAGTTTGATTTAGATTCCACATGTAAATGAGGTCATACAGAGGTCATACAGCATTTGTCTGTGACTGGCTTACTTCACTTATGATAACACCCTCTGGGTCACCCAAGTTATTGCACATGGCAGGATCTCCTTTTTGAAGGCGAATGATATTCCACTGTTCCACTGTGTGTGTGTGTGTGTGTGTGTGTGTGTGTGTGTGTGTGTGTGTGTGTGTGTGTGTGTGTGTATATCTCACAATTGTTTATCCATTCATTCATCACAGGACACTTACATGTTCTATATGTCTTGGTTATTGTGAATAATACTGCAATGAACATGGAAGCATAGATATCTCTTCAAGATCCTAATTTCAATTCTTTGGATCTATATTCAGAAGTGAGATTGCTGAATCATATGGTAGTTTTAATTTTCGAGGAAACTCCATACTGTTTTCCATAATGGCTATAAAAATTTACATTCCCATCAATAGTGTACAAGGATTCCTCTTTTTCCACATTCTCACCAGCACTTGTATGTATATATATATAATATATATATTTGTGTGTGTATATATATACCAGCACTTGTGTGTGTGTGTATATATATATACACCAGCACTTGTATATATACATATATACATATATGTGTATACATATATGTATATACAAGTGCTGGTGAGAACATGGAAATTGGCTATAATAGCCATACTAAAGTTGTGAAGTGGTATCTCATTGTGGTTTTGATATGCACGTCCGTAATGATTAGTAATGCTGAGCCCCTTTTCATAGACCTGTTGGTCAATTTCTATATCTTCTTTGGAGAAATGTCTATTCAGGTTCTTTCCCTAATTTTAATTGAATTATTTTATTTTTGCCCTTTAGTTATAGAAATTCATTGTATACTTTAGGTATTGACCCCTTATCAGGTGTATGGTTTGCAAATATTTTCTCCCATTCCACAGATTGATTTGGCATTTTGTGGATTGTTTCCTTTGCTGTGAAGAAGATGTTTAATTTGATGTAATCCTACTTATTTTTTGCTTCTGTTGTCTGTGCATTTGATGTCATATTCAAAACATCAGAACCAACGTCAAGAGACTTTTTCCCCATGTTTTCTTCTGGGAGTTTTACAGTTTCAGGTTTTATGTTTAAGTCTTTAATTGATGTTGAGTTCATTTTTGTGTATGGTGTAAGATAGGGTGCAATTTCATTTGTTTTCCTGTGGATAACCAATTTTCCCAGCACCATTTATTGAAGAGACTATTTTTTCTCCTTGTGCATTCTTGATGCCCTGGTCAAAAATTAGTTGACCATACATGTGTGGGTTTATTTCTGGACCTTCTATTCTGTTCCATTGGTTTATGTGTCTATTTCTATGTCAGTACCATACTGGTTTGACTACTATAGCTTTGTAATACAATTTGAAATCAGGAAGTGTGATTCCTCTAAGTTTTGTCCTTCTTACTTAGGATTGCTTTGGCTATTCTGTTTGTGTGTGTGTGTGTGTGTGTGTGTGTGTGTGTGTGTGGTTCTATATAAATTTGTGGATTGTTTTTGAATATCTGTGAAAAAATGCCATTGTAATTTTGATAGAGATTGCATTGAACCATTAGGTATCTTTTGGTCGTATGGACATTTTAACAATATTAACTCTTCCAATTTATGAACATGGGATATATTTTCATTTATTTGTCTCTAATTTGTTTCATTGGTGCTTTATAGTTTCCAGTGCACAGATCTTTCACCCCTTGGTTAAATTTATATCTAAGGCTTTTTTGATGATATTTTAAATGAGATTATTTTTTAATGTCCTTTTTGGATTTTTTTTGTTAGTGGATAGAAACACACTGTTTTCATATGTTGATTTTATATCCTGCAACTTCATTCAATTTGTTTTTTAGTTCTAACAACTTTTTTTGCGGAGGTGAGTTTCTTAGCATTTGGGTATTTAGCTGAAGCTTAAACTCTTCTGCAAATAAAAAAATGATGCCCTTACACCAATGTAGTCTGGAAGCTAACAAATAACTTTTGTAACTATCTTACCTCATTCTTTCTGGTTCACAGCTCAATAAAGGAAGCAAGGTATTCCAGGTTGAACCTCCAGAAATTCACTCTTGATTTATACATATGGCAGAGAAAGAGAGGGTAGGGAGAGTAAAAGGGATCCTGAAAAGTTTCTAGGAGTAACATCAGATACGATGGTGGAAGCAACTCACATGAGTTCCCCAGGGGCTGAAAGTAGCTGATGGAGAAAGCTTGGCCTCCTTTGTGATAGCATCCTCAGAGACTATTTCAGTTCTCCTTTCACACCTGGCATCTGTTTATATGGTACCAGAGAAGGGATTTTTATTTTAAATTATGCATATGGATTTGCACCTTTATTCTATCAGAATCAAACTAAATGTTATTCCACAACACTCCATAAAGTTAATGATACAATGTGATTAGAACTCTTTCCTGAAATACGACATTCTTCAGGGACCTTGAAAATATTAAAGGGAGTGGATGCCAAGGCCAAATCATACCCCTGGAGCCACATAGAAGTTCCACAAGTACTTATATACCAGTGACATATATATTCCTTAGTTTCTGCAAATTCAATCAGAAGGTTTATATGAAAAGTTTCTGAAAAACCAGAGGTACCATGGCAAGGGGTCTAGGAGCCAACCTGACCTAGGCAGAGCAGTCCAAATCCATACTTGACTGTAGGTAACTAATGACCTGGTCAAAGCAGAGAGAAGAAGTGAAGATTTCAAGTTAGAAAGGAAATAAAACTTCTACCACTGTGATTTCATAATGTGACAAAATTATAAAATTAGAAAATCTATTTTGTGTTCATCTCATTGAATATTTATAAGTCACCAATATCAGTTTTTTAAATGTTTTGCATTTTTTTGACCTAGTGTAAGAGATCTAAAAAATAATTCAAAGGTTTTTACACCACAGATTTTTATTTCCCAGATATAATTTGTATTTAGTCTGATTATGACACAATTGAGTTCCTTTGGAGCATAATATTCTATATAGAAAGAGTAAATATGCATTTATGTCCACCTGTGTATGTATGTAAGATATTTTGGAAAAAGGCATTGAAATAGGATTCTAAAGGCCAGACTGGGTCTACCACTTACATGGCATGCTAGGTAGTTTCTGTGGCCTTGGATAAGTTACCTAGCCTCACAGGGCCTATTTATTCATTTATAAAATAGGCATAATCCACTCTTTCAGAATTTTTATGAGTAGTAAATGAGACAACAAATAAGGAGTAATTCATTTTTAAATATTCATTTATTTTATATATTGATAACACAGAGACATAGATCCTAGTGGTTGCTGTTGCTTTGAGACAAGGTCACAGTCTGTCCCCCAGGCTGGAGTACAGTGGCTTGAACGTGGCTCACTGCAGCTGTGCTCAGTGAATTCACTCAGAAGATTTATATGCAAAGTCCCTGAGAAA
This sequence comes from Macaca fascicularis, assembly GCF_037993035.2. NCBI lineage: Eukaryota > Metazoa > Chordata > Mammalia > Primates > Cercopithecidae > Macaca > Macaca fascicularis. Next base: position 102,808,644 of record NC_088387.1, on the reverse strand, counting down.
CCAGAGGTACCATGGCAAAGGGTCTAGGAGCCCCCAAAGGCCCATTTTGGCCTCCCAAAATGCTATAATGATAGGCATGAGCCACCATGTCAGGCCTTATATCTTGTTTTTGTATCTTATAATTTTTAAGTATCTGAGTTCTTCAGAGCTGGGATAGATTATGTGTGATTCAGTTGCTCAAATTTTGGGGGGACGCCTATGGCAAATAAACTCATAGCACCCAGCAAAAGTTTATCACATCGAGTCCTTAATAAATGTTTCTAAAGGTCTATCTGCACTCTCTAAAATAGCACTTTCTGTGATGATGGAAATGTTCTATATTTTCACTGACCAAAATGATAGCCACTGTTTTAAATACCATTCTCAGAGCTAATGTTTCCCTAGTATCTTTTACCATTAAGAACACACGGTGTCTCTTCACAGTGGCCACCATCCCCATAAAGAGGTAAGTATGTTATAAAGGAAAGCATACCAAGGCATTATAAACATACAGTACAACCCCCAGTGGTGGACTCTCACTCCCAAAGAGGAGTCTTGAGAAGACCACTTAACTAAAAAGAACGAAAGGCCAATGGTGAAATTTCCAGAACCAAAGCAGGAACATGGTGTTAGGGAGTGGATCTTCTCAACGGATTTCCTATAGACCACTGCCCTCCCCACCACATGTAGCTTTGGAATCTCTCTTGTTACCTATTCCTCCCAGTTGCCACTTACCCAATATCCTGTTTATACAGATCAGGAGAAGCACCACCATGGCAAAGATCAGGGCAACAGTGAAGGTGGGAATCTTTTCAAAGAAGGAGCAAAGATTGCAGTAGCCACAGAATATGCCAGGTTGTGTGCGTGTGTTTGTTTTCCTTCCTTTTTTTTAAAACAGCTCTGCAATTCCAGCATTGAACTTGAGCATGATCATTATTTCCTCCTCTCATCATCTCACAATATATCCATACCAGCACAGGCAAGACTCCCAATGTCAACACTGTTTGCTTTCTTTGTGGAGCAAGACACGTTCAGTCCCATGCTATCACACATTTAGAGCAGATGTTCCTAAAAAGGATAAACCAGGTGCTTAACATATTTTATTCCAAGGGGTAATTTTAGAAATTATTGCAATCAATGAGCTAATAATAATGGTGGTAATGATGAGGCCAAGTTATTATTACTTATTACCTTTAATCATCGACAGCAACTCAATTGGACATAATTAGAGACATCATCATAAATAACGTGGAGCAGATGGAAGATGCCGGGCTTTTCATTTCGAGGACTGAGTAGGAAAGTTAATGATGGAGGAATGGGCATAAAGAATGGGGCGTTTATATCGCAAATCCATCCTGCACTTGAACCTTTCCTGTCTGAAACCCATACAAACAGCTGAATTAGACAGAAGGTATAAGCAGCCAACCCTGCACTTTCAAAGTCCACTCACTCACTTTGCAACAGCCTTCTGCCCATCACTCATTGCCAGACCCCAGTTCTGCCCCATTTCTATCCATGTGGGTTAAACAGTGGCCTGCTTGCTTGCTTGCTTGCTTGCTTTTCTTTCTTTCTTCTTTTCTTCCCTTCTTTCTTCCTTTCTTTCTTCCTTTCCTTCCTTCCTTCCTTTCTTTCTTTTTCCAATTTCAATGGCTAAAGGGAAATAGAGCAATAGTCTCTCCTGATCTTCCCCCAACCTCTCTTTGAAAACATGGAAATGCTTTAGTTAGCCATTTAGCATTAACTTAAAATTTGGCATGAAATGCAGTAAGAAACATTACATTACCTCCACTCATTAACTCAGTAAAACAACTGTTTCCTATGTATGACAACTGTAGTACAGGTGTAGAGGAGTGCACCCACAAGTAAGACACAGGTAGGTGTTCAAGTGGGATAACAAATAGATGTCAAAAAGGAAACCTGGGCTGTGAAGTTGTATACTTGGGGTTTAAATCCTGCAACTGCCATGTACTGAGCCATTATACTGGGCAAGTTATTTTTCTTTCCTGAGCCTCTGTTCTATTGATTGTGAGTGGCTAGCTTGTTAGCAGTGCCCTCTTTGTGGACCACAATACCCCTGTCTTTTTCTCCATAACAGCACCCTTCTCACCAGACTTCAGCTGTGGTAATTGTCCTGTCTCACCCATAGGTTTGGAGAAGGTACTGCAATGGATTATTCCTTTCTCTGCCCCTGGTACCTGACATATACTAAGTACTCAACAAATGTTAGAGCAGATGTTTCTAGAAAGGATAAACCAGATGCTTAACATATTTTATTCCAAGGGGTAATTTTAGAAATAATTGTAATCAATGAGCTAATAATATGAGTTTTCATGTCCCTAAAGGAACTTGAAGTCTAAATGGCAGACAAGACCAACACACACAAAGCAGAGAGGGGCACAAGAGCCGTGTCTGATGCAACAGTGACTCAGGAGGATCACTCTGACTCAGAATGGCCAAGCAAAGGTATTGGGAGGAAGTGGGATAGAACTGAGCTTTGAAGGCTGTGCTAAAATCTTTACAGACTCCCCAGGTTATCTCAAGTTCTCTCCAGGAATTAGCTTCACCTCTTTATGCTTTGGCTCCACATCAGTTAAATAGTGATAACATTTGATCATTAAGAACCATATAGAGATGAAACAATTTTTCAAAGATTTTAAATTAAGTATACTCATTGCCACTCAAAGATAAATACCATATAAATATAATAATAATCATATTGAGAAATAAAACAGTAATGATGCAAATACTCATGTACTGTTTCATGTTTGTGGTCTTCGAGGGAAGTTTTTACTCAAATATCCCTAGATGAATAAATATAAATATGTCCCATAAATATGTCCCAAAGCAATTTTCTCCATTTGAACCTACATATACTTCACTATAGAACTGAAAACAAATTTATTTAAAACTTCTTTTATGTGGTTGTCTTTTGAAAAAAAATCAGAACTCTCATTAAAGCCAATAAGAATTTAGTATAAAAAATTAATAGCAGGATATGAGCTTATAGAATCTTATCAATAATATCTTTATGATCCATTGGTCTCTTTGTGATGTGCCAAACATAACCAGAATTTATTGATGAATATGATATTTGGGGGTATAAAAACTTTATATATATTTTTCTGTACTCAATTAGTGAATCTTGTTTAAATTAATATTGTCAAGAGATTTCATTTAGCAATGGCCAGGTATCATGGCCAAATAGATACTTTGATTTGAATTATCTGCCTAAATGTTCTAATTCTCTACTTTACTTCATGAAAGTGAGGAAATTCAGCTGTAGTGAAAATCTTAAATTTGAAAAAAAATAAGTGCTTTGTACAAAGTTCTAGGAGTGAGATGTGCAAGGGGATAAAAATATGAATAAGAGAATCCCAGTACTCACTAAGATTACATCTCAGCTGATAAATGCATTGGAAGAAAGAGAAAACTATTAAGCCAATACAAAGCACCAAAGAAATACGTGAAATAAGGGAGATAAACTCATGTCCCTATGAAATCTCCAATAAGAGAGAGATTCCAATCAGTCAGAGAGATAACAAAGGAGAGTGAATTGGTGGGCTCCTGGGAGGCTTTGGACCAGAAGGGTTGGAAGCGTTGTCACTGGAGAGCGAAGAGCCTGAGAAATGACAGGGAATCAGGAAAACACAGAGAAAGCAATGAGCATTCCTCCACTTCTTCTCCCAGCAGAGGAATATTGAGAAATGCAATCGGAAAGATGGACTGGACCCAAATTCTTAAGGGTGTTGAATATCAGGCTAAATATTTTCAGCTTAATTTGGTAAGTCATGAGAAACCACTGAAGGTTTTGTTTTATTTTGTTTTTAAGCTAGTTAGTGGCCTACGTTAATTTATTATTTATCATCATTCAGCCTTTTACATTGAAATTGCTCCCCAATCCTTACCAATTTCCCCTTGGACTCTTACTACAGCACTTTTTCCCTAGTACCCCATGTCAGTGTTGCCTCCAAACAGCACGGCCCCCACCAGGCTCGCTGTCTCCTTCCCAACCCACAAGACATGAGTCTTAATTAGAAATATGATTGCATGATCCCCTAGTTTAAAATCGATCAATAGGTCCCTCTCTCCCATAGAAGAATGTCCAAGGCTTTAGTATGGTATAGCAGGCTTGTCATCTTTAAAATTTTACCTATCTGCCTACCAGGTAACCCCCTCAACACACATCCCCTGTGGTCCCTGCGCTTTGACCTGGAATTCCTCACTGTTGCATTAAATGTCCTGATTTCTCACACCCCTATACCTAGGTGTGAGTAGTCTCCTTGTCTGCCTAGAAAAATATTATTCACCCTTGGAAATTCAGCTCAAATGTCACCTTCTCCATGAAGCCTTCCCTGATAATCCCTAGCTTTGCCCCCTCCGTCCATTGAGTTAATACCTTCTCTTCTTCTCCATAGCTCCATTTGAAGGCTCTGACTCCACTTGCCACTGTTTTGTGTGTTCATTTATATTACTATCTTCCGGCTACACTGGGTAGCACCATTTCTTATTGCTCTCTGTAGCCTTAATACAGGCACTCATTACATAACGGTTGGATAAACTAATTCATATATTTTTATCACACCAACTTCCTGAAAATATCTAAGGCAGTTGAGAGGAAAGAGCTTTAGAAAAATGAATATGACAGTGATGTATTAGGTAAATTGGATGAGAGACTGCAGGCTTGGAAGGAGGGGGAGAATATGATGGATTCTGCTTTGAACATGGAAAATATGCCTTTGGCGTCCACTGCAATCAGGACCTGCTTTTGAGGCTACAAGTGATTCTGATTAGACAGGAACGGAGAATTAAGTCGTCCTTTTCACTTTCCAGGCCTAACACGCCCATGTCTTTTGATAACTTCCTCCAAGATGACTCTGAATTTCTTTAGTCCTGTCTCTCTTATCCAAATATTTCCTGAACAAGAACTCAAATTGGGCAAGTTTTCAGATCCTGTATCTGAATGTGTGTGAGCTCAGGGAGAAGGAAACAAAGTGATTTGCAACCTGGCACTGGAAGGAGAGAGACTGTCAGGGGGCCAGGGATTGTTTTTGTTATTGCTGCCTTGCTCTAAACCATGTCTGTTTATTGTTATTGTCTTGTCCCCTTACTGATGTTCAATCCATTTCCTCATCACAAGTGTGAAAGGAAACCTGGCAAAAGTTACCCGAGCAAGAGTTCCGAATCAATAATAGATTCATCCTGAGGTACAGCGTGACATCTGTTAGATATTTGGAGCCGCTGTCCATCCTGCCTGGAGGGGTGCTTAAGCAGTCAGGCTCCTTTCTCCCTGGAAGACTATAAAACACAGAGAGTTAAGAAGTGGCAGGAAAGTGCTAGTGATGCCTGCTTAAAAGAGCAAGTGCTATGACTTGTAGGATGCACGTGTTTCAAGACAGAAGACTGGTGTTCAAATTTAGCATGTGTTCTTGAACCCATATTTACACAGAATTTGAGTTGTACGAGCAAAGTAACATGTATGAAACCAAAACTAGTTATATAATGGAACTGTTCCTCTGCACAAGAAATTTGTATATATGTGTGTTAAGAATCAGCTTGTCCTTTTTTACTACAAGCTTTAAAAATATCGTATTAAATGAATTTTCAAAACCTTCACAGCAACTCTTACTGCTTCTAGTCACAGTTGACCTGGTAGGGATTCCAATGAATTATCAGAATCTTTTTTTTCTCTCTTGTAATACTGAAACTTTCAATGAGAAAATCAACACCAGAGAGAGAGAAGAGAAATTGAAGAGAAACAGAAGAGAGAGGGGAAGGGGAGAGAGGATGCTGCTGGATAAATGAGATATCATACCGGAAAAGGAGTTAGAGAAGTGGAAAGAGAGCATAGGGGAGGAATAAAGAATGAAAAAGATAAAGCAAGTAGATAAAAAATGGCCTTAGTTAAGGAAAAACTATGCATTATAAAATCCTCTTTAACTCGAGGGTAAAAGAAGCCTTTAAAGCAAGGCTGCACAGTTGCAACAAAAACAACCCTTTAAAAAAATTCCACTTAGAAATTCAAAGAGGTTATCAAGGTAGATTAGCAAACTGTATACTTGGAACAACATTTTCACAATCAAAACCAAACTTAGTACTATGAAGGGAGTCTGAGAAAAGACAGATGTAGGAAGAGAAAAGAAAAAATTGGGAGAAAGAACAATAGAAGGGTAGAGAACAAGGGAAAGCCAGAAACTAAACAAAAGCTGGGACATTTGTTTTATGAAGTATTAATAACTCACGAAGGGTTATTTGTCATTGCTGAATTCAGAAATTTATTATCCTATATTAACAAGAGACCAAAATGTCTAGAGTCATTGGCTCGGAGTGTTTTAAAAATGCACCTTCATGCAGAGGACAGTGACTCAAGTTAACAGGCGGCCCTCATTGTGAAGGGGAACAGGATAGGGCCCTAAATCAGCCAGTTCCCACCGTTACAACCCTGCTAAGGGCCAGAGAGCTCCTCTGGGGGTGCAGGGAGACTTTGAAGTCCAGAAAAGTTTTGGATGGGAAAGGAGGAGTGGCTATGGAAAAGAGAATGAGAATTTATTATCAGGACCTTTGGGGGGTTTCATATAAAAGCCCTAAATTAACTTAATACTTATGAAATTCTGTGCTGTCACCCGCTGTCTTGACTTTATTGCTTTCGTGTTTGCTGAGCCCTTTACATATCATGCTGGATTAATCTCTGATCTTTGCAGTTTCATTAAAATAACACAGGGGAAAATTTCATGCTCAAACTTCAGGATGAGACTTAAGAAAGCAGGACAGTAGACATAATCACCCACTCTCCATCTAGCTAAGAGACAGAGAGCATGCAAAATTTGAGAATTTTGTGAATCATCTAGAACATCGCCCATTAAGGAGGCTCACTTGCTTCAGAGATGCCTCCTTCCAAGTCCTCCTCCTTGAATCTTGGAGCCCAGGTGAGCTCCCTGCCCTGCAATGTACGCACTGCTTATCTCAGCAGCCATGCCTGCATGCCCTCCACTGGCCCACTGACTTGCTCTCCAGGTGAACTCCTCCATCGCCTTGCAGTCTCATTCTCCCTTTCTTGGGAAGCCTTTCTGACCTCCCAGGTGATGTTAGGGATCCCCTTCCCTGGCTCCTCAGAATACCCTCCCCATCCCTTCTCACAGCACATGTCCACTGCATTATACCTGCCTGTTTACCTGCCTCTCCCCCACTACAAAGCTCTTTAAGACAGTAGTATGAACCCTCTTTTGCTATCTCTGCAGCACCCAGCACAGTGTCTGGCTCTCAAAATACTTTTGGAATTAATACATGAATGAGATTTAAAATCATATCTTAACTCTAAGGTCTAATTTTTTTCTGATTTACCATACTGCTCAAGGTACTGTCTGCCAGTGTGGTCCAAATAGAAGTACTGTTCAAAATGGCAGATTCCTGGACCTCAGACTCCTCCCTGTGATCTTCTTAAACTCTAATGCATTAGTCACACCTAGCTCCAGGAGTGAAAAATAATATTTACCTTTAAGAGATCTATGAGCTTTTCCTTCATTGGGGAGCATACAAATTATTGTGCTTGGCACAGGGGAGAGAATGGTGAAAATGGGAGAAAAGAAGGTTCTGACCCTTGAGGAGCTTACCTTCCAGCAGGCTGACAAACATTAAACCAAAAATTACACAGGTGCTGTCAGAGTGTGGAACAAGAGGCCCCTGCCTAGCCTTTCTGAATAAGAGCAGTTTGAGCCAAATATTGGGAAATTCACAGTAATTATTAAGGCAAAAAAGAAAAAACCGAGAGGAAGTTTGGGAAGAGAGAAGGGGCAAGTCTGTGCAAAGGCCCAGAGGCAGGAAGGAGTAGGGCATGTTTACAGAACTGAAGGAAAGTCAGTAGGTCTGAAGTCCAGAGAGAGGGAAAGAGAATGGCATGAGATGAGGCTGAAGATGAAGACTGAAAGAGTATGTGCCTGGGCAACCCATGACCCCCATTACCTTATGATATTCACAGTTAACAGCTTCTCTTGGGTCTATTTAAGAAGGGTATCGATACAGTAACTTCTTTATTTTCAACAGTAGAGTAGACCATAACTGATAGACTTTCACTTAAGGTCATATGCTGGTTTTGTTTTTGTTTTCACTATTACAAAAGTGCTACAGTGATCTTTCTTGTCCACAATGGTATATTCTTAAGTAGTTGGCTAAATTTAACTAGAAGACAGAAAATCACTGGGGGAAAAATTAGTAGAAACACATAATAATCAATAAGTTAATGTTAAAGGAGGGAAGATGACTTTTATGAGATGAATGAATTAGAACTATTTAGGATTTACGAATGATGTGAATCTATACTACAGTTCAGATTGGTGCTTATTTATTATATTCTGAATCATATTTTCTGGCCCTAACTCAGAGGAGGGATTCAAAGTACAGGTGTCCATCTCTGGCCCTGGAGATAGCCCAGTCTTTTACCAAAAAGGGTAATATTGCACAATGGGTGAAAATTCCTACTCTGAAGTCCAGAGGGTCACTTTTTTTCCTGGCTTTACCACTTACTAGCTGTATGGCTTGAAGCGAGCTTCCTAAGCTTCAGTCTCCTCATTTACAAAAGAGGAGATAAAAATATTACCTACCACTGTAGGGTCATAGTGAGGATTAAATGAGATGATGTCAGTGAAGCTCATAGTAACTGCCTAACATAGGAAGCTCTCAGTAAATGATAGTTACTATTGTTGTTGTTAACAAAGTCAAGAGAAGATAGTATGTAATAATAGTTTTCATTTCTGTAAAGTTTTCCGTGATGCAGATCCTGATCTCAGCATTGTACCTGTGTTAACCCATTTAATCTAACAATCATTCTATAGGTAGGTGCTACGACTACATTTTTATAAATGAGGAAACTGAAGTTAACAAGAACAATTGACAGTTCCTTCATAACAGAGCCAGAGAATGAAACCTAGGCAGTCTTATTACACTGATAGGCCAGAAATATCCACAATGTCAGAACCACATAATGTTGCAGCTGGAGAACACAGAGAAAATCTAGTAAATCCCAATTTATAAATGAGAAAGTTGAGGCCCAGATCATTAAAATGACCTGCTTTGGGGTCACACACACACTTAATCTGAGAAAGTCCATGATCATTAAGAATTTATACCTGTAATCCCAGCACTTTGGGAGGCTGAGACAGGCAGATCATGCGGTCAGGAGTTTGAGACCAGCCTAGCCAACATGGTGAAACCCCATCTCTACTAAAAATACAAAAATTAGCCGGGCGTGGTGGCAGACATCTGTAATCCCAGCTACTCAGGAGGCTGAGGCAGAAGAATCGCTTAAGCCCAGGAGGCGGAGGAGGTTGCAGTGAGCCAAGATCGCACCACTGCACTCTAGCCTAGGTGACCAAGTGAGACTCCATCTCAAAAAATAATAATAATATTTTGGAGTTGTAGCTGACAAATGAAATTTCATTTAGATCAAAGGCATGATGACTCTTAGACATTAAGTAGCTCATATACAATGCTGTTTTATCATTTAAATGTATGTTAATCCTATGGATTTGACTTTTACTTAAATGTTCTTAAATGTAGAAATGAAGGGAATAGAGGAGAAGAGTCCTGCAAAAGAAAGTTTGAGTTTTTTCAAATGCAAAATAATTGTTTTAAGTTTAAAATATTTGGCAACAACTGGCAAAATCAGCTCTGCTCCCCTTACCTCCTGGGCTTGTTAATGTCACTCTGAATTTGACTCTTTTGTCTTTACTGTGCTTGGGTTCTACATTGTAAGCAATGAATTTATTTTGTTTGTAAATAAAGTATCAGCTACCAAATAAATCTCCCCATTCCAAACTCTGATAAGCAGTTTATTTTTTGCCCAGTTTATAATTATCTCTGGAAACTGCTTCCAATAAACTCAAAAGAGCAGCTCTAACAGAGAGTGGAAGTCCATGAACTAACACATAAAGCCATGTGTTCTGGGATGAATGACAGATAAGTAAAAGTTAAAAGAATTCTAATTTACACACTCCCCCAACCTGCTGTGTGACCTACTCAAGTCCTTTAACCTATCTGGGGTTTGGTTTTCTGACCTATGAATGTGGCACTAAAGATTATCCTACTAACATGTGAATTGCTGTGAAAATTAAGAAAATTGATGCAAAAGTATCTTGCAATATTTAAGCACATTAAGAGTGTGGTATCACAGAAACTTCCCGAACCATGTTTCCCTCCGTTCTTCCCCTAGCTCAGCCTTCTCATCCTTTTAAATGCCACTCAAGTGTCATCTCCTATGGTCAAAAAGTCTTCTCTGAAGCTTCTGTCCTCACACATAGCACATCACTCAATAAATATCCACCTGGTCATACATCTGCCTCTGCCATCAGAACACAAGCTTTGCAAGATGAACAACCTAGTCTTATATCTTATCCATTGGTTTTCGTTTGGGTTCACCAAAGGTTTTTTGAGCACCTACTCAACACTCATAGGTCTCAAAGGCTGAAAATTAAATGACTAAAACTCATTCTCTGATGTTAAAGAATTTGGGGTTAATTGGGTGGAGCAAAAGCAGAAGCCAATCACAATAGAATGTTGCAAATCCAGACCTGAATGGGGCACCTTAGGAGTAGAATGGACCCAACTCTGCCTGTGTAGCAGGCTGTAAAACATTCTTCTCCGGGACCTGGGGAAGGCATGCTCTAACTTTCACTCATTCACTCTCAACAGAGTTTCTAACAGATACCAGCATCAGACCTAATCTTGTCCTTCAGAAGGAAGTTTTCTATCACCACCCACCAAGTACTAGTGATGTCCTCCAGGCATTTCCCACAAATTCCGGTGACCAAATAGCTTTGGCACTGTTGACCACACACCCAGGTGGTGCTACATATATAGGCCTCATAACAGCAGCTAATGAATCATTCCCTTTGGCTACATAAAAAGCAAAGCCAAAGTCACCTCTGGCACCCGCTTTGAGTGAGCTCAAGAGCAGCCCCAAGTTAAAGTCTTAGCTACTTCAGCTGGTGTTTCTTTGCAAATTCACATTTAGAAATAATAGTGTTCCCTTAATTCTGCAGAACGATTTACATTTTACACAATACCTTCACATCCATCATCCTATCTGATTCTAACAACCACTCACTGTAATGAATACACCAGGAGTTATTTTATGAATGAGGAAAAGTGAGACAGGTGAATCAGGCTAAAGCCCAAGTCTCCTGACTCCTATTCTAGTCCTCTCAAACTACACAACACTGCAGAACAATTGCAGAGGAGACACTCAGCGCTCATATTGCCCCTATTTTTTATGAGTTAGTCAAGTCAGCAAATGTTACCTTAGACTGGGTCATCATTGAGGCACAGAGCTGGGTGAGGGAGGGAACAGCAGAGCTGCCCTGACTCTCAGAAACACTTGGCTGGTAAGAGAAAGAAAATAGGCGTGCAATCAATTACATGAAAAAACCAAGTGAAGTGTGTGGCATGAAAACACCTGATTTGGGGTCTCAACCCTGCTACAGTTCAGTTCTGTGTCTGGATTTACAAGATCTGTTGTGGTTTAGTGACTCACAGCTGATAGGGGCCTTAGACCTCTTATAATCCCTTTATGTTATTAATACAAATGCAGAAGCAAAGCCAATAAAGAAAATGACTTTCCTCATTGCCCCAAAACTAGGTAATCGCAAATGTAAGATTAGAACACAAAACGTAGAACCTCACCACTCCCCAAAAAACCGTTATCAAAGATTGTGTTACAACCACCCTGGGATATTTACATACTGGCTTGTGTTTCCCTATATGTAGTGTGAAGGATGTTGAAAGAAGAGTAACAGGACCCAAATCTCTTAATAAATGGATATTTCAATGTATTCTCAATATTTATAGATAGTTTACTCAGTATAATTATTTTCTGATTCATCTATGTTGTCTTATTTTTTTTTTTTTTTTTTTTTTTGGAGACGGAGTCTCGTCCTGTCGCCCAAGCTGGAGTGCAGTGGCCGGATCTTAGCTCACTGCAAGCTCCGCCTCCCGGGTTCACGCCATTCTCCTGCCTCAGCCTCCCGAGTAGCTGGGACTACAGGCACCCGCCACCTTGCCCGGCTAGTTTTTTGTATTTTTTAGTAGAGACGGGGTTTCACCATGTTAGCCAGGATGGTCTCAATCTCCTGACCTTGTGATCCGCCCGTCTCGGCCTCCCAAAGTGCTGGGATTACAGGCTTGAGCCACCGCACCCGGCTGTCTTATGTTTCAATGATTCATTCTTTATTGCTGAGAATTATTCCATTAATAGATATAACACAATTTGTTTATCCATTAACCTAGTTATGGTCATTTGGTTGTTTCTAGTTTTGGGATTTTGTAAATTATTCAATTATATTTCCTTTGTTAGCTTATTAGCTATAACTTTTGTGCTTTCTCATTTCAGTGGTTGCTTGAGGGTTTAAAGCATACATATTAACTTATTACACTCTACCTTCAAGAGATATTATACCATCTCATATATAGTAAAAGGACTTCATAATAGTTTACTTCCATTTCTTCCTTCTTGGCCTTTATGCTATTGTCATACATTTTACTTTTAGACCTATTATAAACATCACATTATATTGTTATTATTTTTAAGCAGTCAAGAATTATTTAAAGAGATTTAGATAACAGGAAAAAGTCTTACGTGGTTACCATTTTATGGGCTATTCATTCTTTTGTGTAGACTTCCCTTTCCATCTAGTACCATTTATCTTAGGTTTGTTTAGTGTATCTTGTAGTGCAGGTCCACTGTGATTAAGTGTTTCAGGTTTTGCATATTTGAAAAAGTCTTTTTGGTGGAGTTTATTTTTTAAAGATATTTTTACCAGATATATAATTCTAGGGTAACAGGTATTTGGGGGTTTTGTTTGTTTTGGTTTGTCTTTATGTTGTTCCACTGTCTTCTTGCCAATGAAGACAAGTTTCTGATAAGAACTCTGTCTAGTCTTTCTTCCTATGTGTCTTCTGGCTACTTCAAGATTTTTTTTCTTAATCACTGCTTTTGAACTATGCTATTATAATATTTCTCAAGCTTGGGGTGTATTGAAAATCTTAAATAAATGGCTTTAGAGTGTCTATTAAATTTGGGAAGTATTCAGCCATGATTGCTTCAAATACTTCTGTCTCCTTTCTACTTCATAGCTCTAATTACACAGATGTTCATTTCTTTGGAGTTTTCCTACAACTCACTGATACTTCATTTTACTTTTAGTCATTTTTTTATATTTAATTTTGGATCATTTCTATTTTTATGTCTTCATGTTCACTAATAGTCTTCTGTAACATCTAATCTGCAATTAATACCATAGCCACTATAATTTTAACCTCTGAAAAGCTGATTTGGATCTTCATTTTATAATTTTTATGTCTATTGAGTACAGATGCAGTTACAATAATTTATTGTATGTCTTTTTTTGTAATTCTAAGGTCTGTGTCAGTCTGGGTCCAGTTCAACTGATTTATTTTTCTCCTTGTTATGCGTTCTATTTGCCTAGTTTTGTTTTTTGGTTTTGTTGTTGTTGTTGTTGTTGTTGTTCCATGCCTGGTAAATTTTCATTAGATGCCACACAGTGCATTTTGCTTTGTTGGGTGATAGGTATTATTGTATTTCTATAGACATTCTTGATTATTGTTCTGAGACAAAATTAGTTTGTCAGCAGCATGATTCTTTCAGACCTTGCTTTTGAGACTCATTAGGTGGGACCAGAGGTGGATCTAGCTTCAGGCTATTAATTCCCACAACTGAGACAAGACTTTTTCGAGAATTCCAGTCAATGCCCTGTGAGTTAAGAGATTTTTCCAGTTTTGCTGAGGGGAACAGACTCACTACTCTGCTGCATATTCAAGGAGGACCCTCTGCAAATCTCTGGATTATTTCTTCATGAGGTTCTCCCTTCTTTGGTATTCTAGTCTGTGAACTCTAGCAGCCTTGGTGTCTCAGCTCTGTCTCTTCAACTCAGGGAAACCAATAGGTACTGCCTGGGTCCCCTCTCCCTGCACTGCGGCTACTTATAAGGCTCACATCATTTGTTTACTGTATCTCACAGATTACTGCCCTTCATCACCTGATATCCAACTTCTTAAAAATCATTGTTTCATCTATTTTATCTAATTTTTATTTTTTAGTTGTTTCAAGTGGACTGGTAAATCTCATCTCTGTTATTTCACTTTAACCAGAAGCAGATGACCCCTGGTACACTTTTGAGCCTATTACTTTCTTTTGTTTTTTATCAATTCAGTGTTTAAAATCTTAGTTTATACAAATATTGTCATTGTGAATGGCAATTATAGATAAATGCTTTTTCTTTTTTTTCTTATACTTTAAGTTCTAGGGTACCTATGCACAATGTTCAGGTTTGTTACATATGTATACATGTGCCATGATGGTGTGCTGCACCCATTAACTTGTCATTTACATTAGGTATATCTCCTAATGCTATCCCTCCCCCAAACCCCTACCCCACGACAGGCCCTAGTATGTGATGTTCCCCTTCCTGTGTCCAAGTGTTCTCATTGTTCAATTCCCACCTATAAGTGAGAACATGCGGTGTTTGGTTTTTTGTTCTTGCAATAGTTTGCTGAGAATGATGGTTTCCAGCTTCATCCATGTACCTGCAAAGGACATAAACTCATCCTTTTTTATGACTGCATAGTATTCCATGGTGTATATGGGCCACATTTTCTTAATCCAGTCTATAATTGATGGACATTTGGGTTGGTTCCAAGTCTTTGCTATTGTAAATAGTGCCGCAATAAATATACGGGTGCATGCGTCTTTATACCAACATGATTTATCATCCTTTGGGTATATATCCAGTAATGGGATGGCTGGGTCAAATGGTATTTCTAGTTCTAGATCCTTGAGGAATTGCCACACTGTCTTCTATAATGGTTGAACTAGTTTACAGTCCCACCAACAGTGTAAAAGTGTGATAAACACTTTTTCTACTTAGCAATAGAAATTTTCCTATAATCTTAATCCAAAACAATGGTAAACTCTATTTTATAAATATTCTTTGGTGTAAGGAAGAACTTAGATATAATGATTTATATTATTTTTCATGGATCAAGTTTAAATCAATAATTAATTCAAGATTTGCATAGAAAACTTTCTTCTTCAGTGTTTCAAATTTCCCTTCTGGAAAGTAGTGATTGAAAGTTTGAAACAAAGAAGTGAAATGTAACAATATCTCTACATTTATTTTATTCAAACTGGTTTCATTAATAGCATTCTTTTCAATATGTTACAGCAATGTTGGGAAAACATAGCAACTAGGGTGACTATTTTTGAGTCTTGCTTGCCATAACAACATTTTTTGGAACCTCTCAACTTGTTGAAATATAGCATTGGTTTTCCCTGTAGTTTTAAATTATATTTGTTAAGATTGCTTAAAACATCAGCTAAGTAGCCAATTTTGTTACCCATATAACATCTTTAAAAATATTTTCCAAGTGAGATTTCTTTACAACTGAAAATGTGAATCTCATTTGTGAGTTTCTATGCCCCGTTTAATACTTTCTCTTCCAAAAACCAAAGAACTTCAGAATTATATAGTAAATAGAAACAGTTAACTACAATCTCTGAACAAAATATTTCCATAATCTAGTTATTTGGTAAAATTCTGTTAAGATTAACTTTTAAAGGAATTAAAATAATTAAATTAAAAATCATTTCATGTATTTTTAAATATATTCATGACAATTGCAGAATTTTGAAGAATTCTCAATATTCATTATACATATTTGTAATCCTTTGAAATTGTACCATTATTAATAGACACCAAGCATTTTAGTAATTTCCATATACTTTCCAATATATTTTTGCCTTATCATGTGTAATTCTTTTTATTATTTTTCTAAGTAAATATATGTTGACCACCATTTTTTCTTCCTAATTCTAGGAGGAAATTAAAATCTAGGTTAAATGGACTGTAATTTAGGTTAAACTTACACAACTAAACAACTCTTTTATAAAATTACCTTGCCACATTTATCCCACCTAAATTAAAAGTGTTGCAAATATCAGGACGTTCATCAGATTAGATTGTGGAATCGATACTTAAGTATGATGATGTAATAAACATTACTTCGAAATGTTCTTTAACAATAGAATTATATAAGGTAAATTATAACACTGAGAAATACAGTTTTTTATTTACCAGGTAATTTATCAAATATTATATACACAACATCAATATATAAGAGAAATGATTTTCAGCAACTGTATGAGCAATTTTCTCTTTGCTACACAAGTGTTATTTTTATCATCTATTAGATATGATGATAATAAGGCTGATCATTAATGACTGCAGAATGTTAAAGAAATTATTGCAATACCTTTGAAATGAGGTCTTGCTATGTGACCTTGAACTCCTGGGCTCAAGCAAGCCTCCGACCTCAGCCTCCTGAGTAGCTGAGATTGCAGGCATGCACCAGTGTGCCTGGCTTCTTTTTAATAGCTTTCTGTTATTGATTCTAGGTTAAATCCCTTCTGCAGAAAAAAAGTACTTTGCATAATTATATACTTCAGGTGTGTGTCGCCGCCCAAATCACATATTGAAATGTAATTCCCAGTGTTGAAGGTGGGGCTTGATGAAGGTGATTGGATTATAGGGGTGCATTTCTCACAAATGGTTTAGCACCATCCCCTTGTACTGTCCTTGAGATACTGAGTGAGTTCTCATTAGATCTGGCCATTTAAAAGTGTATAGCACCTTCCCCTTTGCACTTGCTCCTGCTCCTACCATGTGAGACAACTGCTGCATCTTCTGCCATGATTGTAAGCTTCCCGACGCCTCCCCAGAAGCAGATGCCAGCATTATTCTTCCTTTACAGCCTGCAGAGTCATGAGCCAATTAAACCTCTTTTCTTTATAAATTATCCAGCCTCAAGTATTTCTTCACAGCAATGCAAGAATGGCCTAATACATATAATTCCAGTTCTTTAAAATTTGTCGAGCTTTGTTTTATGGCTGAGAAGATAGTGTTTCTTAATGAATGTTCCACGTGTACTTGAGAAAAGAATGTGCATTCTATTACTGATGGGTGAAGTGTTCTATACATGTCAATTTGCTGAAGTTGGTTGATAGTGCAGTTCATGTCTCATATATTCTTACAATTTTTTGTGTATTTGTTCTATCAATTCCTGTGTGAGAAGTATTGAGATTTCCATCTATAATTGTGGACTTCTCGCTTCAGTTCTGTAAGTGTTTGCATTATGTACTTCAAAGTTCTGCTATTAAGTGCACACACATTATAAAGTGTTTGAATCTTTGGTTTATTACATTTCATCAATTTTGGAAAAGACTTGCCCACGATCTTTTCAAATATTTTTTTCTGCTCTCCTGTTTTTTCTCTATCTGGGACTCCAGTTACACACATGTTAGACTTTTGATGTTTCCCCACAATTCTTAGCTCTCAGATGCTTTGTCCTCTCTACCACCACCTGTTTTTTTCTCTTGTGTTTAAGCTTAGATAACTTCCATTGTTCTGACTTCCAGTTCACTCATTCTTCTTCAGCTGTGACCAATCTGCTTATCACATCTCTTATGTATGTAGTTTTTATCACGTTACTGAATCTATTCTTGCATGTTGTCTACCTTCTCCAGTGGTTAATACCATTAATAAATATCAATCATAAGTATTTTTAAAGTTCAATGTTCCAGTATCTGTATCATCTCTACTGATTTGTCTCTTCACAATGGGTTAGTTTTTAGGGGTTTTATAATTTTTGTAATCAAATGCCAAACATTATGCTTAGAACAACACTAAGTTTTAAAATATTTGAACACAGAAATGGATGTAGTTCTTCTTCTATCAGGCATTATGGGGAGTTGATTTAATCTAAGTGATCTGGATTTGGGTTTTTTATTACTATAGTTACCTTTGGTGCACTTTGAAGAATTCAGTTCACCTCGTTACCCAGTGACTTCAACTCTATTGTGGATTCAAGAAAATTATTTTTGTTGTTGTTGACT
Source organism: Macaca fascicularis (assembly GCF_037993035.2). NCBI lineage: Eukaryota > Metazoa > Chordata > Mammalia > Primates > Cercopithecidae > Macaca > Macaca fascicularis. The sequence goes on along the minus strand of NC_088387.1, from coordinate 102,790,712 downwards.
ATTCAGTTTTTCCTTTTGGTAGGATAGGAACAGAGTTATCTTGTGACTTTCTATATCCTAAGCAGAACTGAAATCCTATTCTATTCTATATTATTCTATTATCTTCTTTTTATTCTGCATCATCAAAAAACAAAATCAAATAAACAAAACATTGCAGGTAGTGACCACTACATTTAAAATTCATAATCTACTAGTTAGTCATGGCCTGCTAAAAGCCATTAAAATGGATGTAAAGGATTGCTGGAGCCAAGAAATCAAAATTTCCCTCCAGACCAAATAGTTATTTTAATAATGTTTTCTTTGTATCATTTGCTTCTGTATCAGTAACTCTTCTTGTAGTTCTGGGAACAAAGTGGCCATGAAATTATATGAAATGAATTAAATATATAAGAAAACAGATTTTTAGCTTGATGAAAGTAAAAATTATATGAAGTACAATCTGTTAGGGCTACTTTGCCATCAAATTTATTTTTTCTGAAACCAGATAATTTTAGTTCTTTTGAAAAATCAGATTGTAGTATCAAAGGACAAAATTTACTGCAAATGAGGGCTACACACACAAGTTGCAAAAGTGAATATTTCCTGAAAGCTTCTATTTTGATTGGAATGACAGTCAGTGGTGATTGCTTTATGCAAGAGTCTCTACTTTGCAATCAAATCTTATAAAACAAGATTTTCTGCTAAAGACTGAACAAGGTAAGTGGAAGCATAAAGCTGAACTGAAAGTCTGGACACAGGTAAAGAGTTAGGGTGAGATCTAGAGAGCTGAAAATTATCTGCATATGTGGCCAATTTGTGTCACTGACTTTGCTAGGAAAATGGCTCTGTACAGAGGCAGGCCTAGGACCCGCAACAAGTTTAAAAGAAAAGCCCAAGCTACTCTGTTTGGATACAGAATTGAAACTAACAATGAAACCAGAGAAAAATGGAAAGATAATACTAGAACTGTATTAGTCCATTCTCGCACTGCTATAAAGAAATACTTGAGACTGCATAACTTATAAAGAAAAGAGGTTTATTGGTTCAGGGTTCTGCAGGCTGTACAGGAAGCATAGTGGCTTCTGCTCAGCTTCTGGGGAGGCCTCAGGAAACCTTCAGTCACGGCGGAAGGTGAAGGGGAAGCAGACACGTCTTACATGGCCAGAGCAGGAGGAAAAGAGAGGGTGGGAGGTGCCACACACTTTTAAACAGCCAAATCTAGTAAGAACTCTATCACAAGAACAGCACCAAAAGGATGGTGCTAAATCATTCATGAAGGGTCCACCCTCATGATCTAATCACCTTCTACCAGACCCCATCTCCAACATTGGAGATTACAACTGAACATGAGATTTGGGTGGGGACACAGATCCAAACCATATAAAAAACCAAAGAAAAACAGAGGGGAAAGAAAATATATGAGATCCACGTGAAAGGTCCAAATAAACAAGTGTTTATTATCAGAGTTCTTGTAAAGCACTCTGATCATTTCATACATTATCTTATATTTTAAACAATCTCTGGCTCTACTAAAGTCACAGTCCATGGAGTGGGACTGACAAATATATCAGCTATCGGGGTTATGTAAACAATCTTCAGTGCACTCTGTAGCCTAATTTACAGTCATAAACATCGTGGGAAGCAGAAATCTCTATGGCACCTTGGTGTGGATATTCTCACTGTCAGCAGGGAAAATTCATCGCCTTCTCACAATGCTGAGACTCCAACAGCATTTACCAAGACAGATGACTTGGTGACAGACACTACAGGCCAAAAGTTAATATTTAGCTCAGTGAGATGAAACATGAGAACATCAGAATTGTGCCCCTGGGCCAGTTCCTTGATTCTGCAGTCCAACTGACTGTCTCTGATGATGACCCCAAGAGTGAGTCCTGGAGGGCCAGCATGTCACATTCAGCATCAGCCTCAGAGGTCAGGGAAAGGTCCAATCATTCTGGCTTCCCTTAATAATCCATGCTATACCTATCATCTCTGAATGGATTGTAAGCACTTTGCAATCTACTTGTATTTTAGCCAGTACCACCTTTGAGGCTAAATGAGTTCCAGAAGTGTATTTACTTCCCTCTGCTGAAATAATACACATCTTATATTTATTCTAAACTTACCATTCTTGAATATTCAATATTTGCATTTGTTAAACAAGCCTCAACTTATCCTCTCCATTCAATCATGACTTGATAAAATTTGATTCTGTCCAAACACAATCTTATCTTTCTAAATGAAAGGTCTTTTGTTTGAGACTGTGTTTACATAGCTATCTCTTCTCCCACAACTTCCTCAATCTGTTAAATTGTCTTTCCGTATTTAAAAAAAAAAACCAGATCTTAATGATATAAGGTACCTTGCTCTCAGTCACAGCTCTCCTACCCTTTTTTATTTCTCTCTGGAATTGAAATTGAGTAACATTTAACAGAAGGTGTCTGATTATAACTATGCCCTGGCTGTGAAGAGAACAAATTCAGAACTTTCTCCTAAGGAGAGAGGGAGCAAACTGTTACTCTCTTGTCAAATCCAGTTTTCTTTTAATCTCTGACAATGTTTCAGATTGAACCAATGCCTTTAATATGACTTAGTCCTTTAGGAAAATAGTATCACCTCAGGATATTTAGGTAACTAAACCAGCAGATCCAATAAGTGTTATCTTTCAGAGTCAGCCTTCTGAAGGAGGCTAGATGCACATGTGAATGACTTTGCTGCAGCACAGAATGCATCTGGATCATACTTCTGGAAATTCCTTTGGAGCCACTGTGTAAATGAAGTTATCAGGAAATCTCATTGCTTTGTAATCATGCTTTACTTTTGACTAAAAAGTAAAAAATGCTGAGAGTTCAGAGTTCATTTTTCAGACTAGCTTCCAAATGAATTGATCTTTTGTAAAAATTCATGTTCAAAGTAAGTCACCACTGAGGGTTAGCCTTTCTTTCCAACCTTACCATAACCATCTCTATCAGCAACTACTCCTGGAAACCTAGATGAAGTAGGTTCATTGCTGCAAAGAGATAGAGCAATCCATTAAATATGGTTCCTACACTTAAAGAGATTACAGTCCAGGTGGAAGCAAAACACAGGTATAATATGAAAAGCACTAGATGAAGTATAAGGTATGTGAGGCTTGAGAGGAGTCTGAGCTGAAACAGCCTAAGGAGAAGTCATAATGAGGAATGGGACTTGTGCTCAGCCTAAAGGGCCTGGGAAAGCTGGACATGCATGGATATCCTTCACAGGCTGACTCATCAAATGAAGTGCAATGACTAGTTTGACTAAAAGTAATGAGAGTGGGACACAAGCTCCACTGCTGACTTAAACCTTGCTTTAAACAAGTTATTTAACCTCCTGAGTTCTCTAGTTTCCTGTGGCACCTGCACTACTGGTTCAAAATGGCAGACCGACCACATGCGTTGACTTCCTTCCTTCCCTCAACCCACTGAAATGACAAAAAGCAGCGGCATGCAGTTATTTGACACCCAGAAGCATCATCTTTTAATATTCCCTTTTATGACAAAATTGCTTTCAGTACTAATCGTTATTTTATTAATTTGTTCCACAGTTTGAAACAAAGGTTTACTTTACACACAACAATTTTCATTTAAAAATACTTAGTGGAATATATCATTATGAACTAAAACGAGTACTTACCACAAAAATATTACTGCTCACTATTTGGTCTGTTGATCATTGTTTTAAATTTAAACACAAATAAAACTCAAAATTATCAAATAAAATGAGATAATGGAAGTAACTCGAGTTCTGTTTCTTCTTCTTTATCATCACTGCACTGTCGTTGTTCATTTCAAATCTACTCTTTTCAATGCAAGCATAGGTAGCACCATAGGGATTGGAGATACAAATGCTTCCGAGAGTGAGCTTGAATTCTTCCAAATCTTTAAGAACTTACTCTTGAAACAAACATAGGTAGCTGAGTCCCTTTGTGTTGAAGTCAATTAGGTAACTGGAAGATTTCCAAGTTAGGTTCTCCATAGAATCCAATGTTTGTTACAGAATAAGCAGTAAAAATTACACTTATTTGTGTTGGGGTCCACTGTATAATTGGGAAATTTCCAAATTAGCTTCACTGTAGAATTCAGTGTTGTTAAAGAATAAGCAGTAAAAACTGTAGGGTTTTTTTGATACACATATATATTATTAAAACTCTACGGTAACCAAAGCAATTGTTTAGAACTTAGATCAAAGAAAGTGGGTTTTTTGGTCAGGGGATTGGAGGGGGCCGGTTATCAATGACCTTGGTGATTATAAAAACCAGACTTCCTTTCTGTTGGTTTTATTATTGTGTTTAAATTCTCTACCAGCAATACATCTCCTGTTGTTTGCACCCAGAGCTTTCCAGCTGCCCCATCTTTAGTATGCTATCACAGTAAAGTGCACAAGGATATAAAGCCATAAAAAAGCAACAAGAATGGGAGTTACAGCCACTTAGATAATCTTGAATGACAGGCTCATACTGCCTACTAATACTGGATGCAGGAGGAGGCTCCAGCTCAGGAAATGCATAGGAAGACCACCACATACGTTTTTCCTGTATAATATTTTGGAATAAGTAATGTAGAGAGAATGGGAGAAGGGGCAGAAGTTGAGACGATGAATTCCACAGCCACCTGTGGAATTCTGCTGGGTCAGGAGATAGCCCCTTCTCCACTCTCTCTGCCCCATGCCACAGCAGTGTCTTCCCCATGAAGGCCTGGGAAATGCTCCCAGCGGAATTAAGCAACTTGCCTGGGAAGAATTTGCATCTACATGAAAGTTGGTCCCTCAAAGCTGGCTCTCCTAGCATTTGTGGCCCAGCATTGTGGCCCAGCAGAGGGAGAGACAGGGCAGCCTGACTGAGGTGAAGCCTGGCAGTCAGCACACCCTGAATTCAAATTGCTGTCTCCCTGTGGAGGGGCACCTGAAGCAACAGAGGAAACCATGTCATCTGCCTTTACTAATCAACAGTCTTTTGTGCTTAAATATGAATTACAATCAAGGCTCCTGGAAAACTTGCAGAGAACCAGCTGTTCAGAAAAGAAGGAATAGGATGGAAGAAAGAACTGAGAAGCAAACATTGGATTCCCTAGAAAAGAGAAACAAACATCAAGAGAATTCTAATTAATAGCATCCGAGAGCTGTAAGAAGAGTGGGCATCCAGAAAACAAGAACAGATGACTAAAAAATACATAGTAAAAGAAAAGGAAAGAGTTCATGGAAATAAAAACATCATTTAATAGAAGGGCCACAAGAAGTTCAGGAAAGCTTTCAGAATATAAACAAAAAGAGAGAGAAAACAAAATATAAGGGATCATTGTACATTTAACATGTAAATATTTTATTTTTCCAAAAATATCTGTTATTACATCAAATAATTAATAGCATTGCTATTCATGAATGACAGATTAGAATTTAAGAAATAAAGTATTACAATCAGATTCTCCAGATATCTATACCTTATCACAGAATCACAGAACATCAGTGGTTTAAAAAAAAAAAATAGGTGGAAATCATCTAACTAGTTTTCAAAGAGTATTCCACTAAGACCTAAGATTTGGCCACCTAAGATCAGCAGGTTTTAAAGCAAGCTGAGCAGACAAAGCCCCACACTCTTGTGCATAATTTCACCAGGTGATTTCTCTTTCATGTTTTTGTACTGGCGTTCTATGCGCAACTTCATTTATAAAGGAGTTATTTACTAGAGAACTAGGCTGCGCATGCAGGGCTAATATGAATGTGGTCTCATTTAGTCTATACTTATAAACTGTATGTTCATCATTCATGTAGAAATACTGAAAGCTGCATGAGGGGACAGAAAAATAGGGCTGTTAGAGCCTCAGCCTCTCCTCTATTGTGCCAGGCATATTGGATGGAACCCGAACTTGCCATTTCACAGAACAAAAACTCTGTGGTGAACCAGCTTCCCTCTCTGTAGAAGAGTTTATCCTCCATTTTTCTTAAGCATTCTCCTTGGGAATCTCACCCAATATCCCAATGGCTTACTCTAAGATCACATGCAGTATGCTTTCTGAGTGAGGTTCTGATAAATTGTGTTTTCTCCATCTTATTATATTTCCATTGCTGTTTTCACACCTCATTTAGATTGATATCCTGGGCAGCTACTTAGTGGCCAGCCCCATCACCTGGCTCAGTGTGTTTAACATAAATGTTTGATAATCACGAATTGGAATCAGATCTCTTCCTCACAATTGTGGAAAAGGAGACCTGGAAGACAAAATGACTGAACCAAAGTTACAGATTTTCCTGTTATATTTGACATTGCTGTTATGCTTTCTTACAGTTTCACTTGGCTATATCTTTTCTTCTTAAATGGATGTCAGCTACCTTGGTTAAGTATTGTCAGCTTAGATTCTTTTTCTAAGTCTCACAGCACAGTGTTAAGAATAAAAGAGGTTACCAATAAGTACTTGGTGATAAATTCTTTTAAAATAGTTTTTAAAAAGAAAATAAGTGTCCACTTTCAAGTAGGAGGAGTAGAATGTAATAGCTCAACATTTCTGCTGCAAGAATTATGGAAAAAGTTTACGAAGATTTAAATATAATATTTTTAGGGGCATCAGACAACTATAGAAGCAAAAATGGCTAAATTGCCTAAATTTCCAAAGAAGAAAATGTCCTTTTTAGAGAAAGTTGGCAAGTGCTGGTCATTTTCTACCTTAGCAGCATTTGCCAATCATGGGAGCTAGCCAAGGTAGAGGTACTTTACTAAGGGGGGAAAAGAAACCCCTCAGAGTTTTGATAGTCATGCTGACTATGTTGAAGGATTAGAATCCTAGTCAAGCCCCAGTCAAGCCCCAAACATACAACCAGTTTTCATCATGGGACATCTGCAGAAGTTTGGGAAAGTGCAAATGGCTTGTACCAGAAATCAAGAAGTGATTGCCTCTGTTGGCAAGTTTTAAGGGAGGAGATTGATTGGAAAGGGGTATGAGATAACTTTGAATGGTGAAGAATATATTACATCACTTGTTTTGAGAAGAAGTTGCACAGACGTGCCTAATTGCCAAAACTCATCCAACTATCATTTGGGATCTGTGCACTTTATTTATGAAAATTATATCTTCATTAAACATGTAAATATAGTAAGAAGGGGAATACTGGGTCAGCAATTGCAAGATTATCCTCAGATTTCTGGACAAGGGACAAAGTCTGGGAATATCCACAGTTCCTTATCTTTTGTCCCATCATACACTCATCATGTAGCACTTTGTATTTTAGCTATGTTTTTCTATGTGTTAATCCTATTTTCCTATGTGCATTATTTGAAGCAAACAAGTCTAATAATTAAAAGTGTTGCTGAGGATGTGAAACAACTGGAACTCTCCTCATTGTTGGTAAGAGTTTAAATTAGTACAATCACTTTGGAAAACACTGTGGTAGTATCTACTAAAACTAAACATATGTACTCCTTATGACCCATAAATTCCATTCCTAGTTATATATGCAAGAGAAATAAATATAACCACCAGAAGTCATATAATAGAATGTTCATAGGCAATTTATTAAAAATAACCAAAAATATAAAAATAACTAACCACCACCAATAACACAGAAAAATAAGTAGCAATATTTTGTAGTAGACTGTAAAGAAATAACAGCAATATAAAGAACAAGCTATACATTATGACATTAATTAATCTCAGAAATACCAGGTTTAGCAAAAGAAGCAAGATAAAATAGAATAGAGGTATTGATTTGGAAGCGGCACAAGGGAGCCTCCCAGAGGGCTGAAATGTTCTATATCTTGCATATCTTGATCAGTAGTATGTGTACCCCCTGACACACACACATATGTATCTCCACCAAGTGAACACTTAAGATATGTGAACTACACTGAAAAGTGTAAAAAGAAAAGAAATAGAGGAAGAGAGAAAATAATTGTGATGTATTTATTGGAGAAACTGGTTATCTCTGGTGAAGAAGCCAGAACTTCTCTCAGGACAATAGATAATAATGGTGATAAGATGTATTCAAAGTCCTAGAGCATTAGTAGAGTAGTACATAACCAATTATATAGTGAGAAAACATGTCTCTGGTAATTGTCATATTGTCATAATAAAGAGTTTTGTAGGAATGAAGCCATACAATGAAAACATCACATTTATATAGCACCGAATTACCTAAAAGTCTTTTTGTCTCTGTCTCTGCATATTCATCTCCATTCACTCTTTTGCTTCTTTTTTTTAATTTTTAATTTTTTTATTTCAATAGGTTTTGGGGGAACAGGTTGTGTTTGGTTACATGAATACGTTCTTTAATGGTGATTTCTGATATTCTGGTGCACCGATCACCTTGGCAGTGTATACTGTACCCAATGTGTAGTCTTTTATCCCTGTCACCCCCACCCTTTCTCCCAAGTCCCCAAAGTACAATGTATCATTCTTATGCCTTTGTGTCCTCACAGCTTAGCTCCCACATATGAGTGAGAACATACAATGTTTGGTTTCCATTCCTCAGTTACTTCACTTAGAATAACAATCTCCAATTCCATCCAGGTTGCTGCAGATTATTTTGTTCCTTTATATGGACGAGTAGTATCATCACATTTTCTTTATCCACACATTAATTGATGGGGCATTTGGGCTGGTTCCACATTTTTGCAACTGCAAATTACATGCATATACAAGTATCTTTTTTGTATAATTACTTGTTTTCCTCTGGGAAAATATCTAGTAGTGGGGTTGCTGGATTAAATGGTAGATCTACTTTTAGTTCTTAAAGAAATTCCACACTGTTTTCCATAGTGATTGTACTAGTTTACTTTCCCTTCAACAGTGTAAAAGTGTTCCCTTTTCACCACATCCACACCAACATCTATTATTTTTTGATTTTTTGATTATGGCCATTCCTGCAGAAGTAAAGTGGTATTGCATTGTGGTTTTGATTTGCATTTCCCTGATATTTAGTGAAGCTGAGCATTTTTCCATATGCTTGTTGGCCATTTGTGTACCTTCTTTTGAGAACTGCCTATTCATGTCCTTAGCCCACTTTTTGATGGGATTGCTTTTTCCTTGCTGATTTGTTTCAGTTATTTGTAGATTCTGGAAATTAGTCCTTTGTCAGATGAATAGATTGTGAAGATTTTCTCCCACTCTGTGGGTTGTCTGTTTATTCTATTGATTATTTCTTTTGCTGTGGAGAATCTTTTTAGTTTAATTAAATCCCATCTATTTATCTTCATTTTTGTTCCATTTGCTTTTGGGTTCTTGGTCATGTAGTCTTTGCCTAAGCAAATGTCTAGAAAGGTTTTCACGATGTTATTTTCTAGAATCTTTATGACTTCAGGTCTTAGATTTAAGTCTTTGAACCATTTTGAGTTGATTTTTGTATAGGGTGAGAGATGAGGATCCAGTGTCATTCTTCTACATGTGGCTTGCCAATTATCCCAACACCATTTGTTGAATAGCGTGTCCTGTCCCCATTTTATTATTTTATTTTATTTGCTTTGTCAAAGATCAGTTGGCTGTAAGAATTTGACTTTTATTTCTGGGTTTTCTATTCTGTTTCATTGGTCTATATGCCTGTTTTTATACTGATACCGTGATGTTTTGGTAACTATGGCCATATAGTATAGTTTGAAGTCGGGTAATGTGATGCCTCCAGATTTGTTCTTTTTGCTTAGTCGTGCTTTGGCTATGTGAGCTCTTTTTTGGTTCCATAAAAAGTTTAGAATTTTTTTTCTAGTTCTGTGAACAATGATGATGGTATTTTGATGGGAATTGCATCAAATTTATAGATTGTTTTTGGAAGTATGGTCATTTTCACAATAGTGATTCTACCCATCCATGAGCAAGGGATGTGTTTCCATTTGTATGTGTCATCTATGATTTCTTTCTAGAGTGTTTTGTAGTTTTCCTTGTAGAGATCTTTCAGCTCCTTGGTTATATGTATTCCTAAGTATTTTTTCCAGCTATTGTAAAAGGGGTTGCATTCTTGATTTCATTCTCAGCTTGGTCACTGTTGATGTATAGCAGAGCTACTGATTTGTATTAATTTTGTCTCCTGAAACTTTGCTGATTTCATTTCCCAGTTCTAGGAGCTTTTTGGATGAGTCTTTAGGGTTTTCTATGTATACAATCATATCATCAACAAACAGCAACAGTTTGACTTCCTCTTTACTGATTTGGATGCCCTTTATTTCTTTCTCTTGTCTGACTGCTCTGGCTAAAACTTCCAGTACTATGTTGAACAGAAGTGGTGGAACTGGGCATCCTTGTCTTGCTCCAGTTCTCAGTGGGAATGCTTTCGACTTTTCCCCATTTAGTATAATGCTGGCTGTGGGTTTGTCATAAATGGCTTTTATTACCTTAAGGCATGTCTCTTCTATGCTGGTTTTGCAAGGGTTTTAATCATAAAGCGATGCTGGATTTTGTCAAATGTTTTTTTCTGCATCTATTGAGAAAATTGTGTGATTTTCATTTTTAATTCTGTTTATGTGGTACATCACATTTATTGACTTACGTGTGTTAAACTATCCCTGCATCCCTGGTATGAAATCCACTTGATAATGGTGAATTATCTTTTTGATATGCTGTTGGATTCAGTTAGCTAGTATTTTGTTGTTGATTTTTGCATCTATGTTCATCAAAGATATTGGTCTGTAGTTTTCTTTTCTTGTTATGTCCTTCTCTCATTTTGGTATTAGGGTGATACTGGCTTCATAGAATGATTGAGGGAGAATTCCCCCTTTCTCTCTCTCTTTGAACAGTGTCAACAGCATTGGTACCAATTGTTCTTTGAATGTCTGATAGAATTCAGCTGTGAATCTTCTAGTCCTGGACTTTTATTTGTTGGCAATTTTTAAACTACTATTTCAATCTCACTACTCGTTATTGGTCTGTTCAGAGATTCTATTTAGTATATCTTCTTGTTTTAATTTAGGAGGGTTGTATATTTCCAGGAATTTATCCATCTCCTCTAGGTTTTCTAGTTTATGTGCATAAAGGTATTCATAGTAGCTTTGAATAATCTTTTGTATTTCTGTGGTATCAGTTGTAATAGCTCTCATTTTGTTTCTAATTGAGTATATTTGGATCTTCTCTCTTCTTTTCTTGGTTAATCTCACTGTTGGTCCATCAATTTAGAATTATAATATTTTCCTGTTTGATTAGTTCTTTTATCATTATATAGTGTTCTCCTTTGTCTTTTCAAACTGCTGTTGCTTTAAAGTTTGTTTTATCTGGTATAAGAATAGCTACAACTCCTGTTCACTTTTCATGTCCATTTGCATGGAACAGCTTTTTCCACCCCTTTACCTTAAGTGAATGTTAGTCCTTATGTTTTAGGCGAGTCTCCTGAAGACAGCAGAAACTTGGTTGGTGAATTTTTATCCATTCTGCCATTCTGCATCTTTTAAGTGGAGCATTTAGGCCATTTACATTCAATATTAGCATTGAAATGTGAAGTACTATTCTATTCATCATGCTATTTGTGGCCTGAGTACCTTCTTTTTTTTCATTGTGTTATTTTCATATAGATCCTGTGAGATTTATGCTTTAAGGATGTTATATTTTTATGTATTTCAAGGATTTGTTTCAAGATTTAGAGCTCCTTTTAGCCATTCTTATAGTACTGACTTGGTAGTGGTGAATTCTCTCAGAATTTTTTTTTGTCTGAAAAAGACTGTATCTTTCCTTCATTTACGAAGCTTAGTTTCACTGGATACAAAGTTCTTGGCTGATTTTTGTTTAAGGAGGCTAAAAATAGGACCCTAATCACTTCTAGCTTATAGGGTTTCTGCTGAGAAATCTGCTGTTAATCTGACTGGTTCTCCTTAATAGATTATCTGATGCTTTTGCCTCACAGCTCTTAAGACTCTTTCCTTTGTCTTGACTTTAGGTAACTTGATGACTATGTCCCTAGGTGATGATCTTTTTGTGATAAGTTTCCCAGGTATTCTTTGAGCTTCTTGTATTTGGATGTCTAGATCTCTAGCAAAGCCAGGTAGTTTTCCTCAATTATTCCCTCAAATATGTTTTCTAAACTTTTAGATTCCTCTTCTTCTTCAGGGATACAAATTCTTCTTAGGTTTGGATGTTTAACATAATTCCAAACTTCTTGGAGGCTTTGTTCATTTTCTTTTCATCCTTTTTTTATTGTCTTTGACAGACTGGGTTAATTCAAAAGCCTTGTCTTCAAGCTCTGAAGTTCTTTCTTCCACTTGTTCAGTTCTATCCCTGATACTTTCCAGTGCATTTTGCATTTCTGTAAGTGTGTCCTTGATTTCCAGGAGTTGTGATTGTTTTTTATTTATGCTATCTATTTCATTGAAGCCTGCAGTGGTGATCCAATTTCTTCAAAGGGTCTGTGGATTCTCTTGGCTTTCCTGGTATGCTCCTGTGGTAGTTCTTGGAGCAAAAGTTCACAATGTGAGTCTTCACATACTTCTCTGTCCATGCGAGCAGGAGCTGCAAGCTAGTCCTGCCTCCTATATGCCATCTTAATCCTCCATTCACTTTTTAACCCATTTTAATCTGATGTTTTCTCAATCACTACAGTGGCATTGGTTATGCTGAGTAATTGGTAACCTTATCAATTACCTCTGAGTTTTCATTCCTGAATTTTCTAATGGATTTTGCTGAGTGCCTACTATGTATTAAGTACTGTGGGAGGTGTTGGGGATAAGATAAATAGGCCCTGGTTGTCACAGAATGTATACACTGAAGGCATATGACACAGTGGTGAGAGCAAGTTCCAGCAGCCAGGATGGCTAGGTCTGAATCCCACTCTTCACCTTACTTGTTATGTGATCCTGTGAAAACTGCATTGGTTTTTTCCCCCCTCTTAATTTCTTCTGCTGAGAAATGGAGATAATAATACTATTGTTAGTTGTTTGTTGTTGGCTTTGCATCATTACCACCAGGCCCTTTTAAGGCTGAGAACTGGCTTCCCAGAACCCCCTTCTCTGGATAGTTCCATGCTAGAACTTCCCATTATGAGAAACTTGTGTGAATTTAGAAGACAGAAGTAAATCAAAGGACTGTTCTCAGAAGTTCATGGCAGTGAGACACAACAGGATTCCAGATCTCCCTACAAGCTCTCACTTTGTGATTAAGACTTTTCCCTGATAGGCCTACAATCAGTGGATTGTACTGCCACTGCCTTCAAATCTTCACTTTTCCAGATCCTCCCACATAAAACTCCTATATTAATTCCACTTTCCCATATGACTTGTAGTAGCTTCATTTTCCTGAAAGAACCCAGATGGATACGGGTACCTACCTGATAGTATCACTGAGATGACTGAGTTAATACATGAAACAGCACTTAGCACAGCATTTGGCATAAGGCAAGCACTGTCTTATTCCCATTATGATAAGTGATATAAAGGAAATAAAATATAAAGCAATAAGGTGATGAAGACAGAGTGGTGGAGGGACAGAGTGGTCAGGGAAGATTACTCTGAGCATATGATATTTGAATAGAGTCATGAAAAATAAGAATGGAAAAGCCATGCTAAAATTTGGGGAAAGGAAAGAGCAAGCAAAGAGCTTGTTGAATCTTATGAATAGAACAAAGAACAATAGAACAAAGACTAAAGAAGGAAGTAGCATGAGATGGGTTAGAGAGATCATCTCATGGACAACAGATTTGGCAGGTTCTTGTAGGTCATGAAAGAATATAGATTTTTTCCCTGTTTATAAGAGGAGGTGAGTAAAAGTTTATAAGCAGATAAGTGGTATGATATAATTTGTTTTAACTAGAGTCTTCTGGTTGTAATTTAAGATTAGAGTAGAAGCAAGAGAACAGTTAAGAGGCTGTCACAGTAGAGAGTTGATGGTGGTTTGGGCTCGGAAGATGAAGATGGCAATGGAGAACCACAGAGAGACAAGCTTCAAGGAAGTTGTTAGCAGGGCAGGCTGATGGTTGGATATGTGGAGTAGAAGAAAGCCTTTCCTCCACATTCATCAAAAGTTTAACTCCCTAGACTTCCAAGACATTGCCTTCTCCTAGCTTTCTTTCTGTTTTCCAGATTTCTTCTTCCTTTGCTCTCATTCTTCCATTACTCCCTAAATACCTTCCTTTGCCCCTTCTTTCACCTACTCATTCCTTTGTACTCCCCACAGTGCTTCGTTCTTTTTTCTCTTCCTTTTTATCTTTACACCGTGCACTTGGCATAGGGACAACACTTCTTCTCCTGCCTCAATTCACAGATTTATATCCCTATCTCAGACCACTCTCCTGATTAACTAGATTCAATTACCAATTAGACATTGCTGTTTGAATGGTCCCACAAGTGCTTCAAACTCAACATGTGCTAAACTGAACTAGGTCTTCTCCTAAACCTTCTCCTGTGTTCCCTCTGTTGTTTAACACTACTAAGCATCCAATCATCCAAGCCAGAAAACTGGGGGCCATCCTAAATTTTTTTTCTCACCTCTCAATATCTAATCAGTCACAAAGTCCTATCAACATTATCTCCTCCATATTTCCCACATCTTTCCCCAGCATCCATCTTCATTGTTACTTCCTTAATTATGTCCATCTTCATTGTTACTTCCTTAATTACAGACAGTCATCCGCTCTGTTTTAAATATCCCAACTGATTTCTCTCTTACAGTTTTATTTCTTCAAATGTGGCCTCTACCCTGCCTCTTGAGTAGTCTGTGTATTACTGACTCCATTCTTACTTTTCCTCTTCTTAAAACTTCCATTTGTTCCATTGCCTCTGGGATAAAACACGAGTTGCTCACATGGAGTACTATACAGTCCGATCTCACCTGGTTTGTAGCATTCACCTCATCTCTCATGACAGCTACACTGAATTATTTAAGTTCTCCAAATTTTCCATATTGTTCTACGCCAGCTCAAGCATTTCCTCCACTAAGAAGTCTTCTCTCATTCTCACAGTTATGTCAGTCTTCTTCATTTCAAAACTTTACTTTGTACGTTTCTCCTACATACCACTAGTTTTATACTGTACTATAGCTAATTGTTTGATTATTGCCATTATTCACTTTTATTCCCGTTTCACAGCTCCTATTCTGCCTGTACTCCCTGTATATGCAACCATTCTAATGTGTTTGTATGTGCTTTGACAAAATGTGATTCTTTTGTTTTGTGTTTATTTCTGTGTAATTTATGTAAATGGTACTGTGTTACATTTCACTGTTTCTTTTTAAAATTAATCATATGTCTTTCTAATGCATCCATGTTGCTATGTGGCAGCTAGCATATTGCTCCTAAGAGATTACTCATAATATTACAAGGTGAACACACCCACCATATTTTATCTACATATTCTTCAAGCTATGCACAACCAGAATGCCTTCAGCTCCTAGTCACCAAAACTAAGGCAGCAATGAACATACTTGTCAATGTCTCTCTTTTGTAAATCGATGCAATTTTCTCTGTTAAGAGAACATATACACCAGAAAAGCTGATCAAAAAATAAGTCTC
Organism: Macaca fascicularis; assembly: GCF_037993035.2. Classification (NCBI taxonomy): domain Eukaryota; kingdom Metazoa; phylum Chordata; class Mammalia; order Primates; family Cercopithecidae; genus Macaca; species Macaca fascicularis. Next base: position 102,775,310 of record NC_088387.1, on the reverse strand, counting down.
ATTTTCAAATGAAATCTGCCATCTTTTTCTTCATGCTAATTAATAAATTATATGCTTGATGTATCCATCTTTTTTAGGTTAGTTAGCATGTTGAGTCTCTGAAGCTGATTAACTGCTTAACTCAAGTTTTTGCACCTGCAGACCAGTGACCCACCCCCCCCCCCCCCCCCCGCAAGGCATCTGTTTGACATCTCTTTAATTTTATTAGTGGTTTATGGACAAAATCACTTGACTTAACTTTTTCAAGTGTAAGTTATTTGGATTCACAAGAGCATTTTTCTCCCTGTTATAAATCAATGAACCCAGTTAAGATTAACTGCCTACATGTGAGCTTCAAACGATCTTCTATGGCCAGGCAAAGTTGAAAGAAACACATAATTCCATAACATGCTAAACACAAGTTGATCAAAGTTTTTGGAGCTGGTTACTTACTGCTGTACTTCCTCATTCTCAAACAATCTGATTTCAAGTAGTTTGTGTCTAAAAAATATATTACTAGACCGCAAACACTCATCCTTTGGAAGAAAAATCATTTATATATCTTAACTCGTCAAAATCTATGTTTCAACAGATCTAAACTGAACCCTGGGCTAAACATTCCAGAACCTAATTTGTGAAATTCCAGAATGTTTGGAGATTAAATAAAAAAGAAATGAAAATAAAAGGAACATAGCTAATGATTCATTTTAAATGCAAAAACTTTCTATATAGAATAATCATGGAATCCTGGAAGCAAAAGGAATCATAATCCTTAGATATTAAACAGTGTGAGGGGGACATTGTTCAAGTCCTTGGAATTCTAAGGAAATGTCATGGGGGCAGTCATTGCAGGGGATGGGGAAGTTGAAGAGACCAATAAGGTAGGGTACAACCAAACAGCCTTCCTTTTACACATATATATTTTAAATTTTATGCTTTCATGTAAGAGATCTTTGAAAAAAATTACACTACTTAAAAATAAATTGAAAGTCCCTGATCTAGTCCAGTCTTTCACACATTCAGTATCTTCTATAACAACCTTGACAGGCAGTAATCCAATATCTGCTTGCACACTGCTGTCATTGTGAGTTCACTGTCCTGAAGCAGCTTATTTCCATATCTGATATCTTAAGTTCCTGGGATGCTTACTTCTTCTAGAGTGCCATATTTAACCCCCTATAACTTCTATGGCCTACTTATCTTCTCTGAAATAATACAGACTTTCTATCTGTTACCTCCCTCCCTTATGTGTTCTTTCAGAAATGGATAAACTATGAATGCTGTTTTGTGCAGGCTAACCAATCTCAGTTCCTTAAATATATACCTTTTGAATTGAAGAATTAATATCATTAAAATGACCATACCACCCAAAACAATGTATAGATTCAATGCTACTCTTATCAAATTACCAATGTCATTCTTCATGGAATTAGAAAAAAATTAGTCTAAAATTCATATGGAGTCTAAAAAGAATCCTAACAGCCAAAGCAATCTTAAGCAAAAAGAACAAAGCTGGAGGCATCACACTACCTGACTTCAAACTATAGTAACCAACACAGCATGGTACTGGCACAAAAGTAGACACATAAACCAACTGATCAGAATAGAAAACTCAAAAATAAAGCAGCACACTCACAACCATCTGATCTTCAACAAAGCCCACAAAAACAAGCAATGCGGAAATGACTCCCTAGTCAATAAATGGTCCTAGTATAACTGGCTAGCCATTTGCAGAAGAATGAAGCCAGACCTTTGCCTTTCACCATATAAAAAATTAATTCAAAAAGGATTAAAAGCTTAAATGTAAGACCTCAAACTATTAACATCCTAGAAGAAAACCTAGGAAATGCCTTTCTGAACATCAGCCTTGGCAAGGAATTTTAGCTAAGTCTCTGAAAGCAATTGCAACAAAATCAAAAATTGATAAGTGGGACTTAATTGAACTAAAGAGCTTCTGCACAGCAAAATAAACTATCAAGAGAGTAAACACACAACATACAGAATGAGAGAAAATATTCACAAGCTTTGCATCCAAGAAAGGTCTAATATCCAGGATCTATAAGGAACTTAAATCAACAAGCAAAAGAAAAATAACCCCATTAAAAAACGGACAAAGGACATGAACAGACAGTTCTCAAAATGAGACATACAAGTGGCCAGCAAATACATCAAAAATGATCATTATCACTAATCATTAGAGAAATGCAAATCAAAACCACAATGAGATATCATCTCGCACCAGTCAGTATGGCTATTGTTTTTGTTTTTTTGTTTTTTGTTTTTTTCAGCAGCAGAATTTCTATTATTGAAGTCAGCAAACAACAGATTCTGGCAAGGCTGTGGAGAAAAGAGAATGCTTATACACTACAGGTGGGAATGTAAATTAGTTCAGCCACTATGGAAAGCAGTTTGGAGATTTCTCAAAGAACTTAAAACAGAGCTACTATTAGACCCAGTAATTCCATTACTGTGTGTATACCCAAAGGAAAATAGATTATTATACCAAATAGACACATGCAGTTATATGTTCATCACCACACTATTCACCATAGGAAAGACATGGAATCAACCTAGATGCCCATCAATGGTGGATTGGATAAAGAAAATGTGGTACATATACACCATAGAATACTACACAGCCATAAAAAATAATGAAATCACATCATCTGCAGTGACATAGATGCAGCTGGAGGCCATTATTCTAAGCAAATTAATACAGGAACAGAAAACCAAATACCATATGTTCTCATGAGTGGGAGCTAAATATTGAGATGCATAGACTTAAAGATAGAAACAATAAACACTGAGGACTATTATATCAGAGTGGGGAGAGAAGGAGGCATTTGTGGGTTGAAAAATCTACCTATTGGGTACTAAGTTCACTACCTGAGTGAAATATACCCATGTAATATGCCTGCACATGAACCTCTTGTGTCCAACATGAAAGTTGAATTTAAAAAAAATGAAAACCATGTAACTCTTAAATGACCAGTGGAATGTTTTATTCTCTTCAGGTTAGTCACATCCTTATCATCTTTGTCAAGACATCACCGTAGAGTCAGTCACTTTCTTCCTGTCTTCTTCCTGTCTTCTCTACTACACAAATGTACATCTCGAGGGCATGGACCATGTCTTTCCTTCTCATCTTGGTATCCCCAGGGCATGAGCCCAGCAGATACTAGGCACTCACCCTATCTTGGTTCGTAATCAAATTCAAAGTAAAATATATATTTTTCGAATCTAGAACTGAAAGGTGAGTTCTAGTAAAGATAGTAAAAGCAGATCCTAGAACCATAGCAGAGGACAAGCCTAATTACCAGCCACAAACAGAAACCCTCACCTTTCCAAAGCCCACATTCTGGCTGCTGCAAAACTGCCTTTTCTCCGAGATATTTAGAGAAGTCAGGAAGGTTGCCTGAGGAATATGATGAGAAAAGCGTTTTTAAAATGTGTTCCTCATCAACACAAACCAAATTAAGGAAGCAAAAGTCAATGAAAATCCAGGCATACAATTCTACTGGAAAGATCCAGACCCCTGATAGTGCCCTCTCAAAGGACCAGAATGTTTGGGCACCTGTGGGGATGGAGTGCCAGGACCACGTCGTGTTGTAACCAATAGGCTCGTTCTGGGAATCAGAATCATATGCCAAGGCAGGTGGGAAAATAAAGAGTAGGTGTTCAACTCCTAGTAAACCTTGCTGGAAAAAGAAAAAGTACAGCTATCCAGTTGTTTGTGGGTGGTGAAATTACGAGGAAATGAGAAACAAGATCAGACTGTTTTTAAAGTCCCAAGCAGTAGGGAACTTTGAAGGAAGAAGGTGTGAGCTTTGAAAAAGTCAAAGGTAAAGGAAACAAATTATACCCCAGGAAAAGCTACTCTACTTTCTCCATTTTGACAATGTTGGCAGACAGGAGTGTTAGAAAATGAAACCAAAACTCAGTCCAGTGTGACTTTTCAATTCTGGATCTATAGGACAGACTTTACCTATATACTCACATAAAGACACACCCACAAACACACGCGCACATGCACATACACACACACACTCCTGCGTAATTTGACAAGAAACCTGACGAGACTGAATGAAAAACATCCTCAATGTCTTGAGGAGGCAGCTATCAAGGTGTAGCTGGGAACCCAAAGCTTGGTAGTCAAGGCAGAGAAAGACCATCAGCAGGAATATTTCCCTTCCCTTCATTCAATTTCATTCATATCCATGGCTTCAGTTACCACTTGTGTAGCAGTGACTATCAACTCCACATGTGCAGCCCTGACCTTTCCTCTGAGCGTTAGTCCCATTTATCCAACTGCCCACTCTGTGTCTCCACATAGATGCTACAAAGACACTGCTATATCAACACGTGCAAGAGGAACCGGTGATTTTTCTTTACCTGTTTCTCTTCCAGAATTCCTTATCTCAGTAAATGGCACCCTCACCTATTCAACTGTGCAAGCCAAAATCTAGGAGTCATTGTTGATGCAGCCCACAATTACTTAAATATCTAATCTAGTGACAAGGTTTGTCAGTCCTTACCAACTTCTCCATCTGTCCACTTGTCTTCATTGTCTGCCATGCCTTAGTTTTAGCTACAATCTTGGCCTCTTTTGACTATAGCACTAGCCTCCTAATATAGGAAGGTGTCCCACATTCACTCTTACCCCTCCAAACTATGCTTCATAGAAAGCTTTTCAAATTCTTTCCTGTTTGCCCATTGTTCTTGGGCTAAAGACCAGAATTCTTAGCCAAGCCACAAAGCCTTTAATGGTTCAGACCCTGCCTACCTTTCCAGCCTCAACAGGGTCATCTTACCTCTTATTCTAATGTCACGCCACAGACAAGTTCTTTCCGTTCTTCAGGGTGCTTGCTTTCTCCCGCAACAGCCTTTGCTTGAGTAATTGCTTCTGCTTGGAGTTCCCTTCTGAGCTGACCCATCCTAACTCTTCCAATCTCACCTCAAACATCACTTTCTCAGGGAGCCTTCCTGGCACTCAGGTGGGTTGGATCCCTCCTTTTAATGCTCTCATTAGCACTTTATACTTTTCCCCTTATATTTATCACAGTGGTGGTTTTATATTTGAATATGTATCCTTTTGATTCAAGCTTCTCTCCTCTCCTAGACTATAAGGTCCATGGGCACAGGAACCATTCCTTGTTTTGTCACCCTGTGTGCCCAGGACCCTGACATTGCCCAATCCACAAGCATTCAACCAACTTTTTGTATTGTGTGAATGAATGAAAACTGACATCCAAAGGCTAAATGCATGAGAAAACCAGTGGGCAGCTATCTACTTATGCATTCATCCATTCATTCATGTAGCATCTAGTGTTTGAACACTGAGCACTGACTGACTACTTGGTTATTTGTAGACTGAAACTCCTCCTGCTGGGCTGAGCAACAGTTTGGTCTGTGCACATTAATTCTACACTCCACCCATTGAGGCCATGTGGCACACTGGCTAGGTGGTTAACAATGTAACTGTCTTCTACATACTCTTCTTAAAGGTCCAGCTGAGTCTATAGGGGTGAATTGCAGAGTAAGACAGAATCCTAGCTGAACTGGTTGTTCATGCCTTAGCTTAGGGAGGCAGTGGTGGCCTTGGTCTGGAGGGAAGGAAGAAACAACATCAGGGCAAATCTTTCTGCCACTAGCTCAACACCTGCCTCAACAGCCAGGATAATGGCAGCCAGAATGTTCATGGCTTGCAAGGAAGTGGGGTTTGAGAGACCTGGTCATGGGAGCCAGAGGTCAGCACTGACAGGGAACAGTTGAGCTAATATGGGCAGGATTCATGACTTCTTGCTTGGCATTCCACATGGTGAACCACCTCCTCAGTGAGGCTTTCTCCCTACAATACCATAATAGGAAATTATCTGAATACCATTGGTCACCATTTTTCTATTGTAAAGGGGTTTGGCTAGTACAGTCTCAACAAACTTCTTAATAAAGTTGCATGTAAAATAGGTTCACCTGATAACTACATCATCTTGTACATGAGGCATATTTAAAGACTCAAGTGTCTAGGCTGGGCTGAGATAAGAACTCATAAAATGCACGAAAAGATCCAAATGACTCGTGTCTGCAAATATATCCCAAAAATATTTTCTACACTCTTTTGGTATGTCTAGCTCTGATTGAACCAGGAAAAACCAGATGTTAAGAGAAAAAAAAATACCATGAAACAATTTGTCTGACAATTTTACAAAAACAAAGAAGAGATTAGATCATTCATTTCTCAAAATTCCAGAGTGCCTACTCTGATCTAAGTGGGTCTGCTTATCTGAAATTATACAACAATCATGCCTAATGCCAAATCTACTTTCTACAAAAGATATGGGGAGCTTTGTTTCATCTCTGTAATAATATTAACTAATATGGTGAAGTACTTTAAAGTTTATAAATCATTGTTGTATTCATTATATCACTGGAGTTCTTCAAAACCCTTCAAGGTTGTGAGGGCATATTTTATTACTGTATTTATACTTAATTGAGGAAACTGAGATTCAGGGAAGTCCGCCATAGATAGTGTATTATTTTTATACTTAAGACTTAAAAGCCAAATCCAGTCCTCTTTCCATTACTCCCTACTACTTCCACACCACCATTTTCTTTCCTCTTTTTTTAAAAAAAATTGCATTATTTAAAAACAGAAATGTATTCTTCAGCTCCATCTGGGTCTATATTCTAAACAAGTGAAACTACTATCTTGAGTAGATATTTGCACTTCCATATTCATTGCAGCCCTATTCCCAGTTGCCAAATATGGAAACAACCTAAGTGTAGACAGGTAAATGGACAAAGAAAATGTGGTATATATAAACAATGGAATATTATTCAACCTTAAAAAAGAAGCAAATGTCTCAAGTGTTCTCACCACAAACACACACACAAATGGTCATTACTGTGTAAGATAATGGCTATGTTAATCAGTTTGATTGTACTAATCACTACACAAGGTATACATATATCAAAACATCACATTACATGCACTAAATACATATAATTTTTATTTTTCAATCATGCTTCCATAAAGTTGAACAAAAGAAAAATGGAAATTTATTGAGGGGGAAAAAAATCTGTCAAATAAGTACACTGTGTTGTGAAGATAAACAGAGGTTATCAATTTTCTCCATTTTTCAGTTTTTATGTCTGAATTAAAATTTTTTACCTTATTTTATCTATATCGATCTTAGTAAAAATGACAGGTCCTCCTAGAAAAATGTGAATGATGAAGCCTAAATCTGGCCTGTTTCTACCTCTGTGTGCTGGAGGAATGAGTTAATAGTTCTGGGCTAGTCAAGCTTCATTTTGAAACACTTAAAAAGTTCATGGCATGGTTTTATTTTTGAGCTGAATTCTTGTAATTTTTTAATTTTTGAAACTATTTTTATTCATCAAACAATTGGTCAAAAATATTTACTGTCAGTTCTATGCTGGAATCTGAGGCAGACTTGGATATACAATACACAGTATACTCCCCAGTTGTTTAGAATCAGCGTGGGGAGGCCAGGTACACCAGAGGCCAGCACCAGGCAGTAGGTCCCTGGATGAAGCCACAGGGGAAGTAATAGGGATAATGGGCCAGGATAGTCAGCAAAGCCTGCATGTGAGGAGAATGTCGGCAGAGACCATCTGCTGGAGCTAGGCTCTCAGTAACTTGCTGTCAAAGAGCATACATGTGCATCAAAAACATCAGAGCCATAAACCTGATGTTTGGAATTCGGGTCATCAAACCTGTTTTGTTATTTTCCTTTCCTATCTGGAGGAAAACTAAGGTCTAGAAAAGTTCCTTGGACATTATTCTTTTTAATTCACTAATTAAAAATATTTTATTTTATAACACTTCTATTTCCAAAATACATAACTATAGATCCCATTAATTCTTCCTGTCATGCCCAAGGCAAGCATATGGCTTCCTCTCTTCAGGTGGGGAAGCAACTTCCTGGAGCTGTTCATCTGCATGCTGCTCACTGGGGGAACCAGTCCTTTTCTTTCTCCTTCCTTCCTTCCTTCCTTCTTTCCTTCCTTCCTTCCTTCCTTCCTTCTTTCCTTCCTTCCTTCCTTCCCTTTCCTTCCTTCCTTCCTTCCTTCCTTCCTTCCTTCCTTCCTTTCCTTCCTTTCCTTCCTTCCTTCCTTTCCTTCCTTCCTTCCTTTCCTTCTTTCTTCCTTTCCTTCTTTCTTTCTTTCCTTCTTTTTCTTTCTTTCTTTCTCTTTCTTTCTTTTCTTTCTCTTTCTTTCTTTCTTTCTTTTTTTTTAGCTTGACTTTATTTCAGATGGCATATTTTGGGTCATTCACACAAAATATGAAAAACAGCATAGTTATTGTTTTGTTGAGATAAAAAAATAAATACTTAGGTAAGTAGATTGATGATCATTTTTTGAAAATACCAGTAAGTACATATTTAAGTATCAAAACCTTCAAATCAAATCTTATTACAGTGTATTTCAAAAGCAAAGCTCAAATCACTGTGGTTGAATTGCATTTCATAAAATATTTGTTGAAATAAATGTCATTGAAACATCATTATACAGTTATTTTCTTTTCCTATTTATTGTCTTCTCATATTCTTCTCTTTCTTTGTACTCTGGGCTCCTGATTAATTTCCCAGTGGGGGGTGTGTGTACATGTGTGTGTGAGTGTATGTGGGTGTTTGTGTGCATCTGTGCTTTGTTTTGGCTTTTTTCCATTATAATATTCTGTCACTCTTCTTATATATACTTTTAAAGGGTGGAAATAAAAAACAGGAACTTGGACAAACCTCACAGAATACTGACCTTAGAATCTTGAGATTCAGCACAAAAGCCTAGTAGTTTCCTCCAAGTTCACATGGAAAATTAACAATCTTTGTTCTATATTACATGACTGCCGTGTCAAAAATCTTAATTCTAGAACACGTCCAATACAGCTGGGCTATTTCAAGGCTGCAAAGAATTCCTGATAAGGCCTGTTATGGCTAGATTGGGTCCTCTCTTTGGGGTAAAGTAAGTGCAAGTTGACATCTGAGGGATGGAGAGCTTCCCTGGAGCCATGGAGTTTCCTCAAACTGAAACCTCTGCAATATCTTTTATTCTCTTCTTTGCGCCACACAAATCACAGCAACAAATACAAATACATCAAACTTCTGCTATAAACTTCAATAGTCTTGGACCCTCTTCAATTTGGACCACTGCAAAAGTTTGAATTACATTTGATGTTTTCAATTTTAAAAAATATCAGTGCCCAAGGAGACTGCCTTTCAATTGCATGGTTTAGCATTCTCATGTGAGTATACGCTTCCTAAACAAAGGTTATGTTGCAAATGTTAACATTTTTTTGTGTTACTTTTTACTATTATTATTATTATTATTATTATTATTACTTTAAGTTCTAGGGTACATGTGCATAACATGCAGGTTTGTTACATATGTATACTTGTGCCATGTTGGTGTGCTGCACCCATCAACTCGTCAGCACCCATCAACTCGTCATTTACATCAGGTATAACTCCCAGTGCAATCCCTCCCCCCTCCCCCCTCCCCATGATAGGCCCCGGTGTGTGATGTTCCCCTTCCCGAGTCCAAGTGATCTCATTGTTCAGTTCCCACCTATGAGTGAGAACATGCGGTGTTTGGTTTTCTGTTCTTGTGATAGTTTGCTAAGAATAATGGTTTCCAGCTGCATTCATGTCCCTACAAAGGACACAAACTCATCCTTTTTTATGGCTGCACAACATTGTTTTTACCAGAAATCGGCTTCTGCGCAAACTTCTTTCTGTTTTAGCAGGACTCCTTGAGGGAGCCATCATTGTGCCCATTTTGCATATGAAGGTCTTGAGGCTCAATTAATTGGATTTACTTGCTCAAGATCACAGGGCTCAGGAGATCTGGGCAAATTCCCCTCTCTCTTTCAGGAAGCAAAGCCAGGTCCCAACCTGCTAAGGTGCTTGAGCCTCTCTCAGGTGGCTAAGGAGTCCAGGCAGGGTCCTTCAGGAGGAGTAGTCAAGAGTAGGCCAGGATGTGGTGTAAGCATCGACTTTGGAAAGTACAGAGTGGAAAGTGGGTTTCTGAGCATGGAATTTTCTAGAAAGGAGAGCTGCACAGAAAGGCACAAAGAGTACTGATTGGTTGGCCCCATGGCCAGCTGAGAGAGACCTGCACACAAGACTTCTTGGGCCAGCTGTCATTGAATCAAAATTTAGAAAGTAAAAGGCAACTTGCTCTCCCAATAGCACTGGCCCCTCTCTCAAGGACTCCTGTATTCCCCATTAGCCAGTTAAGCACAATACTTGTCCCCCTCCACTACCCCCTAGGAGGACTTACTTGCCCAACTCTGCATTTTGGTTGGGTCTTAGATTTGCTTTCCTGCAGCTGCTTGCTCAATTCCCTCCTGTGGGTAATTGGGGGATGTCTTTAATACCAGCAGACACCTTCCAGGGTCATGCTTGAGGAAGGAAACTGAACAACTTGGCTCGTCAGGAATTCCACCCCAAGAAACAACCCCTGGTTAAAGAGCAGCCAAGGTGGGAGGGCACGATTTCCTGTCTGGATCCCCTTTCTTTCCATCAAGCCCATAAATCTGGATCCATTTTTCTCCTACCAGAGGTTTTGCTTTCCAGTAACTGGTCCCTGATACCCCAGACGGTTGTCTCCACTTAGGCTCTTAGCTGGTTACTCAACGACTTCAGCCTCCAAATCAGCAAAGATCAAATCCTCTCTGCTATCTGATAACACTCGCCCTGCCTCCCACTCGGGAGTTGATGAAGGCCCCTAAAGTATAATCGGGTCTTCTGTTCAACTCAAGCATTTGAAGGAAAATCACTAAGAGTTTTGCTTTCCTTTGCCCTCCAGAAAAGTGTGACTGCTCATCCCTTTTTTGTTGTTTTGTTGTTTTCTGAAACGCTTGATGTTGCAGACTTCACTTACCTCCAAAGGAAACCTCACAAACCCTCTGCAAGCACTTGCTGTGGGAATTGGTAATTTCACAAATTGGGTTTTTCTCGTTTTAAGCTGACGAGTTGGACCCAACTAGCACACTCTACTTTCTCTGCTAAGAACCGCCCTCTGTGTTAAGGAAATCGCCTCCACACTCTAGAATACTGACTCTCCCTTTAAAGGAGATCCTGATTCCATGTTTCCCAACCAGCTCCTGAAGTACATGTGTAAATAACCTCTGATTACCCTTTCCTCCCAGATGGCAGACAGAGTCAAACACACAGTTTAAAAGTAATGTGCTTAATGAATTTTGTATGTGCTCAAGGGATTATCAAAGTGTAGCCTTTAATGGCTAATATAACTTCCCGGAATCTATACATCTCTCTCGGGGTGTGTGTGTGTGTGTGTGTGTGTGTGTGTGTGTGTGTATGCTTGCACACACACAGTCATTTATAAGGTGAGACTCTTAAATGGCTCAGTCTTCTCCATCATGAAGTCCAGATATCTTTATCAGAGCTGCTAGGTCCTTCAGGATCCAGTCTCTGTTTACCACCAGATTCAAATTCCCATTCTCCCTTCTCAGCTATGATTTGTCAATTCCAACTATATTGAACAATTAATAATTTCTGAAAACTATTAATCAAATATCTGGATGCCTTCACATGCTGTTTATCTGTCTGGCATGTCTCCTCTTCCCCAATTCTCACCTGCCTCACACACACCTAACTACCCTATGGCTGTCAGCTGGGAAGAACAGAGCCCTGATCTTTAACTTCAGCTGTTGGCCTGTCCTCTGTGGTCCTATCACAGCTAGCACTGAGTCCTAGAGAAGCACCTATCCCATTGTATTGAGATAATGTATTTACTTCCCTGTCTTTCCTTGAGGAAAGGAACTATACTTGCTATAATCATATCTGCAGTTACTTGTATAGTGCCTGCCTGACTTGTAGCAGCTATTCAGTAAAATAGTCATTGAATGAAGAAATAATTGGATCAATTAATTAATCAAGAGATTTTATTGCAAGAACCTGAGCAGAGAGCCCTATGCATATTCGTCTATTATAATGTCTCTGCTACATTTTAACTCTTGCTGGGATCACGCTGTCATTGAAGGATTGAGATCAGAGGTGCTTACCTAAGCACTGCATGTTTCCTTCAGGAATAGGCCAACAACCTTCCTTTTCTCTTATTTTTAACTTTCAAACCTTTGGATTTGACACGTATAGCATGTCATAGTGGCGAATATAAAGACAAACTCTGGAGGCACAGACTCACCTTTCCAAGCACTTCATTTCCCCATTGCATTCTTCCCCACTTCTGTTTCCCAGGACAAAACCAGAGTGTCATCTTCGCCTTTGCTCTGTCATCAGGTTCAACTATGTTTTTCCTCTTAAAGGAAAGACAATCTCTAGCAATCTCTCTTCCCTTCATTTTTTCTAAAGCCACCATTCTGGATAGGTTCTCCATAGGCTCACAACTGGACATACACAATTAATTAATTCCTTCTTTCAACAAATATTTACTGAACAGCTGCTGTGTGCCGGGTAGGCACTGTGCAAGCTCTCTTCTTGCTTCCAGTCTTGGTCCTGTGACCCATCTGACATATACTACCAGACCGAGCTACCCAAATACCATACATGATATCCAACCCTTCCTCTTCAAGGCCTCCTTGGTTTCATTTGCTTTAGTCTGTGAAGATGAGACTAAGACCAGGTTCTTTTCCTCCAATTAAATGTGCACTATGCAGTGAACAAAGCACCAGATATGGCTAAAACTAAAGGAAACTTTATTGTCTCCACCTGTCACTCCTAGGTCCACAGGAAAGAGAGAGCCTCAGTCCAAAGGGGCGTAAGAGTTGATACTCTCATGACACCAGGTGGAGAGCAATCACGTGTATGTGTGCGTGTGCATGCATGTGTGTGTATGTGTATGTGTGTCATGTCAGGGCAGCGATAGAGATTGGAGGAATGATGGACACTTCCAGCAGACTGCTGTACCTTAAGAACTACTGGGGTGATTACTCAAGCCTTCTTCAAAGGCCATGATAGTAGTTATAACAAACCAGAACACTGGCAGGGATCTGATCTGACAGGTGTCTGATCTGACAGGTGTCTTGTTGTGTCTTGTTGCCATGGGGAGAAAGCCAGGGGACTCTTCTCACTATGGAACTACCTGTGTATTGACACCCAATTTGTCTGGAAATGATTACCTCGTCAAATCTTTCAATGCATCTCATTAGTCACTAGTCACATATTTATAATTTGAATAAACTACTTATACCAAAATTCAACCAACTACTCAGTGTTGCACATTGTTTCCATTTTCATTAGAACCCACCGGCTTTAAAAGATTTAGAGAAAAGCCTGATGAATAAAAGTAGAAACCATCATTACAATGATAATTTACTTGGAAGAATAACATCTCATAAGGGAAATTTGATCCATGTTATCTGCTACAGAAAACTCAGAGGCTTTTGTTCGGCTTTTGATGCCTTCCGCAGTAGGGTCCCGGCCACTTCAGTTTCCCTCACACCTCCCCAACACGTGCACCACTCATGCTGGTCCTTGTTCTGTCCCACCAATATGCCAGTCCTACTTTGGGGTTCATGTGTTTAACCACATAGTCTTCCAATGTCCTTGATAACCTCTGCATATTGAAAACACCCACCCTTCGGGACTCAGCGCAAGTCAGATCTCCTTGGTGACAGATTCAACTATACCAGCTCCCCCTCCTCTTCATTCCTTTAGCTCCTAACTGTTCTCTATTTAACAGCTATTATTGAGTCCTTGCTATGTCTCAAGAACTATTCTAAGTGCTGTATATGAGTCTGCTCATTTAATTTTAATGACAACCCTTTAAGGTAAGTACAATTACATCCCCATTTTCCAGAAGGAACTAAGGCACAGAAGAATTAAATAAATTGCCCAAGGTCTGTGCTCTATTTATCTGTTACTGCATAATAAACACCTCAAATTTAGTGACATAAAACAGCAACTGTTTTATTATGCTCATTAATTCTGTGGGTCAAGCAGCGTAGGGGTATCTTCTTTCTGCTCCATGATAGTTGCATCTCAGCTAGGAGAACTGGACTGACTAGGCGGTGACTTGAATGCTAGGTAGCTGGAATCATCTGGAGTCTCCTTCATTCATATGTCTGGTCCTTAGAGCTGCATAATACAAAAGCTGAGCTCTGCTGAGACTATCAACTGGAGCACCTACCCATGGCCTGCCCATGTGTCATGGGCTTCTCACAGCCTGATGGCTGGGTTCCTACAGCAAATGTTCTGGGAGAAAACAACCAGACAGTGAGAAGAGATGAAAGCAAAGAATTCAAGCCTTCTTCTGACATACCCTCTGAATTCATGCAGCGTCATGTCCGCCTCAGTCTATGATGACAAATGAGTCACAGAGATCAGCCCAGATTCAAGAAAGGAATTAGATTCCACTTCTTGCTGGTGGAGTGATGAGGTCATACTGCACAAGAACGTGTGGGATGAGACATGTTATTGTGGCCATCTTAAAAAATGCAACCTGCTACAGTCTTGAAGTTTAAAAGTGACAGAACCAGGCTGTTGCATATTTGTTAGTTTTTTTTTTCTCCTACGATACACTGTAAGATCTTTTACAGCTGAAATTATAGCTTGAGTTTCCAATACTATATGATAAAAAAATTCATATCATAAGCCACAATAAATGTTGTTATTAATTATTTAAAAGAAACCAGAAAGAAGGGATAGTTAAATGGCATGGGCTATCTTTCGCGGTGATGAAAATGTTCTAAAATAAACTCTGGTAATGATTACATATATATCTATAGTAAAGGCCATTGAATTGTACAATTTAAACAGATAAAATGTATGGTCTATGAACCATATCTCAATTAAACTATTTTTAAGACAAAGTATAAATTAAGACATTCCCAGATAAGTAAAAAATTGGGAGGGTTTAATACTAGTAGACACGCTCTACAAGAAATGCTAAAGTTAATCCTTCAGACTGAAGTGAAAGGACAAGAGACAGTAACTTGAGTCCCAATGGAGAAATAAAGAATATTAGGAAGGATAAATAAATAGAAAATATAAAAGTCAGAATAAATGTATTTTTGGTTTGTAACTTCTCTTTTTTCCTATGTGATTTAAAACACAACTACATAAAACAATAAATATAAATCTATGTCAGTGGGGATACAATATATAAACATGTAATTCAATAGGGAAAACTAAGCTATATAGGGGTAAATTTTTATATACCATTGAAACTATTTTGGTACTAATTTGAACTAGATCGTTATAAATTAAGACATTAATTGTAACCCCCAAGGCAACCACTAATAAAATAACTAACGCAGAACACATAGTAAAATAAATAAAGAGGTAATCAAAATGTTATGCTAGTAGACATCAATTTAACACAAAAGAAGACAGTAAGGGAAGAATTCAGCAACAACAAAGTAT
The DNA here is from genome assembly GCF_037993035.2 of Macaca fascicularis. Classification (NCBI taxonomy): domain Eukaryota; kingdom Metazoa; phylum Chordata; class Mammalia; order Primates; family Cercopithecidae; genus Macaca; species Macaca fascicularis. The sequence continues at coordinate 102,759,966 of NC_088387.1, read as the reverse complement.
ATATGACATATGGAGTAAAAGATAACAAAATGGCAGAAGTAAGTTTTACCTCAGCAGTAATTATATTAAATGCAAGACTCAAATTCTCTAATTAAAAGGCTGATATTGCAGAATGGATTTTTAAAAAGTCATCCAACTATATGCTGTCTACAAGAGAATCACGTTAGATACAAAACAGTTTGAAAGTGAAAGGGCAGAAAAAGATATTCCATACAACAATAACTAAAATAGAGCTTAAGTGTCTATATGAATATCATATAAAATAGGTTTAAGGCCAAAAATTGCTACAAGAGATTAAAAAAGGACATTATATAGTGATAAACAGGCAATTTATTAAGAAGATACATAAATTAAAAATATATACACATCTAACTTCAGAACCCCAAAATATATGAAGAAAACATTGACAGAATTAAAGAGAGAAAGAGAAAATTCCATAATAATAGTTGGAGATTGTAATATCCTGCTTTCAATAATGAGTAGAACAACTCGACAGAACACCAGTAAGAAAGTACAAGACTTGTAGTATACTATAAACCAATTAGACCTAACAGACATCTACAAAACACTCCACACAACAAAAGACACATTTTCTTAAGAACACATAAAACATTCTCCAGAATAATCATATGTAAGGTCACAAGTCTCAATAAACTTAAAAAGATGGAAATCATACAAAAGTATCCTTTCTAATTACAACAGAATGAAACTAGAAATCAATAACAGAAGAAAACCTGAAAATTCCAAAAATGTATGAAAATTAAACAACACACTCTTAAACAGTTAATGGATCGAAACAGGAATCACAGAGAAATCAGAAAATACTTTGAGACAAATCTAACTAAAAACACAGCATACCAAAACTGATAGGATATAGTGAATGCAGTGCTTATACAGAATATATGATTATGTGTGTGTCTATATTTCTTAAAAGAAAGGTCTCAAACCAATAACTTAGATTTACACCCTACAGAACTAGAAAAAGAAGAGCACACTAAACTGAAAGCTAGCAGAATTAACAAAGACTGAAGAGATATGAAATAGAGAAAAGAAAAAAAAGTTGGTTCTTTGAAAAAAAATCAACAAAATTGACCTGACAAACCCAGAAAAAAAGAGAAGACACAAATTACTAAAATCACAAATGAAAGTGGGTATATTGCCAAAAAGCTTACAGAAATAAAAAGGATTATCAGAAAAAACTATGAACATTTATATGCAATCAAGTAAGATAACTAAGACAAAATGAACAAATTCTTAGAAGGAAAAAATTACCAAAAGTGACTCAAAAAGAAACAGAAAACCTGAACAGACCTATAATAAGAGATTGAATCAGTAATCAAAAAACTTCCAAGAAAAAAAATCCCAGGTTTCACTGGTGGACTCTACTAAAGGTTTTTGTAAAAGTAACACTAATTCTTCTCAAATTCTTCCAAAACTTGGAAGAAAAGGATGAAATACTTTCTGATTTATTCTATGAAGCCATTATTCCCCCGATTTTAAAGCCAAAGAAAACTACAAACCAATATCCTTTATGAATATAGATGCAAAATTTCTCAACAAATATTAGAAACTGAATCCAACAACACATTAAAAGGATTTTATACCATGACCAAAATGCATTTATTCAAAGAATGCAAGGGTGGTTCAACATATGAAAAGAAACCAAGGTATACTATATTAATAGAAAGAAGTGGGGGAACCCCACATGATCATCTCATTGATGGAGAAAGAGCATTAAAAAAAAAAATCCAACACCCTTCCAGGATTTTAAAAAATCAACCTACAAGCTAGGAATAGAAGAGAATTTCCTCTAAATAAAAAGGGGGATTAAGGGATTAAGATGGTGGACAGAAGGTAGGACTAACTTGCAGCTCCCACTCAAACGGACAGAGCAGAGCAGCATGTGGAGACTCATATCGTAAACTTTTGCTCCAAGAACTATCACAGGAACATACCAAGAAAGCCAAGATAATCCACAGACCTTTGAAGGAACTGGATCACCACTGCAGACTCCCTGAGATGCCAAAAAACTGTGAGTCTGCTTGCTTTCTCAATGGGTAGGCTCATGGTCTGGGGCAAGTTCTCAGCCCTGGTCACTGGCTGCCTAGAAATAGACTCAAACTTTCAGCCCCGGTGCTGTTGGGGTGCATGGTGGGAGTGAGACTGGCCTTTAGGACTGTGGGCTGCGCAGGAGTGGGGTGAGGCCTGTGACTGTAGGCTTTTCTTCACTTTCCTGATGACCTATATGACTCAGCAGAGGCAGCCATAATCCCCCTGGGAATGCAAAGCCATTGAACTGGGAACCACACCCCCATTTCCCAAAGCAAATGCAGCAAGTTCCACCCAAGGAGAAGGTGAGCTCAGACATGCCTATCCCTGCCCCGATCTGGTGGTCTTTCTCCACCCACCCTGGTAGCCAAAGACAAAGATCATAATCTCTTAGGAGCTCTATGGCCCTGCCCACTGCCTGAGAAACCTGAATACTTAACCCTGGTGTCTCTAGGGCAAGTTTGCATCCTCCCTATAGGACTGCAGCTGATGTACTCTTGAAATTGCCACCTCCTATCTGGAGGCCAACCAACACGAAGCCAGCGCACTAAACAAAAACACAACCAAGAACCCTCACAGAGTCCACTTCACTCCCCTGCTATCCCCACAAGAGCAGGTGCTGGTATCCACAGCCGCAAGACCTGAAAATGGGTCACATCACAAGACTCTTTCCAGACCAGCCCGGAGCTTGGTAGCTCTGCTGGGTGGCTAGACCCAACAGAGCAAAAACGATCACTGCCGTTCAGATCTCAGGAAACCCCATTCCTAGCGGAAGGCAAAGAACACCACATCAAGGTGTCCCCATGGGACAAAAGAATCTAAACAATAGCCCTTGAATCCCAGATCTTCCCTTTGACATAGTCTACCCAAATGAGAAGGAACCAGAAAAACAATTCTGGCAATACTACAAAACAAGATTCTTTAACACTCCCATAACAGCTCGCCAGCAATGGATCCAAACCAAGATGAAATCTCTGAATTGCCAGAAAAAGAATTCAGAAGGTTGATTATTAAGTTAATCAAGGAGGCACCAGAAAAAGATGAAATCTTACTTAAAGAAATCAGAACAATGATACTGGATATGAAAAGAAAATTCTTCAGTGAAGTAGGTAGCATAAATAAAAAACAGTCCCAACTTCTGAAAAATCAAAGACACACTTAGAGAAATGCAAAATGCACTGGAAAGTCTCAGCAATAGAATTGAACAAGCAGAAGAAAGAACTTCAGAGCTCAAAGACAAGGCTTTTAAATTAACCTAATCCATCAAAAACAAAGAAAAAAAGGATTTTAAAAAATGAACAAAGCCTCCAGGGAGTTTGGGACTATGTTAAACATCCAAACCTAAGAATAATTGGTTTCCTGAGAAAGAAGAGAAATCTAAAAGTTTGGAAAATGTCTTTGAGGGAATAATCAAGAAAAGCTTCCTCAGCCTTGCTAGAGATCTAGATATCCAAGCACAAGAAGCTCAAAGAACACATGGGAAATTCATTGCAAAAAGATCATCAACTAGGCACATAGTCATCAGGTTGTATAAAGTCAAGACAAAGGAAAGAAGAGCTATGAGGCAAAAGCATCAGGTAACCTATAAAGGAAAACCTATCAGATTAACAGCAGATTTCGCAGAAGAAACCCTACAAGCTAGAAGGGATCGGGGTCCTCCCTTTTTAGCCTCGTTAAACAAAATAATTATCAGCCAAGAATTTTGTATCCACTGAAACTAAGTTTCATAAATGAAGGAAAGATACAGTCTTTTCCAGGCAAACAAATGCTGAGAGAATTCACCACTACCAAGCCAGGACCAGACTGAAAGAAGCCAGTCACATAAGGCCACATAGTGTATGATTCCACTTATATAAACTATCCAAAATAAGTAAATCCATAGAGACAGAAAGTAGATCAATGGTTGCCAGGGGTTCAGGGGAGAGGGAGAGGAGGAGTGAAGGCTTTACAGGTACAGGGTTTCTTCTGGGGTAAAACAAATTCTAGAATTAGGTAGTGGTGATGGCTGTACAACATTATAAATGTTCTAAAATCCACTGAACTGTAAATTCAAAAATAGCTAAAATGGCAAATTTTATGCAATGTAAATTTTATCTCAATAAAAATATTTGTAAACAAAGAAGTGCCATAAAATATCAGATAGGACTGAAAGAAAAGTATTTTACAGATCAGTGCTTTTTCCCTCACTTTCTTACTTGTTTTCATGGAAATTACCACATGTAGGCAAAACTATGCTTTTACTACAAGTTCAGGCTGTGTGATGAACTGAAAAAAAAAAAAAAAAAAAAGAAATCCAGAGATTTCAGAGCCAGTTCTGGCTCTGACATTAAAGGACCATATGATTCTGGGAAAGTCCCTTTTTCTCCTCTGGGTTCCATTCACCTCAGATGACACCATGGTGTCCACCTGTGCAATATATGGGCTAGGCCTGGTCTGGATCCAGGAACTATATAGAGAGGCCATGAGTCAGTTCTGAGCCTGACTCATTACAAGATAGGTTAATGGTAAAGCAGGAGGAGAGAGGAAATAATTCAGAGTTTTTCCTAAGACTTCCCCTGAATTATCCTCGTCTGTGGGCAAAATGCTCAAGAATGCTATTTTTAAAAGGGTGACGATATTTGGTTACAATGTCCTCGGAGGAAGGGGAGGTAAGGATTGTGAGAAGCGTGCCCAAACCACAGAGCTTCCAAACTGCAGTCCACATCACCAGCAACAGCCCTAATGAGCTCTGTGCTGGACACTCCCCATTGAATTACATAATACATTTCCGTTTCATTTCATGAATCACAACTTGGGATACAATGTTCCTGGGTTGCAGTTGATATATTTTAGAGATTACCAAATATTTCAAAAAGAAAAATCGATTTTATTAAATTCATATGTAAAATGTCTGTATGTCAGCCAACTTATATATTTTCAAGTTTGGGATTTTCTTAAATGCTGTAGTTACAGCTCAATGTCAAGAGAGTTCCCGATAAACCCGTTAATGAATAGTGAGACTGCAGTTGCCCCTGGATTCTTCATTTCTTTTGAAAGTTGAGTTCCTGGTTGATGACGGTGGGTTTCATTTCAGCTGCCCTCTTGGGTGAGAATGAGAAAAAAGTGGTAGAGCTTCAGACCATGGATCAGGGGAAGTGGAACTCACACAGGCAACCATGTAACAGTGAATTTTGTTCACTATAAGACTATAGTACAAGCCGTATATTCAAACATTAACTCCTTCCTGGCTGTCAATGTCATTGGTATCCATCAGGACTCAGGATACTCCTTGGTCTTTGCTCAGGGCAACACAGTAGCTAGAACGCAGGTTTGTGAATCAGAAAGACATAGGTTCAAATCTTAACTCAGCCACTGGCAGCTGTGCAACTTTGGGAAGTTTATTTAATCCCCCTAAGCTTCAGTGTATTAATCTGTATCATGGTAATAATAACATGGGTCATTAAGTGCTTGCAAGGACTAACGACAGGAGATATGCAGAGTGATTAGCATAGTGCCTAGCACATAGTAAGTGTTCAATAAATACTAGTCATGTGTAATTGTTGTTATCCTACCTTAGAAGCAGCAACTTTGAATCATAAATTGAGTTTGGGCTGATCTAGTATGTCCTGAGTTCATTTTCAAAACTTATGATCAAGTTCACTTTTATGAAGGCACATATGCTTTGAGAATGTGAACTGGCTGTACATCATTCATTCATTCGTCATTTCTTTATTCAGTCATTTACTTACTATTGACTGTCATCTATGTGCCTGACAGAATGTTAAACCTTAAGGGAACAAAGTTGGGAAGAACAAAACACAGTTTCTTTCCTCAAGGTTCTAACTGGGCAGAAAGGCAAATATTGTGGTGAACACAAGCTGAAAGTGATCAAAATGCTTCGGGAGCAGAGAGGAAGCCCATCTGAACCTGAGGCAGATGCTAGGCATAGCAGGCCTTCCCTAGCGGGCTGCTGTGCACATGAAATGAGCCCCAGTGTGGAAAGAGAAAAGAGCTATGTGTGAGGGGGACAGGCCACTCAGGGAGACAGAGATGGATTACTTCAAAATACATGAGAGTGAGTTCAGGGAACTGCATTTTTGAGTGTCTACTATGAGCCCATTTTACATTTGTCAATTCAACAACAAAACCCCCATTTTCCAGATACGAAAACCAAGGCCCAGAGAGATTTTGTACCTGGCCCAAGATCATGCAGCAGGCCCAAAGCTGTCAAAATTTTGCCAAAGCCCAAGCTCTTTCCACAGGATCATACCACCTCCTTATGCTACTACATATTCTATAATAAGGCCTAAGTGATTGGTATTGATTAGCAAATCCAAAGAGGCTTCCTTGGTCTTATGAACTAATATACATTGCACCGATCAGCACGGAATAGTATACAGACAGTCTAACTATAATTTCTTCCAGAGCAATAATGAGCAGGTGATAATTCACTACCTCAGCACCCGCAATGCATCTGGCCTGCATTCTCACACCCCAGGTGAAGTTTTTCTAACCAAATGCAGGTGCAGTAGGGGTGTTTTCAGCTCTTACTAGAGAAGACAAAAAACAATGCTTAGTTTATAAAAGAATAATGTAACACTACTAGAATATTGGCTTTTTTCACTTTTTGACCCCTAAACATCTGTAAATAGAATAATATCTGTTATTTTTGCACTGTTATTAACTGTGAAGTTTGGACTTGCCATAGACAGAGTTCACAGGGCTGGGAGTTGGTGCTTGTGTACCTTGCAGACTCTGTCCCTCAGGGTGACACCGCCACCTTATGCTTGTAGAGCATTTGTGGTTTATCAAACACTGTGCTTTCTCTTTCTCATTTGACACTCACAGAAACTCTGGAAGAGAAGCAGAAGAGGTATTTCCACCTCCACTGAACAGAGCTTAGAGGATGCACGTGGAGTAACAAGGGCCAGCGCTGATCCATAATTGCCTGCCTCCCAGTCCAGCTCTGTTCCCTGTGCTGTGTTGTCTCCTAATTGCTCTGTTCATTTTGTACCTGTGAGGGTTAACTGGGAACACAGGAGTTCTGTTAAATATCACAGTAGTTAGTACATTTTAATCCTGATCCCCCAGCCTACTGTAGCTGCTGTAAAATATATGGCAATAATTTCCTGAGGCAGGGTAATGTATAAGGAATGTCAGGCCAGCCTCTGGGCATATTTGCCTTAGCTCAGTTTTATTAAAGTAAAACTTTTATTAAGGCATGTGGTGAATTGAGCAATCGGCATGATTCATGCCGTTATAAACCCATTGCTACACTCACAATAAATCAATGAGCCATTGGCGTACATTTGCTGTGGAGTTGGTAGAAACAAGGAAAAAATCAATATGGGGATATTATTCAGACCATATGAAAGTATTAAAGTGTATTCTGTGTGTATTAAACCTGGCCAAACCATATTTCATGTGTACTTTTTTTCTGTAAATATCTCCGTTAGTATCGTCTACTCTGAGCTGTTTGCTAATCCATATGCTATTTTGAGATAATTATAGGAAATATTTAAAATTCCACATAGGTCTTTGTGAGTTTTAAAATTTATTTTATAAATTTATGTAATAAAATTGTCCTAAGGAAAAAGCATTAACAATAAATTTAGAACAATGAGCCTCTTCCTTAACAAACACAATATAGCTGTAACTTTGCATTATTTAGTAGGTAATGTGCTCTTCTTTGGGGAAAAAAAAAAAAAAAAAAACCAACAGGAGGAAGCGATTTGAATGAAAGAAAGGGCACTTTTCATTATCCCCCAGCTAGATGGGGACAATCATTGAGCCAGCAGCATTCTCTGCATCTCTGGAAACCATTATTATATCTCCACTTACCTGGAACCTCTTCCGAATGTTGAAATACGTGTCAGTGACAGTCATTTCCCTATGGCGGCAGTGTGTGATCACCTGCGTTTCTGCACTAGGAGTTTCAGGTTCCTCTGGAGGTTAATGTGAGTTGATCAGAAAAAAGGTGCAGTCACAGCTGGCTTCAAACTCAAGCTGCAATACCACCAAGATCCTTCTGGGTTGCAGGTAGTAGGGAGTTGTGCCATTTAGTGCCATAGTAATTACGCGGAGGGGTTTCTGTGGCTCTCTAATACTCTCTGAAACAAATGTTAAATTTCACGAAACACCTATGCAGTGCCCGCTGGGGTTTGAGGTTGTCTTCTAAGCCCAAAGGGAAGGGAAAGGCATTATGTGAATGTGCCATGGCATTATATTTGCTAAGTCGAGGCAGCCTCTGGCCAGTGCTCTAAGTACAGAATGCTACTTAAAACGAGAAGAGGCAGAGACAGTTCCAGCTGGAGAACCTGAGATTCCTGGAGAAGGCTTTGAAAGATTGTTTCCACTTCAACACGCCGGACACCTGAAACAAAAATATTTGCCCTGCCCTTGAGTGGTTGTCTATTTGTAGCTTGCCACCCAATGGCTATCTTTTGGAGAAAGAGAATCAGAAACTTCACATAGTTGTACTCTTTGGAATTCGACTAATCTTCTTATGGAATATTAGCTTACATTTTCCAGCACAAGAAGAGATCCAAATGCATATCCAGGCAGCTGGGACATCAAGGGAATTTTGTGATAGCCCTGGTAAGCCCTGATGACTGTCATCATCAAAAGATTTATGCTCACCCTCAGGTGGAAACACTTTGTTTTATTTTGTTTTTTCATGTAATAAAAATAATATTCCTATTTACTTACTAGCCAGTTAAACTGAAGAGATTTAATTTTGCTTTATTCCAAAAGAAATAAGAGGTAGATGGAGGAAGAGAGAGAATATAAAATAAACAGGAAGACTGAGGAAAAGAGCCAGCCCTACAGTTCATGTGGGGTCAAATAGGTGAGAACTGAGCCTCCTTACCAACTCATTCCCTGGCCATCGCTGACTAATGGGGTAACTCCACTGCTTCCAGTTTATGGGGGCATGTACTAGTTTTCTGCTGCTGTCCATGCTTTCATTTGGAGCCTAACCTATTGGCGGCAGCAGCTTCAGTAGAGAGACGAGTGCATGTGACATCATCTTTGGCTTAAGGATGGTATGTGTGTCTTTCAGGGCATATGGTCTGAGATGATCCATCATGGCCTATGATGTCAGATTATCCACTGAGACTGAGGCCTTTTTGCAGAAATGCAATTATATTCCGATAATGGTATTTCCAGTTGTTGTGACAGACAAGACTGATGCTGGGAAGAAGCGAATGGTGGTATACTGGATGATATATGTACAGGGCAGGCAGAAGAACGAGGCATCATGAGCTGAGCTGTCAGTGAGTTTTGCAGTTCTTTCCTTCCCTGTACATTTCTCAGCAGTCAGCATTGGTTGCCATCCAAAACGCCATGATCAACCATTCCACAAAGCTCAGCCCAGTAGCCTGGTAAGTCCTAGGCATGACAGTGATTCCCTGAGACTCCACCTGCTCCTCCAGTCATGCATCCTCTGCTCACTACGTTCCTCCTCGCTTCATAAACCAGAAGGACCATTTAGAGGGCTGCCTTAGCTCTTTCCTCTCTATGTTTAATAACACCAATCATTTCATTCTTCCTCTAATCTTTATTTTGTCTGTGTTACTTTTTCAAGCTTTTATGCTCTTTTCTTTAAAAAATATTTTTTTCTAGACTTTTCCTCTAAATTTTCTATATCCTGCTTTTGAGCATTCTGGCCTCCAACACTGGCTTGAAAACAAACCAAAACCTAACATTGTGCAATATTCACTCAGTCATTTAACCAGTGTTTACTGAGAATTCCCCCTTTTCTCACCCTGGCAAGGTACTGGGCATGCAAAGAACCAATGTGGCATACTAGAAAGATGACTTTTAAAACCAAACTGATCTGGGTTCAAATAACTGCTTTGTCATGTATAAGCTGTGTGGACTTGGGCATGCCACTTAACCTCTTGAAATGCTGGTTTCTTCAATAGTACTAGAATCAAAGCATGTCTATCACTTAACATAGTGATTGACATATAGGCACCCAGTGCATGGAACCCATTATGTCTATTATTATTTATAAGCTTTAATCAAGACCCTCATAGAGTATTTGCTTCTTAGGCTCATGATCTTTCTGTGGGTACTTGTTCCATGTTGCTGAGTCATAGTGAAAGTTGTTTAAATAATTGAAAAGATATTATTGAAGGGATTTTCAGAGCCCATTGACATATAAGTACAACAAATAGCTTCAGTGTTGATTAAAAATCAGTTCTCTTTTTCTCTTTGATCTTGTCTCTCAGAGACCACTTTCACCATGATCATTTTCCCATTTCAATTCCAGATTCTTACTCTTTGTCCTGGGCTAAAGACGGAGGAGTAGAGACTGAGTGCTGGTCAGCTAGCCCCCGTCAATGTTTAAATTGACTTTCCCCTCCTAAATGCATGCTCGTTTTAATAGAGGACATTATAAAACAAAACTGCTCTTCAGACTCTAAGGAAAAAGGGTTTCTTGGCAGATCTATTGGCTATATTCTACCCTAGGCCAAGCAAATCAGAATCTCCATGGAGGGGCACAGGAATCTGTGCTTTTAACGAGTACCTTGTTAAACATTAGGCAAGTTGGAAAACCTAATCTAAATCCATCACAAAACAATGATTGGGCATCTCCATGTTTTTAAAAAAATTGTATGGGGCAAGCAGAAATATGGAGCAGGATATATGTCCTCAAGGACTTTAAATTCAATTTGGAGATTATATATGTGTGCATATATGTATAAATGTGTTTATATATCTATGTGGGTATATACACACACACATGAAAACGTAAGTCACCATGCAACTTTGTCATTAAAAGTGAGAGATCAGTAAAAACAAAACAGGGCTAAAGCTGGATCTCAAAGGAAATTTGTGTAGGAATTTTAAGATCCTGTTATTGAAATGTTCAAATATCTATACAAGTAAAATAGTGTAGAGAACCCCACCCTATGTACCAGCCACTAATGTTCAATATTTTGGCCAAACTTTTCACCTATCTTTCTCTCCATGTCTCCACCCCTCCTCTTCCCCCTCAGAGCATTTTAAAGCAGGACACACAAGTGCTGTGCTGGGCCTCAACTTGTTTATTATTCATTTGTGACATAATCGCATGTATATTTACTCTATTTCTACACCTATCCTATTGAGGACAGGCCACAGACCATAGTTGGAGTAGCACTGCTTTAAAGCACATCCCACATATCATATCACATAATTTAATAATCAGAAGACTGCAAGGATTCCAGGCAAGAGGGATGGGGAAAATGGGACTGAAAAATTCCATTGGGAGAAACCGATTTTATTAAAGGTACTTAAACTGTGCCAGTTACTGCTATGGTTTGAATGTGTTTCCAAAATTTCCTGTGTTGAAATTTAGTTCCCAAATTCATATGTTGATGGTATTTGGAGGTGAAACCTTTGGGAAGTGTATTAGTCCGTTCTTATGCTGCTATTAAAGACATACCCAAGACTGGATAATTTATAAAGGAAAGAGGTCTAATTGACTCACAGTTCAGCAAGGCTGGGGAGACCTCATGAAACTTACAATCATGGCAGAAGGGAAAGCAAACACGTCCTTCTTCACATGGCAGCAGCAAGGAGAAGTGCAGAGCAAAGGTGGGGGAAAGCCCCTTATGAAACCATAAGATCTCATGAGAACTCACTCACTATCACAGGAACAGCATGGAGATAACCACCTTCATGATTCAATTACCTCCCACAGTTCCCTCCCAAGACACATGGGGATTATGGAAACTACAATCCAAGATGAGATTTTGGTGGGGACAGAACCAAACTATATCAAGAGGTAATTAGGATTAAATAAGGTAATCAGGGTAGAACCTTCATGATGGGTCTAGTGGCTTTATAAGACGAGGAAGATAGATGTAAGCTAACAGACACACTCTTGCCCTCTCACCATGTGATGCCCTCCACCACGTTATGACACAGCAAGAAGGCCCTCATCAGATGCCAGCACCTTGCTATTAGACTTATCAGCCTCCATAACTGTAAAAATACATGTCTTTATAAATTACTTAGCCTGTGGTATTCTATTATAGCAACAGAAAGCAAGCTAGGACAGGTACTTTATGTATTTACTTCATTTAATCCCTACACCAACCTGAAAGATAAGTATTATTATTTCTTACTTTACAGATGGGAAAACAGAGACTTCAGGAAGATAGGCAACATGCCAAAAGTCATCCAGCTAAACATTAGCAAAAGTGGGTAACAAGTTGGTCCAACTCCAACCTCCACGTTTTTCTCACTGACCTTGTATCCTCCTTGCACAGAGAACAACCAAGACCCAGGCTGACTGGAATGTAGGGATTATTTTGAAAGTGTCTGGGGCAATGTGGATAGAAAGGAAGAACAAGGGAAAGATGTTGGGTTCCTGAGTGATGGATTGAGGTCCTTCCTTTTATCCTACAGCAGGTAACAAGTAGCCTTTAAAAGTTTTATAATGATAAAACTTGTTATTACAAAAATTAAGGCCAGGCTTGGTGGCTCATGCCTGTAATCCCAGCACTTTGGGAGGCTGAGGTGGACAGATCACCTGAGATCACGAATTCGAGACCAGCCTGGCCAATGTGGCAAAACCCTGTCTTTAATAAAAATATAAAAATTAGTCAGGCATGGTGGTGTGCACCTGTAGTCCCAGCTACCCAGGAGGCTGAGGCACGAGAGTTGCTTGAACCCAGGAAGCAGAGGTTGCAGTGAGCTGAGACTGCGCCAGCCTGGGCAACAGAGTGAGCCTCTGTCTCAAAAAAATAGTTATTAGATACTTTGAAAGTAATGTTAAGAGTGTTGCATAAATTTTGGATAATAAAAAAATACCCACACTACAGTTATTTAAATTTCTTTCATGTCTTTTTTCCCCTGTATGTATTTTATATCATTATAATCATACTCTACATATATTTTTATATCTTGCTTTATAGTTAACACTATATCTTTTAAGTATATTTCATATTATTTCATAGTTCTTATCTCCATTACTTATAATGATCACATAATAGTTCATCTGGTATATATGTCATAATTTATTCTAAAACCCCTTTAATGGTAAACATTAGGTTCTTTCCAGTTTTGTGTTACTATAAATACTACTACAATTAACATCTTTATGCCTATAAGTTTCTCTATCTTAAAGAGTATTTCTTTAGGCAGTGCTCTAGAAGTAGAATTACAGAATGAAAGTATATGAGCATGCTTATGATTCCTGATGCATATTGCCAAATGTTTTCCAAAAGGATTATGTCAATTTACATTATCTCTAGTAAAGAGAGTGCCAAATGCTGGTGGATTGAGTGGAAAAATAAAATCAGACTGTGGGCAAGTCACTTCTCTTCAGGCATTGGTTTCTTACTAAGCTAAATAAGGGCATGTAGTACATCATCATTATGGTTTTCCAGCTCTGAGGTTGTATGATTCATCTGAATTCTGAACATTTGCTTATAGGTACTTGAAATTCTACAATGAATTGTTCATTCCTCTAAATTACAATCCCTAGCAAAATCCCAGTTCTTTTGAGAATGGATGATGCCTAGCACATGTGCTGCTACTTCCTCTCCTGAATCAGTGGTACTGACGGCCCATTGGTCTTGGCTCACTTTCTGGCTCAGAATCACCTTTCACACAGGACCAGGCAGCCCCTCGCTCATGGTCAGTGACACACCAGGGGAAACCCGTCCATCATCCAGACTCTGGACTGATCTTGTTCCTGATTCCTCAGAGTCTAAGAAGGGCCAGATGTACAGACAGAAGAGTGGGAGGGAACAAGGAGCCATGGGATGTTGACAGCAGTGGCTGCTGCCATCATGCCAGCTGCAGCAATGAGGCATGGCTGGGGCTGCACACTCCATGGAGCCAGTGGGAGCCTTGCCCCTTCTGAGTTGGGACAGGAGCTCCCTGGGTGCCACTGCAGCAGGGTGCCACTGCAGCCACCCAAACCACAGCTGCAGATCCAGGCCTCCTGCTCTATGGAGCAGGAAGTAGCCCCACTCTCCTGGGTGGGCCTACAGCCACCCAAACTGTATCTGTGGATCAGAGCCTCCCTATGCTCTTGGTAGAGGGCCAGGAGCAGGCAGGATCTGCCTTCCCCAGGTGCGACTACTGCTGCCCTCCCAGGCACAGGAGCTGGGTGTCTCTGCAGCCTCAACCCCAGGAAGGGCCCCTCCCTGCCCCCATCCCTGCAGGCTCAGGAGTGTCTGCTCTCACTGCCTGGCCTCTCTCCACTCCTGCTCCCATCTTTGTATGGGGTTGGGGTCAAGCCCCTGGGCCTTGAATGGCAGCAGGAGGCAGACAGAGTCCTGGGAGGAAGGGGGCAGGTCCCCAGTAAAGGCCCCACCTTCAGGCCAGGGAGATCCTGAAGGCTGGGGGCCAGACTACCAGTCCCACCACTGGAGTGGGGACTCGTGGTGCCTCTTCCAGACCACCTATGGTCACCCATGGGCCAATCAGCATGCACTTCCTCCCCTCTGAGGTCCACAAAAGCCCTGGGCTCAGCCAGAGCAGGGCAGAGGACTGCCAGAGGATGAAGAGGACAGAGAGACAATGGGACCAGACAACCAGCTGCAAAGAAGAGTACCCTCTCTGCTGATAGCTGGAAGCGATGGGATGACCAGCTGCAGAAAGGAGTACCCTCTCTGCTGAGAGCTACAGAGATAACCTGCAGGCAGAGAGGAGCTACGCGCTCTGCTGAGAGCCTCAGAGACCTGCAGAGACATCCAAATGACTTGCCTGCGAAGAGGAGTCACCCTCTCCAGGGCCTCCTCTCTGCTGAGAGCTGAACACAATGGGATGACCTGCCTACACAGAAAGGAGTTACCCACACCTCTGAGCTGTTCTAACACTAAATAAAACTCTTCTTCACCCTTCACTTGTCTGCATACCTCATTCTTCCTGAACACAGGACAATAGCTCGGGCAAAGATGCAATGGCTACAGAGATTTCTGGCCAGAAAAATTGACACCTCAAAGATCTCATAACAATGTGAGCACTCAGATTGTGCCTCGGTGACCCACTGCCATTCTAAGAACTTTGGAAATATTAACTACCCCACTGAATCCTCAGATACCCCTAATGTGTTGGTTATTATCCATTTCACAATGAGGACATAGGCATGGAAGCTAGGGGCATGCCCACAGTCACATAACTGGTGGGAAATGGCAGGGCTAGGATTCCAATCTAGGCAGTCTAGCCCCGAGACTCTGGACTGTCTGTCACCACCATGTCATACATGAGGGGAGGAAGCAGAAGCAGAGATGGTGGGAAGGGGAGACAACACTGCTGATCCCACCATTTTACCACAAGAAGATTCTACACTTACTATTCATTTATTCTCCTAATCATTAATTCTATAAAAACAAGATGACTTTAAATATAAGGTGGAAAGGACCCCTCAGAGCTATGATGATAATAAAGGTAAAACAGACAACACCTTCTCTACTTCTGGGAATTTACAAGTTGGCAACAGAAAGAAGAGAAGCAAATTATTGCTGATAATACACAGTGGGCCGAGGTAAGCAGAGTAAGAAAGGAACAGAGAAAGTGATCAGAGGAACTTGCCCCATAGCTGCAGCAGCCAAGGGAAGCTGGGTGGAGTGGAGAGCTATTACCTGCATCTTGGGTGACACTCAGAACAATGTGCATTCATAGACGTGAGGATAAAGGTGCTTACACAGAGAGGGTGAGGTGCACACAGGTAGGGAACAAGAGTTTATGCAGAACAGCAAGTACGGCCTAAAGATAGGGTTATAAATGAGAGTAATGGAAAATATAGTTAGAAAGGCAACCGAAGCATGGATTAGTCAATGTAACGATAGTTGAAACAAACAAACAAACAAAAAACAACTTTCCAATGGCTTAATACAATAAATGACTAGTTCTCCCTCACAAAACAGAACAGCAAAGTTTTTCCTTGTCAGCAAAACGCTTGACTCCAAGAAGTGTTCTGACACCCATACTCCTTCCGCCTTGTCCCTCCTCCAACCAGAAGGGAATGACTCCTCAGTTTGCAAAGGGTGGAATGAGAAGCAGAGGGTAGGAAGTGTACCCTTTCTCAACAACCTGGCTCTGCTTACATTTTATTTGCAACTCTAGATTCAGGTTTGGGTGGGAGCAGGGCAGTGGCCTGGCTGGGCAGCCACTTCCAAGAAACATCTCTGTACTGTGGGTGGAAGAGCACAAGTTATAGTTGATCCCTGTGGCCACAGGGCCTTGATTAGAGAAAGTTTTGATCTTCTTGGGCAAGGATAAGTAGGCAAGCTGGCCTAGAGGGTTTTGAGCAAGGGAATTATGTCACCAGAGGCATTTCCTTCAGAAAAGTAAGTCGGGCAATAGAATGCTTTCAAAGAATGAAAGCAACGTAGGGAGGGAGAAGAGTTAGGAGACTACTAAAATAATGCAGGCAAATGGCAACTTGAATGAGGTCATTGAAGTGGGATGATTAGAAGGAAGAAAGCAAAGACATGGCAGATTCAAACCCAGAAAGAGCAGGACAACAGGTAAGACAGGCACCTTGGCAGGGAGGTCCCACAGAGATACTGTGTTGTGTTCCCCATACAAAAAGAGGATAGGGATTCCCAATCCCCATGAAGTGAGGCACATACAAGGAGAGCCTTTCTCCTGATGCAGGATTGCAGAGATAGGAGCCTACACTTGCAAGAGGCAGAGCGCACTGCAAAGACATCCAGCTCCATTTGGCTTGGATGCAGCCAAAAGAAAAACACCGAACCTATGAGTTCCCCAGGCAGATCTTTCCTGGATACACCCCAAAGACAGTGTCCATCCAGGCTACGTTGCATCTGGAGCGGAGAGCGTCTGGGACTCAAGAGTCTGCTGGTGGACCGAGGACGTGTACAGTTGCCAAATGTGGCCGAAGCTGCCACCGGAGATCTGTTTTCACAGGTTTTGTTTGGAAACTCAGTGTGGGGCTTGGGAGCAGCTGGGAGTTTGAGTAATTGCATACCCTGGGGGTGGAGGGAGGCCAAGTACAACAGCCTGTCCCAGGGACCCGAGTGAGGGCATTGCAGGAAGTCAGGTGAGGCCACCCTGAGGTCAGGGCTCCAGCCACTGAGGACAAAACTCAAAGCTTGGCCCAGAAGCAGACACCACAGCTCTGTGAGAGCAAGCTGGGCACCCCTGAGCCTTGCTCTCTGTCCCGGGGGTCATTTCTACATTGGGGAGGTTTGGGTACTTTGTGTACATACTAGTGGGACACCCCTTTAAAGTATCAGAACTGAATAACTTGAAACTTAAATAGACAAATGGATGATTATTTGCTCTGCAATGTGTTTTCCTTTAAGGCTCAGATCAAATATCAGCTTTGAAGCTTTCTTTGACCTTGTTCTTTTCCACACCCCAGGAAGATGGATTGTCCCTTCTTCTCTAACTCACAGCAATTCTACCACCAGTATAATATTTACCCATCTATGTGCAATCGCCAAATGTTTTTTAAATGTTTACTAGATGTAAGGAGCTGTGGATAAACACACTCCAATCCTTGCCATCCACTGCTCCCTCTCTCCTTCTTCGGACTGTGAGCCACCTCCCGGTGGAGATCCTGCTCCCCACTTTTGAGCATCTGCCGAGCTCAGTAGTGTCCATTTTAAGTTGATGTAATCAAATGGAATTCACCAAAGTATTCTGCACTCTCCAATGGAAATCATCAAGAGATGGCTCCGAATAGCAAACTCTTCTAGTATGTTTGAAATCAAATGCTTGATTTGCCTGCCCAGAAAAGGGCCCTGGAATACCTGACTCCAATCAGCAGCCATTTGAAGTTAGCTATAAACCGCTTCATGCATGAAGTTAGGTGGCACTACCTTATCGTGTGATCACTTAAAGTAATGCTGCAGGGCAGTGTGAGAACTCCGACTTGGGGGTGGCCCCAAGAATATATCTCTGCTATCAAGGAATGATTTGTTCTCAAACAAGATAAAGAGATTCCTGGTGCCAAACAGCCCTGGGTCCCAGTTTAGCCTTGCTGACAGAAGCCATGTTGATTTAGCGTAAGTTACAGTCTCTAGATCTTGATTTTCTCACTTTCTCACCAGTTAAATGAACAGTTGCCTTTCAGCTCAAAACCTCGACCATGCCCTGATTCTCAGATAATCTTCCTGGGTCTGATTTTTATAGTGTGATTTAACACTAAGTCCTTCCACAGTTTAGCTCCTCTGTGTTTCTCTTATTTTTTAATAGAGGAAATAAAAAGACAGTCTTTTGTACAAGACAGCCAAGATTCCCAGGTGGGCCCCTCTCAGAAGAAGCACATATGTCTATCAAGATTCTGAAAAATGTATCCCCTTCAATTTCTGTGTTTTTCTTTAAAATAAAATATATAGAAACCACAAACATATTTGTATCGTTCTCATCTGATGCCTTCATACTTGAAGGAAGTGTTGGATTTTCTTGTTCTTTGGCTCAAAAAGCAAGGAGTGACATCAGTGAGCTAAAACTGCAAGTTCCACTGCCCTTTCCCTATTAAACTTCAATGTTTACTTCTCAGGGGATTGGCCAAGAAAAGTCCATTTGGGCTGGAATGCAGCATATTTAGTCTCAGAATTAAGGTAATTTCTTTGGAAGAGTTTCAACCAAATCAATTTATTTCAGAGATGTTGGTGTTGGTTCCCTTTTAAAAATTCCAAAGCCCCAGGCTTTTTCTCTGTACCTGCTCTGCTAACACAATTCCAAGCTGGCTCTTATGCAAAAAGCCACACACGCTAGGTGTATGGGAGTCAATGTGCAGGCTTTGGGTGCGCACTAAGGAAAAGGCTGTGATTTTATAGGGAGAGGGCAGATGTGTAGCTGTGCAGGCTCTTGGGAGCCAGGAAGACCCACGGACTTGAGGGATTCAAATAGGAACCATCCCTCATATCTATAAATTTCCTTAAAAAATAAAAGACTTTCATGCACATTTTTTCATTTGCTCCTTAAAACAATGTTTTAAAGCAGACAGAATAGGAATCATGACATCTATTTTCATAAAAACATACAGGGGTTTGGTTGTATTAACTGCCTTGGCCACAGCCTCCTGGCTGGTAAGAAGTAGATGAGAAATGAAGTCCTCTGGTGACTCCTGCTCCTTTCTCGAGCTATCCTGCCTATCAAATCAGTAAGAATGTAAGTGAGGAGTTGTTATGAAGTGGCTTCCCTTGAAGATGAGCCAATGAGAACACAATAGAAAGATGTCAAAGTATGATTTGGAGACTATTTAGAAAGCTCCTGTCTAAAATGTTTCTCCTACTTGCTTGTCAATGATGCCTAAAACTCTACCATTAAAAAGCCACGTTTTTCGGTAAAGAACTAGGAGTCATATTTTCTTGTGTTTAAAGAGTTCCCAAAACAAGAGACATTAAAGTGCTAATGGCATTGTCAAGAGCAAGGAAATTATGTCACCAGAGGCATTTCCTTCACAAAAGTAAGTTCAATAGGCGTTACCATATATTTTAACCAAGACAGTTGAGGTTCTTTTCCACTTTTTGCAATCTCCTCTGCAGTAAATTTAATACACGAAGAAAGACAATACCCAAATTCTAGAGAACATTTAATTATGGTGACATGAGTGAACATTCTTTTCTTCTTCCTGATAGGCATATTTTATCATGTCAAGAAAGTAACTATCATCCCTATTTTACTAAAAGTTGCCAACAAAAGTCATTCCTCTTATACAAACTGGCACTTTTGCTGTACCTAAAACAGCTGATAACCACCCCTTATTATGACAAGTCTGTGCACATTCTGGTTGCTGAATCAGGATCTTATCTCCCCCAGTTCTAGAGCTAGAAAGCCTCTGGATTTGCTTAGAGATTACCTATTCTTATTCTTTGTTAAACATATGAACAAGGAAACTATGAGAGCAGCCAAGACCACATAATACATTTATGTCTGAATGCTAAAGCCTGACTCCATCTGTCAAATGCTATTTTTCTGATGCCACTTCCATGTGTTGTATCAGCAACAATAAAATATACAGCAACTCAAACCTTCCTTTCAGTTCCTTATTCCCTTTTTCTGCACCAAAAACCGTACCCCTCACCTTTGCTGCATTACAAAAAACTATGAAGATTATGCAACTGAAAACCATCCAGCTCTGTGCAGATGGATTTCTCAGGAAGGAAAAATAGTATCTGGCTCCAACTTTGCTTGTTCAAAGATCTAGTGATTTTCATTTGAATCCCAACTCTGCCACTAACTAGTTGTTTAACATGTCAAGCCACTATTTCTGGGTCTCAGTTTTTTCACTAACAAAATAAGAAATATGAAACAATATTTCTATTGACCATTCCAATCCTGAAATTCTATTACTCAACAATCTTAGATTCTCTGAGTGGGTGAAAAGAAGAGAAGGTGGCAGGTGCAATCTCACACACATTCAGCAAAGTTCTTAGAGCCTACATCATGATGACTAGAATTCCTTGCCCCATGAATGAGGTGGGGTTTTTTTTCCCAGCAAAATGTCAGGTTTGCCCACTACCTGACACTCACACTGAAGTATGAATGACTGGCAACTGATTCTTTTCTGAAAGCCAGGTATGGGATGGAGCAGCTGATGAGAAGAAATGTGCATCAAGTACCAGAAGGATGGGGAAGAGCAGAATAAGTTCCAAGAAGAGGAACTGAGATAGTCTAAAGGTGGGCTTTGCTATGGGGTGGCCTTGGCAGGTTAGAGGGCAAAGGCAAGCCTAAGTTTAACCTTTCAAAGCTGAAAATGAAACACCAGGGAGTCTGCTCTCCCTCCCTGTGCCAGAACAGCCTACCCTTTAGAGTGCAATGCTGCCTGAGATCCATCAGTCTCTGAGGTCAGAGGTTAATGTCCCACCCTGACTCAGGTCACCTCTCAACCCTTTTCTCTGAAACTCCAGCTCTACATTTTTAAGATCCATATAATAAAACATGACCCTGAGGTCCACCCCATTAAAGGATAAAAACGGTAATCCAGATATATACAACGTTTCAGATACATGGAAGCTCCATTTACCTCTGTTCTGAAACAGAACGCCGACAGATTTATGATAATTTGGGTATTGTCTTTCTTCGTGTATTAAACTTACTGCAGAGCAGATTGCAAAAAGTGGAAAAGAACCTCAACTGTCTTGGTTAAAATATATGGTAACGCCTGTTGAACTCAAGATAAGGAGAGACTTTTATTTCCTCCTGTAACACATTCTTAGAGAGACTAAAGAAATAGGTTATGGCTCTATTTAAAACTTGGCCAGTTAGCCCATTTTGAATATCATCCTTGGCATAGTAGGTTATAGGTTACTTGAAGGAAAAGAGATGAGTTGTTATTGATCATTGACTCCATCAAAATGTGCAGCAGTTTCTGGAATGTGGTACACGGCCAATATTTACTACGGTTGATGAATGAACTTGCAAGTGGCCGTTGGGGAGTGTGTTTTCTGGAATGAACATAGCACTGGATTAGAGGAGTAAGAATGGCTAGATTTTCATCATGATCATGCCACTGGCCTATTTCGATGATCTCTCTGTGCCTTGGTTTCCTGTTGGTGTGACTAGGAAGTGTGGTAGATTGCTTGCAAAGATGACCAAAACAATTCCTTTTATCCTGCATGCCTTTTTGCAGTATGACATTGCCAATTTACTATTAAGAGGTGGAGTCTACTTCCCATCCCCTTGAATCTGGGAGGGGCTTGTAATTTGCTTTGTCCAATAGAATGCATCGAAGGTGACCTCTGTGACTTCTGAGACCAGACCGGAGGAGGGCTTGCAGCTTTCCCCCTCATAGAACACTGCCCTGAATGTGCCATATAAGGAAGCTGGCCTCATCTTCTAGAGGATGAGAGGTCATATGGATAAGAACGAGGACCTCCCACTGACAGCCAGCACCAACTTCCAGACATGTGAGTGAGGCCACATTGGACCTTGGAGACCACCTTGAACTCTAGCAGACAGCAGTGATCTGAGTGACCCCAGGGAAAGCAGAAGAGAGACAGCTCAGACAGCCCACAGAATTCTGAGAAAGCATATATTATTTTGCTTGAAACCACTAAGTTTTTATGTGGTTTGATAAATGGCAAAGGCTAACTGAGGCAGGACGTTCGACCAGATAACTTCTCAGGTACCTTCAGCTTTATGATTCCAAAATCTTTGTAGAGAACAAATCACAGTGGTAACAGAACAAGGTCCCTGGAAGCATCTACATTATACATCACTGATTCTGCAGAGGAAAAAAACTGATTCACAGAGGAGAGGAGATCTTCCCAAGTTTGTCTCATAAAATGCTTGCTTGTGTAACAAAGATTCTGACAATAAGGAAAGCAAAGCTGAAGCAAAGCCCAGCCCACGGCCCACACCTTTATGAAGGATCCACACACATTTAAGGTTGTGCTTCTGCTCTGTGTCAGAGTAATGAGCCCTCCTTTCTGAAGAACAGCAAGTGGGTCATGGAGAAGGCCCCAGGAAACAGCCCACACCACAAGACCATCATTCCCTTCAGAAGACCCTGCATCATTTTACTCTTGTCTTGGGACCAAATTTCAAATGTGATTAAAGAATTCAGCTTAAATTTGGAGAGCCTCAGGCTTTCTATTCCCAATATTCATTTTTATTTCTAACAATGAGTTTATCCTCTCTCCACCCTACATCTTTTTCACCTGTCTTAGAAATGATCACTATAGCCTGCGTGTGGGCTTTCTGCTGCTTTTATCTACATCTCTGAAACTGCTCATGAAAATTCTTCTCCCTGAAGTGTGAGCCATTACTAACATGTGGCACAGTCTGGCATTGATTTAGGGCCAACCTGGGAATTTCAGGGTTGGGCTTGGATCTATCTGAAAGGAGTTAAATGTTTGGGGCAGGGGTGGAGTGCTGTTCCAACAAAATGGCAAAAGTAAACTTCAAGATGAGTGTCAGTAGAGAGAATTAGAAAAGACAATTAAATAAATACCTGGATGGAAATTCTGAGCCTGGTGCCATCAGCAGAGCGCACAACACCCATTTCACACACATTCTAAAGACAATTTCAATAAGCCATCTGAGAAGATGAATCAAATCAATTCCAAATCTTAAGAACAGATTGGTTGCGATGTGGCTTCTTGCAAGTGGACCATTAAATCAACTTTAAAAAATCCAACAGTTTCTCCTGTCATCACCAAGTGAAGAAGTGGAGAAAAAAAATCAGTTAGCCAAAGGAATGACATTCAGATGTTGAAAGGGTGAAACCTGAGGAACACCTTTGCTAAAAACAACAAGAAGCTAGTGTTGAAAATGAAGACACAAAGAAAAGCGTCTCCAAAACTTAACACATGGTCTGTGCCCACACTTGCTGACTGGCATCGATGATTTGCCTAAGAAAACATAGTAGCTGTATTCCCTCTAGCCCCTACTCACCTATGGCTCTAACTCCAAGAGACAAGGGTGAAGTTGGAGGGGAAATGATGGCCTGGACCTTGCTGGCATGTCTGGAACCCGCAATCATCTAAACCTCTAGATTTTTCTAACCCATCTCTTAACATACAACTCTGTTGACACTTCCAGCACTGGAGACAGATTTACTGGTTCAGGGGATCCTGCACACACCGAAGTTGAAACAACTGGTGAGAATGAATATCAGCATCCTCAATGGCTCCAAGCATATAGCTTTCATAGCTAAGAGGATTTAGTTCCAGGATAAATTATGTGACAATAACCAAGGTCAGAACTGTGGGGAAGGCACCAGAATAAGAATAAGACTTGGAGATCAGCCCAGCTACACTAATAACTGGCTGGGGAACCATGAGCATCATTTAACTACTCCGGCCTCAGTTTCCTGTCCCTGAAACAAGATGGTTAAACTAGATCACCTCTCCAAAGTCCCTTACAGATCTATTGAAAGTGGAAAAATCCTCCCACACTCACTGCAAACCTCCTTTGCCCTGCTATGTATTAGCTGTGGGACCTTAACCAGGTTGATTAATTCCAAGCCCTCAATTCCCTATCAGCAAAATCATAGAGTTGTGAGGACAGAATGAATTAAAATATGCTAAGAGTTTAGAAAGTATCTGTCATGTATAAAAAAAGTATAATGTTAGCAAAAATGAATAAGTTAAAACTATTGTTCAAGTAACTCAGAAGAAAAGAAATAACAAACTAATCCTCTGATGTCATGGATGCATTTGAGGTTGTAATAGGAACCTACCTTACTTTCCCAATTTCTGCATAATATGTCTCTTCTTCTTTCTTCAAAGAGCTTTGTTATATTTATAGGATATTTTTATTATACATTAACTTTTCCATATTAATCTTTATCAAAGAATTATCATAAAAATTAGTGTAAATATTTTAATTTATTAAGAAAAAATGTGTTATCTTTTTTTTTATCAATAGCGTCTATTAACCTTTAAATTAGTTTTACATAAAGTTTAAAGTCATGGCCATGAAAGATGTATGAAAACACATGGACACCAACTTCTTAATATTTATTTTATTTTGTTTGTTTGTTTTTAAAAAATTTTCTTTTATACTTTATGTTCTAGGGCACATGTGCACAATGTGCAGGTTTGTTGCATATGTATACATGTGCCATGTTGGTGTGCTGCACCCATATTTTTTTTCTTATACAAGAAAGAGTGAGAGTGAGAACTCATTTAGAAATTAACATCTCTTAACAGTGAAGAAACATTTGCGAGAAACTGAGTAATTTCTTCAATTTCTTTTTATCCTGCTAACTTCAAGTAAAACTAAAATTCTCTAATGTTAATTAGTAGTATCAGGGTGAGGGTTTTTTATTTCTTTTTTTATACTATTTTGTAGTCTCCAAATATTCTAACATAAACTTTGATTACTTTTATAATAATAAAAAAGGAACGTTATTTTTAAAGTATACGTTGGTCCAGTATTCAGCCAGACCTATGTACCATTTGCTTCATCCATCGAACTGAAGACATCTCTTCAGGGGCCAGGAAAACTGCCAATATAGAAGGTAAGGTCCCTTCCCTGGGGACCTCACAGCTTACAAAAGCAAGAAGATACACAGATAAAATGAACTGAGATACATTTAACACCAGACAGAATCTTCAGAAGAAATAAACTTAGAACAAGGGAAGGACCAAGGATTTTGGGGCTTCTTTGTCATTGTATCACCTTTGGCCTACGTTCATTAATTTTACAACATGATCTGAGAGTCAACCACCTGCCAGGCACTGACATAGACTGTAGGAGTACAATGGTGAATAAGATGCCCTCCCTTCCCTCAGCAAAGTCACAGGATAGTAGCAGACACAGAGACATAAAAAGATAATTAAAAGTTACTTAGGTTTTGTAGTGTTCTTTCATAACAATATCCACTCATTCAACAAAAATGTATTGAGCAGTTTTTCTGTATTCAGATACAAAGAGAGGAATCAATAAGAATTGAACCGTGTCCTCAACGAAGCTTCTATGAGAATTGCTATACAGTCTCCAGTGAGATTGGCAGAGTGGATATCATTAACCACATTCTACAGAAAACTGGAATTTGAGCTAATGTGCCTGAAGTCACACAACTACTAGGGGCAAATCAGACCTCCCAATGCCTCTTCCTTTTGGACTTTCACTCTGCATTTTTGGTTTTCACAGGAGTGGAAATCTACTCTTATCATCATAGCAGATGTGAATCTTCTCTTCTGAATGAATGAGAATAAAAAAATCAAGCATGCTAAGGAAACCAAAAAAAGGTTTATGTGCAGCTGTTCACTATTTCATTCATCCTCCCAGGCATTCCCCTCACAGACATTTCCTGATGCCACCTGGCTGGCCTGCAATGGGCCCCACCCATCCAGAGATGTTTGTGTTCCCACATCAGCAGCGTTTCCTGCCTTCAAAGATCATCAGCCACCAAAGTGTGAAAAACTAACATGATTTGTTTACGTGAAGGAAAGATGCTGAAAGCTCTGAGTCCAGATCCGCAGAATTAAGTTCACTACATTTTTCAAGCTTGAACCGAGGTTTCGGTGCTGAAAGTTTCAAACCGTCCTGGCTGGGAGAGTAAACCTACAGGACCACCCACCTTAGGGAAGCCACCAGGTGGAAGTGGCTTTGGACCTGGGGTATGAGGCCTACTGCTTCCTTCTAGAGGTAGGTTACAAGAGAAGGCTGGGATGGAAGTCCTGTGGCACTCTCTCCCATCTGTTCTGCAGCTGCCCTCACTGAGGAGGAAGGCGCTAGAAGTCCTTGCCCAAGTCACTCTGAGAGACAGGCTGCTGCCAGGAAGCACAAGTGCTTGCACTCTGGGCATGCAGGCAGGTTCACCTGTGCTGGACATCAAATCTATTTCTGCTGTTTGCTTCTCACGTTTCAGATCTTCCAAGTCCATTTTTGAGTTGCAGGTAGTTGTGTGAGAAAAATGTCAGGCTGAGTCCCAAAGCCAGAGTTCACATCAACTAACTCAGGTCCTCTGGACCAAGTCCACCCTGTCTCTGACCCACTTCCTCATGTGTACACGACCAAAAAATTTAGAAAACTAACTTTTGTGAGTGCTAAGGAATGGGCCAGGCACTCTACTTAGCACATCATGCAATCATCTCAACCCTCACATCCTATCAGGGGATACTATCATTATCCTCATTTTTAGAGTTGAGAAAACTGAGGGACAGAGAGTAACATGCCAAGGATTAAGCAAGTAGTTAGATAAGAAAATAGGGTCACCACCCAGGACCCCTGGACTCCAGGACCTGAGCTTGCCTCTAAGCTGTCAGAGTGAAACTATAATGTGATTGCAGCCATCCTTGTCTTGTTCCTGATTTTATTAAGAATACTTCCTCTGTTTCTCTGCTAAAAAAGAGGGTAGATATTGGTGATATATAGATCTTTTAAAACATTGTTTAAAGGGCCCTTCTAATTAATTTTAATGTTATTTGCTTTGACTTGGAAGGAACCTATTATGCCATGCTGTGTTTTAACAATCACTTCAAATTTATCAAATAAAGCCCAAACAAGAAGATCTAAAAGCCCCAGTGCTAGATCTGTAGCAGCTCCCCAAATTTCCTTAATCAGCAAAATCACCTGGGATGCTTATGAAAAAAAAAATCACCCCACTTCTTTCTTGGGAATTCTGGTTCAGGAACTTGGAGTAAGGCCCAAGAACCTGTATTTTAAATACAATTTCCAAGTGATTTCAAGGAGGAAGACATATGTGCCCAAGTCAAGAGAAGGAAAACTGTGTTCTGGTGGTTTTATAAATTAAATTTTGAAGAACATTTGAAAATTTTTATAAACCAAATGAACTATAATTTGTATCTTTCTTGTCCTCATTTTTAAAGAGTTTTATCAGGAATGAGTTTTCAATGAATAGTTGTTTGAACCTATATTGATATAATAATAATAAGTACTAAATATGTACTAGATATTGTGCTAAGAACATTACATTTATTATCTCACTTTGTCTTCATAAGACTTCTATAAAATAGAAATGTTCACTATCAGTTATGCTAGATTCATAAAATAAATTGGATATGTTTCCTCATGTTTCCATATTCTGAAATGATTTGTGCAGCATTATAATTAGTTTATATTTTCCAGTTAAAAAGAACTCACTAGCAAAACTAGACCTTCTTGAAAGTGATGTTTTAACAAGTTTTAAAACTTATTTCCTTTCGGGGGTGGGTGGTGTGGTAATAGCCAAAGCACCAACACCTTACCACCACAAGGAAAAGTGGAAAATGTGTTTTGTATTAACATAAATAATTTAACATATTTTAAGATTGCCATTAAAAACACTTAAGGTAACCTCTTATAGAATTAATCATGACATACCTACTTTTCAAACACCTACAAATAAATATTCCCATACAAATTACCAAATTTATCAAATAAAGCCAAAACAATAAGATCTAAAAAACTACTAAGAGAAAGCATTAAACAAATAAATTGAGGGGGATCAAATTAGTCAACATAAATGGGTTAAACCCTCTTAGTAAAAAGAAACCAAAAATCATCTCAGATAAAGTTTAAAAACACAACAACGATATATTACCTATAAGTGAAACTTAAAGCAAATGACACAGAAACATTAAGTCAAAAGATTTACTTAGGACATATGAGGTAAATGTAAATAAAATCAGAGCAGGAAAAGGACTAAAACATTGAATGTTAGCCATACTTTTCATATTGATAATTAAGAATTAATAATAGTGTAAATCATAATAATTTCACAAGTCACAATAATTTCATATTTAAGTCATATTTTTGAAAGCTATTTTAATTGTAAAAGAATACATAAATGAAAATAGAGTGAGAAAATTTAACAAGGTACTTACAATCTATGATAATCACAAACAATGTGATTTGACCCATGTAATTAATAAGGTTCTAAGAGGTAAATGAGAAAGACAGAGAGGGAAACTAAACTTAGCATTCCACTGAGAATATATGCCTATGCAGTATTTCAAACTTTTATTTACTATTAGGCAACAAATAAAACTTTAATAAATTCAAAATGCATAAATTCTAGAGCCACATTATCTGACCACAACTCAATAAAAATCGAAATTACAATCGTATTCCCAAGTTGTTAGCATTAGGAAGGAAAACTAGAGGATGTTAAAAACAAAATGTCCCTGAAAGAACCTTAGGGCCAATGAAGACATTGATGTGACCATCACATAGGCAACGAAATTAGGAGGACAAATGTTGAAATGTAAAGGACAAAGCCGACATATTATTCAAAGGCAAATTCTTAGCCATAGATGATTTTCTAGTTGAGATATCAGTAAAACCAACTTTACTCACCATATGATATCTCCATCTCTGCTAGATTTAACTCTCTGACATCAAGACAAATTCTTCATAATATGCAGATCTTTGCTTGGTGCTGCATGTTTCAGGAGTAAACTCCAGAGCTCACTAGCACAACTTGGTGACCCAATTTGGGGACCAATTCTACATTTTCACAGAAGAGCAATTGGAATCATGAGCATTGAATGTCCTTACAGCCTGATTTCATTTCCAGTACCCACTTCTCCAAGTCAATAGCCAACCCATGTCCCTCCATATAATTCACTACACACTCTGCTTTTTGTTAAATAGGATGCTCCATGTAGACTTTTATTCAGTCCAAATCCTATTAATAGGATTTCAAATCCTATGAATAGATTTCAAAAATTCTTTGATGTCACAACTTGTGATTGGCATAAATCCCTGGTTTCCAGAGCTGACACAGGTTCTTTTCTAAATGTGCATATTTCATTAGTCAATTCCATAGAAATGGAGGACTCAAATACCTTATCATCTTGTCTGGAGGAACTTATTTGCAGTACTCTATAAAACTCAGAAGAAAAGGATTTTTAAGTAAAGTAAAAAAGATTCTCTAATGACAGCTTGCTGCAGACAAAGAAAAGATGAAGGCTGAACCTAAGCATAGTCCCCAGGAGGTAGGTGCCTCTGAGCAATATAGATGATTTAAGGAAGCTTTACAAAATAATGATCAGAAACACATACTCTAAAATTACACAGATCTTAAGCAAATTATTTTAAGCCTTAATGTCCTCATCTGCAAAATAAGAGAAGTACATATCTCATGGGGTTTTTTATAAAACTTTAAGAAAATGTATGCAAAGGATATAGCATGAGAGTGGCACACAGATTTTCAATAAACGTTAATTATGAATATTAATATTGTTATCATTACTATTGGTATTTTTGAGTGACACTAAGGCTGACATGAAGAAAGCTGCTTATAGTTAATGAAGACATTCCAGATCCAAATATTTGATGCTAAAGAGAACATGGCTAATTCAAATTGATTTGCACATGATAGACTTGGAAAAGCAATATCAGTTTTGTATCATTGCAGCTTCATGAATGTTAAATTGAGCTAATGGTACCCCCTCTTTGGCCTCTCAGAATTAGGAGCCCCTTTCCTATGCTTCCCCAGATTTAGAGTCCCAGCACTAGCCTGGTACCTCATTGGTGACCCTGTCATCTTCCTTTCCAAGGTTAAGTTTAGGAGACTGGTGAGGATCATCTAATACCCTCCTCCTTGGAGCCCTCCATCACCATTATGTTTGCCTGTTGTGACTGTCAGCATATTGTAAAGCTACATTTCCAGAGGCAGAAGAGCCATATCAGTAAACAGTCACATCTCTGGGACTCGCCAGGCCTCTAGGTCCAAGATCCTATGCATTTCCTTTCCTTTCTATGAGAATATCACCTTCTCTCTGTCCACCTCTAACTAATTCCGTGAATTAGAAGTGCATTTGGAGAATCTCAAAAGAGCCCTTTGGGACCACTGAAGAAAAACTGGGGCTTTAAAAAGCAGGGATGGGACTGGCCACTGAAAAGTCATCAGAAAGAGCATTACAATATTAGAGATAACTGTGAGGAAAGTAGAGGCAACTACTGAGGTGGAGAAGCAGGCTCTGCCTTCCACCCTGGCCAGAGGCTGAGCAGATGTCCTTGAACAGGGGCTCTCAGAAACAACTAAAATCAACCAGACTCACCCAAGTTGGGAAAACAGTAGTTCGAAAAGCAGCTGACGTGTCAAATAATTGAGCCCTCCAAAACAAATTAGCCCACTTCAGTTCCTTTGGCCAGCAGTTTATAAATAATAATGTATACAAATTTTAATGAAGTAGATACAGTTGTTTTCCTTTTCATTTCTCCTTCACTGGAACAGCTGAAAGAATCCCAGCAAAACATCCTGGCCCAGCAACTGTGCTAGAAATTAATTTTGGACATGTTAAGAGTGTTGTAACTTCAGTGGGGACACTGATTTGAAAAGTATGGTGAGGATGGCTAAGAGATATGTAATAGCCTAAAGGTCAGGTTGTCATGTATCCATTTATCCAGGAACATCTGCTGAGTGACTACTGTATGTCAGACACTGGGGGCATGGAGGGGAGAAGACCCAAGGGAGGAACTCTGAGATGGATTCTAGGAGGGGAGGCTGAGATTTACACGGAACAAACAGCAGTGCTGGGTAAAGGAGAGAGGAACTAGCAGTGCTTTGGGGGAACAGGTAAGGAGCTGGGCATTGAAAAACAAACAAGGCTTAGATGAGGAGAGAGAAGGAAAGGCTAATAATGATGGAGCATCCAGGCTTAGGAAAGCCCTGGGGTGGGATTATTCTTAAGATACTATGAATTATTCTTAGGATACTATGCGGCCATAAAAAAGGATGAGTTCATGTCCTTTGCAGGGACACTGATGAGGCTGGAAACCATCATTCTCAGCAAACTATCACAGGAACAAAAAACCAAACACCGCATGTTCTCACTCATAAGTGGGAGTTGAACAATAAGAACACATGGACACAGGGAAGGAACCATCACACACTGGGGCCTGTCAGCGGGTGGGGGGCTTTGATGAGATTTCAGCCAAAGTCTCATCTTTGGCTGAAATAAGGAGTTCCTTGGTAGCTAGTGGATATCCTGATGCTCAGGGTCACATCCCCAACCCAACTCAGTTGAGTCTCTGGGGATGGGACCAAGGCACCAGTATGCTTTTAAAATTGTTCACGTGATTCCAATGGGCAGTCAAGTTTGAAAATTATTAACCAACAGCGTCTGGAATGGTGAAATGAGACTGAGTCCTATTAAGGAAATGTAGGTTCTGGCCCTAACTTACCCACAAATTGGCACGTTAACCCTTTATTGTTTACCACTACTTAGTGACTTGAGCAAGTACATAACTTCTCTAAGTTTCAGCTTCCTCATAGTAATTATGGGATTGCTACAGATACCACATTGAAAGATCTTTGACAGTGGATTTTAACCTCTTCTGGGTCACATATCTCTTTGATAATATAAAACCTATGGATCCTCTCCTCAGAAGAATGCACATGCCCATACATAAATCTGAACCTGGTTTCTGCAAAAACTGTCTGTGGATCAGGGTTAGGAATGCTTCCTTCAAAAGAGTCTGTTATAGTTTGGCTATATCCACACCCAAATCTCATCTTGAATCGTAACTCCCACAGTTTCCACATGTTATGGGAGGGACCCAGTGGGAGATGATTGAATCATGGGGGTGGGTTTTTCCCATGCTGTTCTCATGATAGTGCATAAGTCTCATGAGATCTGATGGTTTTATAAAGAAGAGTTCCCCTGCACAAGTTCTCTCTCTTTGCCTTCCACCAACCATGTAAGATGTGACTTGCTCCTCCTTGCCTCCCACCGTGATTGTGAGGCCTCCCCAGCCATGTGGAACTGTGAATCCATTAAACCTCCTTCCTTTATAAATTACCCAGTCTTGGGTATGTCTTTTTTTAAAAAAGACAATGACTGTTTTATTTTTACATTTACTTTTAATATTTTCTCACATACATTTTTTAACAAGAACATAAACATTGTTTCAATTTTCTAATATTTTCCTTACATACAAAATATTGTGTTTAATTATTCTTAGGATACTATGCAGCCATAAAAAAGGATGAGTTCGTGTCCTTTGCAGGGACATGGATGAAGCTGGAAACCATCATTCTCAGCAAATTAACACAGGAACAAAAAACCAAACACCTCATGTTCTCACTCGTAAGTGGGAGTTGAACAATGAGAACACATGGACACAAGGAAGGAAACATCACACACTGGGGCCTGTCAGCAGGTCGGGGGCTAGGGGAGGGATACTATTAGGAGAAATACCTAATGTAGATGACGGGTTGATGGGTGCAGCAAACCACCATGGCACATGTATACTTATGTAACAAACCTGCACATTCTGCAAATGTACCCCAGAACTTAAAGTATAATAATAATAATAAAAAGAAATATTGACTTAGCCTTAGGAAATTTTTAGTTTTAAAAATTCGAGTTAATCTCTTATGTCTTTATTAGCAGCATGAGAACAGACTAATACAAGGTCTGACATGCTCACATTACCTTGGCTACAGAAATGCTACTCTTGTTAAGGCTTGATTCATACCCAAGCTCTCCTCAGCCTCTCCAACTCTCTTCAGGTTTCCTTTGGATGCTACTTTCCTTATGGGGTAATGGGGACAAAACTGGTTAGAAGCTCCTAGTTTCAAACAGGCAGTATAATATATACGTAAACAGAGCAAGGGGAAAGTGGAGACGAATGCATTGAAAAGAGAATGAGAACCAGATGCCTCTGTTGGGGGAAGAGTGGAGGCAAAGACAGCTGCCCGAGGGGCCTGCTCTGTGGGCTCACCTCTAATCAAGGCTCATGAGGAACAAAACTAGAGGAAAGCGAGACAGGGAATTGCAGCCTCGGAAAGCCTGGAAGTTGGAAGGGAGAGGTGAGGTAGCGCTGAAGTCAGAAAAAGAAGAAAGGCGGCAGTCTTTTCAGAAGCCTTAAAAGAAAGGAAAACCCCAGGGAATAGGCAGAACATGTCCGCCAACAGGTATCACAGATTTCCTAGCAGAACATCAGGTACCGTACTGTGGGTCAACTAAGCAGGAAAGCATCCTCCCTGAGGAATCATTTTATAAACGCTTGCCATGTGTCCATAAAGGCAGGGGCACTAATTCAAAAAGAGAAGGTTTTATGAATTTTTCCGAGGTGATGGCAAGGTAACTATTTCTCCTCCTGGTACCCAGGGCTCCCCGCTGGATCCCAGGCTGGGCTCATTTTCTTGGGGTCCTCAGCTACATCCCACTCTTGCTGTCCCGAAGCCCACCTCCCAAGCTCTTGCTCATACTGTTCACCCTACAGGTAAGCAGTCCTTTTTCCTTTTTTTTTTTTTTAATTTTCTCCTTTAAGTTGGCTTCTCAGTGCTCTTTAAAATTTAGTTTCACCACCTCTTGGGAAGTCTTTCCAGCCTCTTTCCATGCACTTCTTGGCACACAAAGTTTCTCTATCCTCTTGACTCTAAGATGTCTTTCATACTATTCCTATACTTCTTTGTCTTGTAAATGTAGTAAAAGGGGGTCATCCACCACAGCTGAGTTTTATAGGATGCAAATTATGTCGAACTGAAGTCTCTTCGGCTCTGATGAATAGTGGTGGATACGTATATTGGGGAGGAGGCCATAAAGTAGATTGAGTTACCCCACACTAGTGTTTACAAAGGCGTGGGCTACAGACACCAGCATAAGAATCACCTTAATCACTTATCAAAAATATGGAACTGTCTTCGTACAAGGAAGCAGAAGTCCAGAAAGCAGAGAACAGGCCATGAATTTATTTTTTGTAATGTCCATGGGAGTTCATAGAAAAGTAGGAGAAGTATTTGGGCTTCCACAAGCTAGAATTCCCAAAATGGGAGTGGGGGTTTATATCAAGTCTAGATCTCAAGGAGCACAAATGTCCCAACTGACCTCTAGATGCACACTGCATTTCTCTCACTGGAAGGGAAGCCTATAGGAGTCTATAATTTTATAAACCACACAATGAACTCAGAGCTTTATGCCCTACTCTTACAGCATGCTAGACATATACCTGAAAGGCAAAGCCATAGCAATCGACAAACTGCTCAAGGAGAGCGTAAAATAATGAAGAATTTGGTTTAAACACAAGGCATGCAGAATATCAAGCTCTTGGAAAAGAAAAGAAAAGAAATAAAACTTCTGAAGCTATTGACTCAATCTTGGAAATTAATATCTTAGCATTAAAAAGTTATCCATTGAATATCGACCTTAAAATTTGTCCCTTGAATATCGGCTTATGTATATGTGCACATATGTATACTATACATGCATATATACACACACATGCACACATACACACAATAAGCTCTGGGGAGTTCACATATTAAAAAAGTGACCTACTAGAGTATCTCAAAAATTATTTCCCATAAATTTATAAATTCCCCCCTTTTTGTAAGCAGTATAATTTGGAAATACCTACCCATCCTTAAACTTAGAGATGAATAATTTATTATAGAATACTTAGACTTTACCAAATGTCTCAAACTGCCATCCAATATATGTACGTTCTCAGATCACAACAAACTCTAGTCTGATGTTATAAGGTCAGGGCTATATTCTAGATGTAGCAGAATGTCAGCCCTGGCCAATTCTGGAATTTCTTGATCAAGATCCATCTTTTGATCAAGGGCCATTGAGGGTTGATATATTGGAGAGTTGAGCTTTCCATTGGCCAGTGCTGGGCAGTGATGCTTTCAAACTCCATGTTCTACTCTAGATGTTCAGTGCATAGTGAAGGAGGGTTCCTGGCATAACCAGATGAGCAAAGTTTGAAGTAAAAAAACCCTTGAAGTTCGATCATACCCTCTGTCACCTACAACCTGAAGGGATATTGCTAAACCACTGGCCGAAGTCTCTGGTGCTATTTGTCTATCAGCCACATCTTCATTTGTTGTGTCACAGATTTGTTTGGCTGTCATATTGAACTCCAGCCTTTTTCATTTAGGAAAAAAAAATGCAGGACGACTGAATTTTGTCATTACAGTTCTTAAAACTGCCTAAATGAAATGAAATCGACACAAAAGAGGTAGTCACACTTCCTTAAACATTGCTTTAAAGTAATATCCACGTTTACATACAATGCAACTTTCTCAGTTTATCTTTATTGTCAATCAAACACCTATTATAAACAGAGCTTTTGAGTCATTAGGTAAACAGGATTCTGTAGCTGGAACATTCACTCTGGAGCTCATCCAAGAGAGGACTTCTTACCCCCTAGAGCTTCTTTTGAGGCAATAGCCAGTCTGTCTCTAAGGTCTTCACTGAGGAACTGTGGTATCCACTCCAAGGTCCCTGTGATTCTCTCCTGGGAGACCTCAGAGTGACCCAATTCATGGCTCTCTGGCCAGGGTAGCCTTTTCATAAGTGTTCAGTCATCTGTTACTAGGGTATTGCTCATTTGCTTAACTGGATATCCCTTGCCTTAAGACATTCCAAGCATGCCAGCTCACAGTTGCAGAAGTTGCAGGGATAACAACAACAACAAAAAAAACAATTACACAAGGTGTTAAGTGCTACAACAGTTGAACATATGACATACTATAGTTTTCATTTTGCCTGAGCAAAAATGGTAAAAGTCAGGCTGGGTGTTAAAGGATGGTTAATGAGGAGCCATTTAAAACTGAACAGGCTGCATTGTACAGGATTAGAGGCACAGCAGACCAGAAACCCCGGGAGGAAGACGAGCCACAGTACAAACAGCCACTAGGAGTCACTGTCATAGGCCACTTCCTCCCTTATGCTGGATAATGGACATTTATTTTACCTGGAATGAGGACTCTGCATGTCCCCTGAGGCAGAGAAAAAACAAACATTTTTGTTGTTTGAGACAGTCTCGCTCTGTCACCAGGTTGGAGTGCAGTGGCGCGATCTCAGCTCACTGCAACCTCCGCCTCTCGGGTTCAAGCAATTCTCCTGCCTTAGCCTCCCAAGTAGCTGGGACTACAGGTGTTTCTTTTGTATTTTTAGTCGAGACAGGATTTCACCATGTTGGCCAGGATGGTCTCAATCATTTGACCTCGTGATTCGCCCGCCTCTGCCTCCTAAAGTGCTGGGATTATAGGCTTGAGCCACCGTGCCCAGTCCAAACTTTTGTCAAACAAGTAAAATATTGCCAAATGCAGCACTAAACTTTTCAAAACAATAAGTCTGAGAGGCAAGAATCACTATCCTCATGTCACTGATGAGGAAACGGAGATGTGAAGAGGTTAAATAACTCCTACAGGGAAATTGTAGATGGTAACGAATCCAGATGGAAGCCACCTCAGTCCTGGTGCTGTGTTCTTTTCATTGTGCCGCACTGCCCTCCTGGCTTCTCCGAGCAGGTTGCCAGTAACCACCCCCTCTGTACGCTAGAAAACAAGGCTGAGGAAGTCAAGAGAGGTATCAGCCTTGGGGGCACTTCCTTGGTATCCCCTGCAGGAGCAAGCACCCATAGAAGACTCCACTGTTGTTATAATCTCACAGCAGTGTCTCAGGACTTCAAGGTGTCAGGGCCAACCAGAAGCCAGCTCTAAACAGGTTCTGGGCAACGGCAGCCCTGATAAGAGGTGGGAAGATTCCTACCACCTCTCTAAGGTGGATGGAGATAAAGCCAGGGAAGAGATTCAACTAGGGAGACCAGCTTTTCTGGTTTGCCCCACAACACTGAAGGGTTTCCCAGGGAAGCAGGACAGTCAAGGGAGCAGCTGTTGCTTCTTTTTTTTTTTTTTTTTTTTTTTTTTTTTTGGAGACAGTCTCACTTTGTTGCCCAGGCTTGAGTACAGTGGTGAGATCTCAGCTCACTGCAACCTCTGCCTCCGGAGTTCAAATGATTCTCCTGCCTCAGCCTAGGGGAGCAGCTTCTTTCTAGCAATGAGCCCAAGTGACTGTAGGAACCAGAGGCCGAGGGCTGGTGGGAGATCCGGTCCCAGCATTGGCTGATTCCAGGCAGTGGAAGCTGAGATTTGGGGCAATTCCTAGGACAGCATTTTAGGGCACTACAACCTCTTCCTTTGAAGAGGCCCTGATTCTTACTTTCCCAAGGCCAAAGCAGGGCCCTTCAAAGAGTTGAGGAGGCTTTCAGGGAAGCTTCTGAGTTCCCAGAGAGCACAGAAGGCACCGCACACTGCAGACCCTTCATCCTACTCAGGGAATGTAGGCTGAACTGAGTGAGACTCAAAGAAGAGGACTGCTCTCTCCAGCTCCCATCAACCCCTTATTTTATAAAACTTTCCCTCAAAGACCAAGTCCCTCATGTCACTCTTTTTCAGACGCCCATGAGAGCAAGCCTGACCTCCTCTGGCTGGCACTCCACAAGTGCACCCCTCCTACAAACCTTCCCTACACCACCTCCCAGGAAGCCCTCCTCTCTTCTGCTTCAACTGCCTGAACCCATCATCCTCACCACCTGCCCATCATTTGCTGGGCTGTTTTCCTTGCCACTACGCTCTCCCCACTCCCCACAAGGAACCTGTAATACAAAACAAGTTTGGTTCAATGTGATGCTCAACAAATACTTTAGTTCAGGGGAGCTTCTCATTATGTCTGGTTAGTTTGCTAAGGAAATAGGTCCTCATTCATCTAACTCCCCACCATGTGATGAAAGCAGCTCACTGCTGTTAAAACCCCATGGCTCCCTGAACCCCAGGGACTCCTTTCGATTCTGGCCCATGTGCAGATCTGCCCTTTTATTCCTCTTCCTC
This sequence comes from Macaca fascicularis, assembly GCF_037993035.2. NCBI lineage: Eukaryota > Metazoa > Chordata > Mammalia > Primates > Cercopithecidae > Macaca > Macaca fascicularis. The sequence goes on along the minus strand of NC_088387.1, from coordinate 102,721,982 downwards.
CTCATCCCTGACTTCTGCCCTAGTCCTAAAAAGGAGACCTGTCATTAGGCAGGACCCATGAGGAGCTGGTTCTGCAAACAGAGTCCAGTCTCTTCTTTCTGTGTGCTGTCATATCTTCCTAAGGCTGCTATTACAGAAGGAGCCCCTATCTAGAAGGTGGGAGGGAAGGAGGATGGGGAGGGAAAAGATGCAGGAGCAGTGACTTGGATCTTGTGCATTCCTGAGTTTCTCGCCAGGGGAGCAGCATTTAGCAGTTTGAAAGGACATCCTATGTCCTGTCTTCTCAAGTCCTGTGCCTCTGTCCCTCACTCTCTACCCAGCACCCTGTAGCTATGGCACATGGGGGGACTGTCTCCTCTCTAAGTATAATCTGGGAAAGGGAAGGCAGGCGATTTTCTCTTGACGCAGATGATGTATCCAGGGCTCTCTCTCTCAATGTTTATTCTTTCTGGTCCAACAGTGAAAAAAATCAATTTAAAAATAGCAATTAAAAATCCCTTCTCACAGTGCATATTTGGTTACAGTAGTCTACATCATACTACCCTCCTTACAGATGTGAAATTGCCCTGAAAGCAGAGTTGTCCAGGAGTGAAATATTAAACAATTCAAACTTAAAATGTTCCAGAGGTAGAGCAAAGGGAGCTGAGGATATATAAGTAACATACTATGTAGAACCAGGAAAAATACACACGCATGAGCATACACGCACGCGCACACACAGTGTGCAGTGTGCTTTTGTGACTGCTAAAACTATAACATCTGGAATGCCATTCTGGAAAACTTCCAGATGTTTTCCATGAGGAACACTTTGTAAAAATTGTTAGCCTTCTAGGCATTTGTGAATTTTGTAAGGAGAGTACACTCCCAGGCCCACATAGGAGCAAATATAGGATTATAAAGTGCTAAATGCTTTTCACAACTGTATAAGCAATAATGCGCTTTGGGTAAATATTCAGGGAAATTATTTTTACAGACTAAGCAAAAGGATATGTTGCAACCTGCAATTAGATTTGTATTTCAGAGAAATCAAGAAATGCAGGACAGCTCGTCTTAAGGCAGTTTGCCTGGGAGCCAGAGCCCCTAACCTGGGAAATGTCACACATCCTGATCATTAATGTCCTCGTTTGTAGTCATTCCAATGTTGAAAGAGGCTAGCACAGTTTCATAGCTTGTTATATTTATCTTTCTTCCCCAGGATTTTTATATTGCATTTTATAAATCCGGCTTCAATTTATATGTAAGCCTCGTAATCATTAGCATTATGTTAAAGAAAAAAAAAGGAAAGAAAAAAATGGTTGGGAAGAAAAAACACTCCAACAACAATGCTTGGGAAACCCTTGAGAGAACTGTTAGTTTTTAAAATGCATAATATATAAACATCTTAAAGGAATATCTAGAGTTTCTTTTGAAATTAGAAATTATGTGAAGCAAGGAAAGAATCATAAAAGCTTATTGATTTCCCAAACCCACTGAGTAGAAGTATTTTTAAACCATGATTCACATAAGGGATACATTTGACACATCAATAGAAACTGGAGACCAGACTCCGCACAACCACATCAGATACTGCTCCGAGCTGAGTTTGTTTATCATTACAAAGTGAAAAGAAATTTGCTTTTCCTCCCCTGCTCCCTCTCCCTTGAGAATGGTGATTTTTATTGATTTTGTCCTTTAGAAAACAGTTGAAGTTAATATGGCCATGATAAACTCATCAGAGCTATTTGCCTTTTAATTCTGCACTTTGCTGCCCATTCTTCCTATGTAGGACTTGGCCCCAAACCCAGAGACAGCCATAGCTCCGGGAGCATTTTTGTTTGAAGGCAACCTAAGGCTTTCCATTGCCCTAAAAGATTCTTCATTTGGGACCCACAGTCCCCCTGGGAAGAATCTGGGAAGGCTGAGCAATTAGAGCCTTCTTTGTAAATGGGTGGTATGCCCCATCTGGTAGCTCACACTGTGACCACAGAGGCGAGGGACCCAGAGGCTGCCTAAGGGCCCTGGGAACCATGAGACAGTCTTTCTCAGGCCTGTCACTCACTTCCTTGTCTCCTCCTTCATCTTCATTTATCATCATCACCCTCATGACATTTCCATGAGAGATTTTCTTGTATAAAAGCACCTCAATAATGAAATAGTTGCAAATCCAGGCATGGCAATAGAATGAAGTATGAGGCTTTCCCATTTTTTAATTTCCCAGAGTCCTGGTGAGCCAGCCCCGGGATCTCGGTGTCTGACTGGGACTCACTCACAGGTATAGCCAGGAAAACTCAAAGGAGAAAGACACACATTCTTTGTCACATTCAGCTGTGGAGCTCCCATCTCACCAGCTACACGGCCATTTCCTCAAGTGGTCAGTTTCTAAACACCATGCTTAGCACAGCTTACTCTGAGCTCTTGGTTGTTAATACATGAAAAGAACAGAAAGCTAAAGATATTCCAATACTACCCCAGGGCTGCTTCAAAGACAAAAGGAAAGAAATGAGAAATGGGAAAATGCCCAAGAAATCAGAAAATATCACAAGGTCAACCCACCTCGTGTAAATCAGTGCATACAGTTCCAGAGGGTCGCATAGAAACCTCACGCTCAGGTTTAATTTGCCCATCCTGAAGTATTTTTCCCAGTAGTGCCAAATGCCATAATGCTCTCTGTCAGTGATTTGAAATTATTCTATAAGCCACATATCGGGTACACTATTGTTAATGAAATGCACACAAGATGATGAACAACTTCCTTTTCCTGCTGGAGCCCCAGCTGCAACCAGTGCCTGGATCCTTCATGCTGTAAATCAGCCCTTTGTACTCCAGGAGGATTCAATGAGCTGCAGGTGTGGGCTGTGGAAGGCCGCCTGGGATTAGGTAGCAGCATTTGATATGAGATCCCAAATAGCACTGGCAATCTATGCGCCACATGCGGCCACAGGCTTTGGAGAAAGCAAAGGAAAAACGCTGATGAAATGTGGCACGGGCCCATGGAATGCAATGTCAAACTTTCACATCTGCAGGAAAAGAAAGAGAGTTCCTAATTTTACAGTGATGATGTCATTGAGAATTCAGTGACAGTGGAAATGATGGGCCAAGGTTTGCAAACTTAACCACTTAGGAGGTTGCTAACTGAAGCCTGAGCTTTTCAAGGGACAGTGTGGGTTTGTATAGAACACTGATTTGCCTTCCTGACCTGAGGAGTCACGGTGTTGGGCTGTGTGTGTGTGTGTGTGTGTGTGTGTATGCATGTGTGTGCACACACATTTGCACACAGGTTCTGGAGAGACATGGGGAGAGGAAAAGAACTTGTATTTGAGAGGTTATGCATTGCGCAGGCATATCAAGCTGATACTTTGCATGCCAAATGTGTCCTTAAAAATATACTGTCTCTGTGTCATTCAGCATAAAACACTGCTGATTGTCCTTAACAACAATATAATTTTAAAAGATTGATTTCAGACACTCCAAAAATTCACCAGCCAAGAAAAACTGTCATAGTTGTTCACTTTCTCCCTAATGTTAACTGTCGAAAAGAGCTTCTTTTTAAATATTTTTTTCTTCCTTGAGACTGAAGAGACATAAAAATCAGTCTGGTTTTGTTATTAGTACATGGATAAAATATATATTGAAGAAAACACATCTTTAATTTTTTAAGAGTCTGTTTTTCATTAGCTTATCTTGATAGTTTAAGTTAATCATTATTTTCAGCCATATATGATTTAGATATTATGTCATTAATTCATGTACAGTCCATCTGAGTAATGATTGTGGTTTTCTACTTTACAAATTCATCTACTTCACCAAGAAACCAAGAGAGTCAAATTCCATGCAACATCTGGTTTCCATTGAACGTAATTGCCATTTGCAGAGTTATAATCATGTGTTATTGTAAGGACCACAGTGTCAATCACTCTCCTAATGGGGAAAATTCAATGCCTAAATACCTGGGAGAACAAGAAGCTGACTTAAACAGGTGCATTCAGACACTAGGTTTTAAGTAGAATTCTAACCTACCCATTTAAATAAATCATTTTAAGGAGAAACAATATTCTTTCCATCCCCTGTAGCAAGGGAAAGCATAAAACGCAGGACTTCAATCTCCCATGCTCAATTCCAGTACTATATCATGTTTAATCTTTTAAAAAATGTACAAATATGCCCATGTCATACTGATTCCTTATGTTCCATACTCTCATGGGAACTCCCAAAGGCCAGGCAGGATTTTTGAAAACTTTCTGGGGAAGGGGCCATCTTCTGATTCTTCCTGCCTTACATCTTCTGATTCTTCCTGTCTTTTTTTCTTACGAAGAAAATAAGCCACACTTGATTTGAGAAAATATTAAACCATGCAAACTACTAAAGTCATTATAGCTTTTTCTAGCCCATGGGGTTTTTTGGGGGGATAATCACATAAGAATTTGAAAAAAATCATGAAGCACCGTGGTGGAGTGTGCAATATGTAAGCACTTTATGGCAAAAGTGAACCACATTTCCCTGACCTCATTCTCCATTGTGTTTACAAGCCAGGCCTTGTTTGAACTGGTAAATGTTTGGCCATGCATTCAGGAAACATTTCCTAAGGCAAAAATAACATGCCAGGAATTGCACTGGACATTCAGGATGCAGTGATGAATAAGACAATCTAGAGGGTGAGAGAGCACATACGCAGGTAATTACAACATCATACAAGAAGTAGAAATAAGCCCACATATTATAGCAGCAGAGATAGGCCATTTTATCCAGCCAGCTTAAGGAGTAGTAAGTCCCAGAAGACTCCCTGGAGGAGGTTACAGCTGAACCAAGTTTTAAAGGATGGATAGAAGTGAAAGGCTTTCTATATAAAGGACTTTAATTTTAGTACCTGCTAAGGAAATGTTTATGGGAGTAAACTTTTTGATTCAATAGAAATACTATGAAAAGATAATTTACAATTCTGTTCAATTCATTCATTTGCATAGTTATATAAAGGACATTTATTATTCTATTCATTGCATACATTCTTCTCACCTATGCAAAACTTAGGAAGCATGAGAGTAGTAGCAACTCCCACAAGCAATTTTTATTATCTTTGGCATTATCATTAATGAAATACCATCTTACATTTGAGGAACACTCTGAAATCTGCAAAAGGCTTTCAACAACATTTATTTTCTTGTCACAGTAAGGTAGGAAGTGCAAGTATCAGATTAGTCTCACTGCAACTCAGATATTAAAAGGTCTTGGTGACGAAAGGGCTAGAATTCAAGTCTATAACCTCCATAACTAAGACTGCTGGGCTTAAAAACATGCAGCCTCTCACCTAGGTGAGAAAAGAAGGGAGAACTTAGCATCTGGCCCATGGTTGATGCTAACCATGATTGAACAAACAAAAACATTTTCAGTTCTCAATTAGTCATGCAGATGGAGACGACTTTCCTCCAGAAAACCTAAACTAAGAGTTAACCTTCAGAATGATTTCTGTTGGTTTATCATGCATTTTGTGATCATATTGGCAGCAGGTTTATTCTCACAATTTTCCTTCTTTTTAAGCAACTAGTTGAGGGTTTCCACATCCTCTGAGCACTTCCAGACTTAAAGCTGATGAGATAACCCAAAAATGCCTGAAAGGATGGCAGGATGATGCAGGCTGGAATGAATAAGTACTAGTAAATAAACATATGGATAATTCATAAGTAGCAATGTCAAAATAAAATAAAATAACCTCCCAAACAGGAAAGTAAGGACTAAAGAGACCATGTCAGTAAGTAGCATTGGTTCCAGACTCAGGGATCCCACCTTCTAGTACTGGCTCATGAATTATTTGTTTAGCCTCTACTAGCCCGTGGTTTTGTCATCTATTCAAGAGGCATCACAGACTCTCCCCCACCCAGCAAAAATACTTGTTGAGCGAATCAATGGAAATGTCTAATGGAAAGCTGTGCAAATTATAAAGCAGTAAGTAAATGCAGGGAAGTTATTATTACCCCTGACAAATTGAGAGGTGCTTCCCTTTCCATCTGAGGTTGCCAGAGATTGGTTTATAGTAACAACATCTGTCTGGTTGAGGCCCCACTGAAGATCATGAGACCCAGGAAGGAAGGAATCCAGTTTCTAGGCCTTCTGAAGTCCAGATGAAAGCTGTTTCTCAGAAAACTCTTGTTGCTTTCTGCTTTTGTTGTTGTTTTGAAAGATGGTTATTTAAGTCTAAGGGGACTTTAAGGCTCCTTCCAAACAGAATCCACAGTTTCCAGAATGCCTATGTGTTTGCTATAATTTGTACAATCATGTACTGTGACATAGAGCACACAATATTTATATAAAGATGCCCTGATATTGTATTCTAAGGCTCCTCAGAAGGCAGCCATAGAGTTTCCCTGCCAGGGATGCTTTTCATCCTCAGGATCAGGGACTAGGTACTTCTTTTTGAATCTGATTCAAGCAGTCAGTAATCGCTGGGAGAATCCATGCTGCCTTCCCCCTCCCTCCCCATAACTGCAGCATTTGACAACAGATAAGCAGATAACAACATGGATGGTGGAAGGCCCCTTGATGCCACTTTCTCCCAGGACATTTCTCACTCACCGAGTTTAAAAGATGGCAAATGAGAACAGTGATACTGACCACACCTGCAGAGAAGAATGTCATCTCAGATTAATTGTCAGGACACCTGGAATCAGCTCCAAGTTGTGCCAGTTATCAGCTGTGGGGGTCCTTAGGTAGGTTTCATAACTTTTCTTGGCCTTAGTTTACACATCTATACAATGGAGGAAATATTTCTTGCTATTACACTTTAAGTGAAGGTTGTAATAATTAAATATGTAAGTTATTTGAAAAGATAGCACAGCAGGTCAACAAATGTGTATATACCATATATCTTATAACTAAATGATTGTTAATAATTCTAAAAGGCTCTGTATTGTGTAATAAGAGCTGGCATGTATTGCATACTTGCCACGTGTCTGCACTTTTTTAAGCTGGTCACAGGCTTTAACTCATTTAATTCTCACAAGCAGCCAATGTATGCACCAGTATCATCCAACATCATTCAGGCTCAGAGAGCTTAAGTAAAAAGTAACACAGCTCACAAGTGGTCCAGCCAGGATTTGAACTTAGGAAGTCTGGCTCCAAGGCCCGTGTGCCTCACCACTATGCTATATTGCTTCTCATCCATGCAAGAATATATACATATATACATATATTTTAATACCTTTATCATGCTTACAGAAAAATTACAAAAATAATATAAAGAAGTTTTATATTTTTTTTCCTAAATTTTCCAAATGTTAACACTTTAGCACATTTACTTTATCATTCTCTCTTTCTCTAGACCAACATGCATATTTACATTTTTCTGAATCCTTTGAGAGTAAGTTGCAGACGTGATGCCCCTTTATGTTTAAATATCTCTGTATATTTCCTAAAACAAGGACATTCTCTTGTACAACCACAGTATAATTATTAAAATCAGAAATTAACCTTGATACAGTAGTATTGTCTAGTCTACAGATTATATCCACATTTTGCAAAATATCTCACTAGCATCCTGGATAGCAAAAGTTTTGTGGGTTTGGTTTTTTGTTGTTTTTTTCTTCCAGAACTTTTTTTTCCTGGATCTTAACCAGGATCACACATTGCATGACCCTGACATTTTTGAAGACAACTGGGTTTGGGCTTCTCTGATGTGTCCTGATTAGGTCCAGGTTGTGCATTTTTAGCCAACATACCACAGAAGTGATGACGCATCCTTCCCTGTGCATTTTATCAGGAAGCATGTGATATCTATTTGTCACATTACTGGTGACGTTAAAAAAAAACACACATATTTTTAAACTGTGTACCTTGTTTACAAGGTAACATGTATCTCCACTGCCCAGGAAGCTCCCTAACAGTGGAGTGGGGCTCCCTTCATGTCTACATCCTCTGCCAGCCTGACACAGCACTGCACATTGGCTCTGTGCTCAGTAAACTCTTGCTTTGCTTTTTCCTTTTTGATCCATTTCTCCTGGTGATTCTTTCATGTTTACTCCTTATAATGACAGAATCAAGGCAAAAGCCTATCTGTTCATTCATTCTGCAACCAGGATGCCCACTCAATTTACAGAGCTCCTTGTCAGGCTCTGAATCAGTTACTGGAAGAATACAGAGGTAAATAAAACATAGCCCCACTGTCCTCCAGGAGATGGTGTCACCTAAGCCAGCCCCTATAGCAGAGAGAGAATGGTGAACTCGTCCTTCCTCCACCATCCCAGGATCTCCAGCCTCAAGACCTTTTCTCCCCCACTTCCACCTCCATTTTCCCACTTTACTGCTCAACAGTCAGGATCCTGTCTTCTGTCTCACCAATTACCCAGTAGTTAAATGTCAGACTGTCAGAGGCTTCTGGTAAGATCATGTGTTTCCTTCCTGATAACATGTTTGCTTACTAGTAGCAGTTTCCTAGAAACAGGGACTTAACTAAAGGAATGATCCAGTGGTAGGATGTTCAGGAGGCAGGAAGGCTTCTAAGCAGCAGCGCCATTCAGATTCTTCCACACTGCACAGCAGAGTGGTATCCCCTGCCCCTTTGCTCTGTGGATGTGACCTCTATTAAGAACTGGTCTCACTGTCCCCCTCACCCAGGACACGCAGAAGTCCCAGGATGGACTGCACACCAGAACTCTCCAAGAAGCAGGTTAGTGAAGAAAAGAAAGAAATGTGATTGACACCATCTTTGTCACTAAAAATGTATAGTTTCTGCCTTTGATCTAATTAGTAAATGCAGGATCAAGTTGCCTTTTCATTTATTGAAAGCCTGGCTCTATGAGGGGACAAGTTTCAGGTGAGCCAGAGAGAAATCAGGAAAAACATGCCCCCTGCCCTCCTGGAGTTTGTAGTTTAGCCCCTCACACCCCCACCACCAGCAAACGCAATGGGTGTTGGCAAGCTTGTCAACATGTCATCACCTGCTGATGTGGTACAATAGCCTTTGACGAGTGCACGTGTTACTGTCGAGTCATAGCCAGTAATTCAGGTGAAAAGTCAACACAAACTACTGCTTTCACAGAAAGCAGTCTCACTCTGCTGTCTAGGACCAGGGCAGATGCAGGGCCACTACAGCAGTACAGACAGTACTCCTATGTAGGAGCAGGAGGGGTTAAGAACATGGCAGCCGGCCAGGAGCGGTGGCTCACGCCTGTAATCCCAGCACTTTGGGATGCCGAGGCGGGATCACGAGGTCAGGAGATCAAGACCATCCTGGCTAACAGGATGAAACCCTGTCTCTACTAAAAATACAAAAACTGAGCCGGGCATGGTGGCGGGTGCCTGTAGTCCCAGTTACTCGGGAGGCTGAGGCAGGAGAATGGCAGGAACCTGGGAGGCAGAGCTTGCAATGAGCCAAGATCCGGCCACTGCACTCCAGCCTGGGCGACAGAGCGAGACTTCATCTCAAAAAAAAAAAAAAGAACATGGCAGCCTCTGCTGGTGATACCCAGGTCAGGCCAAACAGGGTCTGCAGTGGACCTCCAGCAAACCCCAGCAGACCTGCAGAAGAGGGGCCTGACTGTTAGAAGGAAAAATAACAAACAGAAAGGAATAGCATCAACAATAAAAAGGACATCCACTCAGAGACCCCATCTGAAGGTCACCAACTTCAAACACCAAAGGTAGATAAATCTGCAAAGATGAGGAAAAACCAGCACAAAGAGACTGAAAATTCCAAAAACCAGACTGCCTCTTCTCCTCCGAAGGATCACAACTCCTCGCCAGCAAAGGAACAAAACTGGACAGAGAATGAGTTTGACGAATTGACAGAAGTAGGCTTCAGAAGGTGGGTAATAACAAACTTCTCCCAGCTAAAGGAGCATGTTCTAACCCATCACAAGGAAGCTTAAAACCTTGAGAAAAGGTTAAATGAATGGCTAACTAGAATAACCAGTGTAGAGAAGAACACACTGATGGAGACAGAACATCTGATGGAGCTAAAAAGCACAGAACGAGAACTGCGTGAAGCATACACAAGTATCAGTAGCTGACTTGATCAAGCAGAAGAAAGGATATCAGAGATTGAAGATCAACTTAACGAAATGAAGCGTGAAGACAAGATTAGACAAAAAAGAATGAAAAGGAACAAACAAAACATCCAAGAAATATGGGACTATGTGAAAAGATCAAACCTACGTGTGATTGGTGTACGTGAAAGTGATGGGCAGAATGGAACCAAGCTGGAAAGCACTCTTCAGGATATTATCCAGGGGAACTTCCCCAGCCTAGCAAGAAAGGCCAACATTCAAATTCAGGAAATACAGAGAACACCACAAAGGTATTCCTCAAGAAGAGCAACCCCAAGACACATAATTGTCAGATTCACCAAGGTTGAAATGAAGGAAAAAATGTTAAGGGCAGCCAGAGAGAAAGGTCAGATTACCTACAAAGGGAACCCCATCAGACTAACAGCAGATCTCTCTGCAGAATCCCTACAAGCCAGAAGAGAGTGGGGGCCAATATTCAACATTCTTAAAGAAAGGAAATTTCAACCCAGAATTTCATATCCAGCCAAACTAAGCTTTATAAGCAAAGGAGAAATAACATCCTTTACAGGCAAGGAAATGCTGAGAGATTTTGTCACCACCACGCCTGCCTTACAAGAGCTCCTGAAGGAAGCACTAAATATGGAAAGGAACAACCAGTACCAGCCACTGCAAAAACATACCAAATTCCAAAGACCATCGACACTATGAAGAAACTGCATCGACTAATGGGCAGACTAACCAGCTAGCATCATAATGACTGGATCAAATTCACACACAATATTAACCTTAAACGTAAATGGGCTAAATGCCCCCAATTAAAAGACACAGACTGGCAAATTGGATAGAGTTGAGACTCTATTTGTGCTATATTCAGGAGACCCATCTCACATGCAAAGACACACATAGGTGCAAAATAAAGGGATGGAGGAATATTTACCAAGCAAATGGAAAGCAAAACAAAGCAGGGGTTGTGATCCTAGTCTCTGATAAACAGACTTTAAACCAACAAAGACCAAAAAAGACAAAGAGGGGCATTACGTAATGGTAAAGGGATCAACGCAACAAGAAGAGCTAACTATCCTAAATATATATGCACCCAATACAGGAGCACCCAGATTCATAAAGCAAGTTCTTAGCGACCTACAAAGAGACTTAGACTCCGACACAATAATAGTGGGAGACTTTAACACCCTACTGTCAATATTAGACAGATCAACGAGACAAAAAAATTTAGAAGGATATTCAGGCCTTGAACTCAGCTCCAGACCAAGCAGACCAAATAGACATTTACAGAACTCTCCACCCCAAATCAACAGAATACACATTCTTCTCAGCACCACATCACACTTATTCTAAAATTGACCACATAATTGGAAGTAAAACACTCCTCAGCAAATACAAAAGAATGGAAATCAAAATAAACAGTCTCTCAGACCACAGTGCAATCAAATTAGAACTCAGGATTAAGAAATGTACTCAAAATTGTACAACTACATGGAAACTGAACAACCTACTCCTGAATGAGTACTGGGTAAATAACAAAATTAAGGCAGAAATAAATAAGTTCTTTGAAACCAATGAGAACAAAGATACAATGTACCAGAATCTCTGGGACACAGCTAAAGCAGTGTTTGGAGGGAAATTTATAGCACCAAATGCCCACAGGAGAAAGTATGAAAGATCTAAAATCGACACCTAACATCACAATTAAAAGAACTAGAGAAGCAAGAGAAAACAAATTCAAAAGCTAGCAGAAGAAAAGAAATAACTAAGATCAAAGCAGAACTGAGAAAGATAGAGACATGAAAAACCCTTCAAAAATCAACGAATCCAGGAGCTTGTTTTATGAAAAGATTAACAAAATAGATAGATCACTAGCCAGACTAATAAAGAAAAAAACAGGGAAGAATCAAATAGATACAACAAAAAATGATAAAGGGGATATCACCACTGATCCCGCAGAAATACAAACTACCATCAGAGAATACTATAAAATCTCTACACAAATAAACTAGAAGTTCTACAAGAAATTGATAAATTCCTGGACACAGACACCCTCCCAAGATTAACCAAGAAAAAGTTGAAGCCCTGAATAGACCAATAACAAGTACTGAAATTCAGCCAGTAATTAATAGCCTAGCAACCAAAACAAAAGCCCTGAACCGGACGGATTCACAGCCGAATTCTACCAGAAGTGCAAAGAGGAGCTGGTACCATTCCTTCTGAAACTATTCCAATGAATAGAAAAAGAGGGACTCCTTCCTAACTCATTTTATGAGGCCAGCATCATCCTGATACCAAAACCAGGCAGAGACACAATAAAAAAAGAAAATTTCAGACCAATATCCCTGACAAATATCGATGTGAAAATCCTCAATAAAATACTGGCAAACCAAATCCAGCAGCACATCAAAAAGCTTATCCACCATGATCAAATCGGCTTCATCCCTGGGATGCAAGACTGGTTCAACATATGCAAATCCATAAACAAAATCCATCACATAAACAGAACCAATGACAAAAACCACATGATTATTTCAATAGATGCAGAAAAGGCCTTTGGTAAAATCCAACAGCTCTTCATGCTAAAAACTCTCAATAAACTAGGTATTGATGGAATATATCTCAAAATAATAAGTTATTTATGACAAACCCACAGCCAATATCATACTGAATGGGCAAAAGCTGGAAGCATTACCTTTGAAAACTGGCACAAGACTCTCACCACTCCTATTCAACATAGTATTGGAAGTTCTAGTCAGGGCAATCAAGCAAGAGAAAGAAATAAAGTGTATTCAAGTAGGAAGAGAGGAAGTCAAATTCTCTCTGTTTGCAGATGACATGATTGTATATTTAGAAAATCCCATACTCTCAGCCCAAAATCTCCTTAAGCTGATAAGCAACTTCAGCAACGTCTCAAGATACAAAAAAAATCAACGTGCAAAAATCACAAGCATTCCTATACACCAATAACAGACAAACAGAAAGCCAAATCATGAGTGAACTCCAACTCACAATTGCTTCAAAGAAAATAAAATACCTAGGAATACACAAGGGATGTGAAAGACCTCTTCAAGGAGAACTACAAACCACTGCTCAAAGAAATAAGAGAGGACACAAACAAATGGAAAAACACTCCATGCCCATGGATAGGAAGAATCAATATCATGAAAATGGTTATGCTGCCCGAACTAACTTATAGATTCAATGCTATCCCCATCAAGCTACCATTGACTTTCTTCACAGAATTAGAAAAACCACTTTAAATTTCATATGGAACAAAAAAAAGAGCCCGTATAGCCAAGACAATCCTAAGCAAAAAGAACAAAGCTGAAGGCATCACGCTACCTGACTTCAAACTATACTACAATGCTACAGTAACCAAATAGCATGATATTGATACCAAAAGAGATATATAGACCAATGGAACACAACAGAGGCCTCAGAAATAATGCCACACATCTACAACCATCTGATCTTTGACAAACCTGACAAAAACAAGCAATGAAGAAATTATTCCCTATTTAATAAATTTATTTTTTAATAAATAGGGAATAAATATGCAGAAAACTGAAACTGGACCGCTTCCTTACACCTTATACAAAAATTAACTCAAGATGGATTAAAGACTTAAACATATGACCTAAAACCATAAAAACCTTAGAAGAAAACCTAGGCAGTACCACTCAGGACATAGGCATGGGCAAAGACTTCATGACTAAAACACCAAAAGCAATGGCAACAAAAGCCAAAACTGACAAATGGGATCTAACTAAACTAAAGAACTTCTGCACAACAAAACAAATTATCATCAGAGTGAACAGGCAGCCTACTGAATGGGAGAACATTTTTGCAATCTATCCGCGTGACAAAGGGCTAATATCCAGAATCTACAAGGAACTTAAACAAATTTACAACAAAAAACCAACCACATTAAAAAGTGGGCAAAGGATATGAACAGACACTTTTCAAAAGAAGACATTTATGCAGCCAACAAACATACAGAAAAAAAGCTCATCATCACTGGTCATTAGCGAAATGCAAATCAAAACCACAATGAGATACCATCTCACGCCAGTTAGAATGGCAATCATTAAAAAGTCAGAAACAACGGATGCTGGAGAAGATGTGGAAAAGTAGGAACGCTTTTACACTGTTGGTGGGAGTGTAAATTAGTTCAACCATTGTGGAAGACAGTGTGGGGATTCCTCAAGGATCTAGAACCAGAAATACCATTTGACCCAGCAATCCCATTACTCGGATTATAAGTCATTCTACTTATACCCAAAGGATTATATATACCCAAAGGATTATAAGTCATTCGACTACAAAGACACATGTACACGTATGTTTATTGCAGCACTATTCACAATACCAAAGATTTAAAACCAACCCAAATGCCCATCAATGATAGACTGGATAAAGAAAATGTGGCACATATATACCATGGAACACTATGCAGCCATAAAAAAGGATGAGTTTGTGTCCTTTGCAGGGATATGGATGAAGCTGGAAACCATCATTCTCGCAAACTAACACAGGAACAGAAAACCAAACACTGCATGTTCTCACTCATAAGTGAGAGTTGAACAATGAGAACACATGGAGAAAGGGAGGGGAATATCAAACACTGGGGCCTATTGGGTTGGGGGGCTAGGGGAGGGATAGCATTAGGATGAATACATAATGTAGATGACAGGTTAATGGGTTCAGCAAACCACCATGGCACGTGTATACTTATGTAACAAACCTGCACGTTCTGCATGTGTATCCCAGAATGTAAAGTACAATTTAAAAAAATAATAAAAGAAAAATCATAAAAAAATAAAATAAAATAAAAAGAAATAAACAAAAGACCATGGCCTTTGGATTTCAATGGTTGGATTTCAGTGTTAACACTAACAAGCTGATGAACCCCAGATAAATGATTTAACTGGGCTAGATAAATCTCCTCACTTGTAACACTGGAATATTAATAGAACCTATCTCAAAATGTTGCAAGGAATAAATGAGATGTAAACTGTCTAGCTCAACTGACAGGCAAATGACAAGGTTCCAGGAGCTGACAGAACTATTAAGATGTCTTTGCCTTTCTAGAATTAAGGGCTAAGAACAATGTCTCTCAACCCCCACTCTCAAACTGGTCCAGAATTTCCAACCAAAGGGCTTCAGAGGGCACTGTGCTATGAAATTCACACTGCAATTCACACCTATGTTTGTATAACACACTACAAATGCCTAAGAAAATCTGAAATTCCTCTCTCAAAGATTGGAGTAGGAGCCGATACCCCCTTGCCCTAGGAATCTCACTTAAGAATCTTCTTTATGAAGTATCACAAATATCCAGGGGATAAATACACCAGACTCAGCTGGAATTTGTGGGCACTTCACCATTACAAACGAATCTTTTTGATTGCCTCTGTTGTAGAGTTGTAGAAATTTGGGAGGGTTGTTTGCACTTTTTTTTGGCACTTTTTAAAAAAAGTTTATATTTTGCCTCTTTTTCATTATTTCTAGGTAACTTTATTTTCAATCATTAGAGTACTACTTGGCTTTTGAGTATTCTTTACACATTTAACCTTCTATCTATCTAAACTTTTACTTTCTGATTTCCATTTTCTCTTATTTCTCCTCGTTCCACAGTTTTACTTTTTTATTTCTCTAAGTCTTTTGGTATATGTTTACTTCCCTTTTTTGATTGGCCAAAATTTCTTTTTAACTTTTCAGTTATCTTCAGATATTTTAATCACTTTATCTTTCTTCTTTTTATATATATATATAAAGGTTACATCGAAGCATTCCATCATTTTGTTTCTTGTCTTTCTAAGTGTAAGATTTTCCTCCTCTTATTCACTTGATTCTTTAGGCCTTTAATTTCTAAATGTTTTATTTTTATCATTTGTCTTGTGGCTTCATCTCCTTTAAACATTTTGATTTTAGCATTGGTCTACAATGTCAGGCAGAAATCTTTGCCTTCGTGTGGTGTAAAAGTTGTGAAGTGAAGGATTAGGGAGGGAGTCTATCCCCTCACCCTGTCTTCTCCTCTAAACTGTGCCTCTGGGGCCCCTGAATTGGATTCCCATCAATTTCTAAGTCAATCCTGAAAGTCTTAACCTAAGTAATGTGTGAGGCCCTCAGGTTTAAATTCCTTCCTTGAGACAATAGGGTTTCTATTACATACATTACACACAGTTCATCCCTTTAATGAGGCGGCCACGGCCCAGCCTGGGGTCATCCATTGCCTACTCTGCCAGAGTACTCTGCCAGGAAAGCAGGGAGCTGCACCACAGACAAGAGGGGTGAGAGGCACATGGCTTCAAAACTGTTTTGTCCTTGACACCAGACCAATCATTCAAATCAGAGGGCGCTGGCTGCTCTGGAAAAGTCTTGCCATAGACTCAACCATCAAGAGAGTACACTGGTCTGGAGGAAGGTCATCCTGGCTCACAGCCTAGGGTTCAGAATTTGTCTCCATCTCAAAGTAGCAATCAGAATTCCAGTATGGAGTAAAATTAGAACAGGATATGCCATATTCTAAGTTATTATTGTAGCATCCAAATAATCGTCCTTCATAGCCAATGAAATGAAAATAATCATTTTAATCTGAACAATACTTAGGCCTTTCCATACCCTCCCCATTCCCTATCTCGTATGATCTTCATATGTAAGCCATTAGAAATAAATGATCAATGAATGTACCTGAGGACAAAGAGTAGGCGGCAGAGCCAGAACCAGAACCCAGGTCCCTGCCTTGCCCCAGCATTCTTCCTACCGTGCCAGTGCCAGGCCACCTCTTAATGTCAGCCACAGCAAGAACCTCCACACCAACGAGGAGAATGTGTCTGCCCACACAGCATCATTTCAGGAGCCATAGCCCACTTGCAAGTTGGGTCCTGAAACTATTTTCTATCTGAAAACAGACCAGGGACACATCAACTTGACAAGGGCAAGGGCAAGAAAGAATGATGTAACTGGACACCTGTGTGACACAGATTTATCCCAAGAAGGAGAAGCAAGCCTGGAATATGGAAGCCAAACAAAGCACCTCCACTCCTCCAAGAGAAGTCTACCCACAAAGTTCTGCCCCATCAGAGCCTGACTCCTGTTGATCAGGGAGCTCCATCTTGAGACCACAGCTTTAACATTTCTGTGTTAAAAAAAAAAAAAAAAAAAAGTTGCTACAGAGGTCCTAATTTTCCAAACTTGGTCTTTAAACAATATATCTATGTCCAGTATCTGGGACAAAACTTAGCCTCAGGGTTCCAGGTCACTGAACATTATATAACATTGATTGAAACTTTTTGTGGAACAAACAAATTAACTTCCTGAATGAAAAATACAACCTTACCTATTACGGAAAAGTAAATCCCAAATGTAAAATTCATCTCTAATAGTCTATCAGGAAAAAAATCCAAACTCAATACCCCTTTGCCTATTGAATAACACTAATCCCGTGCAATCACTCTTTGGTAACCCCGCTTGTCTCTAGTTTGACTCCAGCTTGTTAAAACTAACCCATTTTTCTTCTATGAAAGATGCAATCAGTAGTAAGGAGACTGGAACTCTGGTGATCCTGCTAATCAATCTATGTTCCACAAATGAAAACACTCCCCAATTGGTAATTAGTTTCAATGATGAGGTAATTAAATATTTCACTCTGCATTCCCTCTGGTCTGCATCTGGGGCTTTATAAATGTTACATTTTCCAAGCCCCCGCATGCAATCTTGTTTTATTTATGGCTTGCGCCTTTACAAGCTCTCTGAAATTCTATCTAAACAGTACAAAGGCAAAGGGAAACTTGACAATTAAGTGTTGAACTTGATCATTCCCGTCAGCCAGGCCAGGTAACACAGACACACCTGATCCATACTTGGCCCCGAGTTATCAAAAAAACATGATTACATAGTTTTAGGAGTTCAAGACATAAAAGTGGAAGCCAAATGTTTTCTTATTTAACCTTGATGAAGTGCTTTGGGGAAATGAGAGATGAGCCTGAGTCTTCCAAACAGATGTCTGTCTCGGTTTGATTTCATAACAATGGCTCCTCTCCTGGAGTTCCCTCCACCATTAAAATGCAGCACTCATATCCAATGGAGGAATGAAAAATGCCAAGGCCGTAATGATTCAAAATTGCACTTTTAGTTGCCTGACCAAGATGGAGTATGACATGTTACCAAAACCCATTTCTTAACATTTAACATTTATTCAAATAATTGGCTGTTGTGGATACATATGCCAGAAGTTGAGGCCAAATGGTTTTGTTAAGAAATCTTTCATCTTTCTCTTCATATGCGTGGTCAGTCATCAACTGGTTATTATAAGGAGCCGTAAAAGGATCCAGAATGAGCAGTCCTCAAGGCTTGAACACCAGAGCCATTGATTACATGAAATTTTTGGTACTGCCTCACAGTCACTCCCTACCCATTGACCTCTGTCAAATTGCCATTGGCAATAAGTAACCATGTGCATTTTTTAGGTCCCTATCGTCGTTCAAACTCTTTAAGTTTTATAATTTTAAAATGACAGCCACAAACTCCTATCTCTAAAGAATTATCAAAGGGCAGTGGGAGAAGAAAGAATAAACCAAATCCATGTGCTCTTTCAGGTCAGGGAAAACATAAATAATGTGCTTTGTCCCAGAGGAAATCCTAACTAACCAGGCATAGATGAGAACCAAATAAGAAGGGGTGAAATGAGCAGCACATCGTCATAAAGAACAAGATTGCATTTAAACTCATCGATGCATAGTGGAAAGAATCCTACTCTAAGAATCGGAAGGCCTGGCCTTTAATTCTGGATATAGTACCCAATAGCCATCCACCTTGACAACTCCAAGAGCTGCCTGAGGTATTGGCAAACTCTCCCAACAGGGCAATTGGGTGCATGTTCTCTCAGGTCCATGCCCCCACACTGACATGCTATATTTCCAGGAAATGTTCCCAGGCTCCAAAAACAGGAAAAGGAAGCACTGCCCACTAAGCAGTAAGGCATCTTAATCTCCCAGCTGAACAATTCACTAATGATACTAGTAGCAGTACTAGTAGCAGCAACAGAAAGAGCAGCTGCCATTGATTAAGTGAATACCTACTAGTTACAGGTACTACGCTAAGCATGTTTTATAAACTATCTCATTCAATCCTCACAACTCTATGAGGTAGGCACCACTGTTCACCTTTTAAACATTAGGTGTAGTTTAAGTAGCTTGCCCAAAGTCAAAGTCACAGGGTTAACAAGTAACAGCATTTGAATTTGAACTTCCATTAGTCTGACTCCAAAGCCAAACCTCTTAATTGCTACATTTATCTACCTTCACACATGCAAACCTACAAAATGGGGTGCTCAGAAATCTGCAGTTTAGTTGTTAGCAGACTCTCTAATGATACCTTTGTAGTCCATAAAAAACACCCATTTGCATGTGGGCATTTAATATATGTGTGTGTGTATATGTGTGGGCATATATGTATATACATATATATGTGTGTGTGTACATACATATATATGTATGTTAAAAATTCTCTGATTCCTAGTAAAACTTCATAATAAATTACTGTGTTAAAATTTTTAAATAATATTTCTTAAACCAGATAATATTGAACATATTATAATTAAACTAATTCATTAAGGGATACTATTAACATTTACACTTCCAAGATACCAGATTTTCAAGATTTTTCTTTTTTTTTTTTTTTTTATTATACAACATTTTATTTTAAAAAAAATTATCTTCATAGAATACATTTTCACATTAGAGATTCCCATTGTGCGAAAATAACAATTTATTACTTAAGAGTTTTATATTTGTTTTAGAACAAGTAGAACACATTTGAGAATTAAATCTCATTTTAGAATTGGAAATATTTTGATACATCTACAAGAGGAAACTTGCCCTAAAATGGAACTCCTCTATATTCAGAAGCACTCCAAGCATTTCTTCCTAGGATTTAGAAATTTATAATGTGAGATGTCAGCATTTCCTAATTTTAAGATTTCCCTAGTATACGTAACCATCAGTAGGTGGTATCTACTGACTAGAGAGGGAAGTTTTCAAAAATTAAACACTGTCTAATTTTCTGCAAAGTTTTTATTCATGAATTAAGAGTATTTCCCTTTGTCCATTATTGCCAGGGCAAATATGGAAGTTTGATCATATACTAATAGTAATAAAGCTGGATTATCTTCAAGAGATTGATAAATTAAAAGGCAAAAGCTCATATATCATGTTTAGTTATACTGTGAGTCTTATGAGAAGCTGGGAGGCAACCCCATTAACTCACCAAAATACAGAACTCAGTGTCACAATTTCTTAGACACAATTCCTTAAACCTTTTCCTCAAAGATTAAATTCTGAAAATAATCTTAAGATTAAGATTATTAAGAGAAAAAGGCTGTCCACAAATGGACTTATCTGTTATTTCTTCCTTATTGTGAGCTGAATGGCATGACAAAGCAGAGGCAAAGAGGCATACATCAATTCTTCAAAGTATGAAGTCAAAAAGGTCAGAGCTTCCACAGCATGGCAACAGCTTTGCAGATGCCCACGTCGTGATAGTTGAAATAGCAAAGCCCAGCAAAGGTTAAAGCTGAAAGTGCCAAAAGCCCTGCCTTGGCAGCTTTCTGCGAGGCATCCCCATGAACATAGTCAGTAACAACTTGTCCAAGGCCCCAGTGACCATGAAGAGTGAGGGCTGCAGCCAGGGAATAGTCCATCGCAGAGCAAGGATTCAAATAAGCAGCCGGAAGCAGACCCAGGAGCAAAACACTGACAACCCTCTCGCTAGTCCAGTGGAGAGACGCAGCCTTGGAACCAGAATGGTGCCTGGGTGACAAGTGAATGTGCTGCACTCCACGCCATTCTGGGATAGGTCGGTCCTGAAGAAATGCTGAGATATGAGCAGGTCTGACCACTGGGGTTCGCAGCAACAGAGCTCGGCCTCCTTGGGCACCGCAAAGGGCACTCAGCCTCCAGACAACCGCCATCTCGTTCCTGAGGGCTCGATTTTTCTTATAAATGTGTGTAATAGGCACATTTTGAAATTATTTTAGAGTTTTAGTTGTTAAATTAGCATTTGAATGTTTCCATTTTGCTACCATATTCTTAAATTTTCAACGCTTCTGTGCAACTTAACAATGTAGATGATTTTCTGAAACTGTAAATCCTACAGTCCCCTTAAATACTTGTCATGTACCATATAACAGTGTTTCACTCAGCAACCACATATATGACAGTGGTCCCATAAGATTATAATACCTTATTTTTACTGTATGTTTTCTATTTTTAGGTATGTTTAGGTACACAAATACCACTGTGTTACAATTGCCTACAGTATTCAGTATAGTAACATGCTATACAGGTGGGTATCCTGGGATCAAATAGGCTATAGCATGTAGCCTAGGTGTGTAGATGGCCACACCATCTAGATTTGGTAAGTACACTCTATGATGTTTGCACAATGACAAAATCACCAAATGACACATATCTCAGAAGGTATCCCTGTAGATAAATGATGCATGACTGTACTTCATATTTAAATACCTTTAATTTTTACAGATATTTATTTCTCCACTATAAAGGTCATTCTGATTTAACCTAAAAAATTCAGAAGAATCATACAATAAGCAGAGTAGTCAAAATATGTCACTAATTTGGCAATATAATGAAGAATGTCTCAAGTTACATTTGTCTATCTCCCAAATTCTTATCTTCCTCAGCCTAAATGTTTTTTCCCTTGGCAAATATATTAAATGGAACAATGGTGCCAACAAAAAACTTATGCCAGACATCACTCTAAAACCTCCCTCTTATGAAGAAAAAGATTTGAACATGCTTATGTACCTGCAAGTTCAAAACAAAGACCAAAAGTATTTTTTAATTTGACAAATAAAAATTATACATATTTATAGTGTACACATGACATTTTTAAGGACCAAAGTTCTTTCGTGAATTTGGTTACAGCAATATAAGATCAGTTTAAGAATCTTCTTTCAAGGTCGATTAAAGCTATGAACAAAATACCTCAAGAAATTGCAGAACTGGCCATTTTACCAACCTGAAAGATTATCAGCACTGTGTTTGGGGCCAAAAGAAAGAAGAGTAATTCTTTTGAATAAACTTTTGAATAATATTTTTGAATAATACTGTTAGTAGACAACATATCAAATGACCTAGACATTAATCTAAGAGATCATTAAATTAAAACATGTTATGTTTGTTTGTTTGTTTGTTGAGATGGAGTCTCGCTCTGTCACCCAGGCTGGAGTGCAGTGACACAATCTTGGTTCACTGCAGCCTCCACCTCATGGGTTGAAGCGATTCTCCTGCCTCACCCTCCCGAGTAGCTGGGACTACAGGCACGTACCACCACGCCCAGCTAACTTTTTGTATTTTTAGTAGAGACAGGGTTTCACTGTGTTAGCCAGGATGGTCTCAATCTCCTGAGCTTGTGATCCACCTGCCTTAGCCTCCCAAAGTACTTGGATTACAGGTGTGAGCCACTGCACCCAGCCTAAAACATGTTTTACCTTGTATTTATGAATGTACAGACAATAGTAACTGTTCGATTAATAACACTAGTTAATACTAATGAGGAAGAAATGGTTGGAAAAATACTATTTGTTCTATAGAAGAACATCAATACAAACTATTGGAAGTAAAATAAATATTTAAGGTGTTAAAATCAATACTTTGTAAGTCTGTAACAAATCTGATATGAAGGAAAAGTGATGTTGGTTTGTGATCTGAAGTGGTCTTGCTGCAATGATAGGACAATAGGACAACAGGTTTTACATCTCCCTCAACATCTGACATCATGGGATTCAGATAAGAGCTTTATTCACAGGGTCTCCTATACAAACATCTGAATTCTATATTAAATCATGTTATCATCATGGTGATCCTAATAAAATCCATGCACTCAAGTTTATACAAAGAAATTTGATCACAATATAATTCTACGTTGTTTTAAATAAAATTATCTTAGCTGTCCAAAAGAAAAATTTTAAAGAGGTTATGAGCTAGTAAAGAAAAAAAATTTTCATGGGGTGAGGGAGAGAAATAAGCTCCACTTTGCAGATTTGCTTAAGGATAATTATTAGCTTCCAGGAGTAGTTTGACACCTGAATTAACTTAATCAGAAATTGCAAAGTCCCCATAAAAACATACTAAAATACATTTATAAGGCTTATGGATTCAAAGCAAAAACTCACCTTTGAAAAACGAAGTTAACAAAATGGTTCATTAATATTTAAGTAATACTTTGAATACTAATTGTTTGTTTGAATACTTAATAACTAAGAATTACTAAGAGCAGTAGACCAACATATGTAAAAATTATCATTTTAGAGTTATATATTCAATTGGATTTAAAATCCAATTATATTCTCATAAGAAATTTCAGCATTACATCTACCAATGAAAAAAGAAAAAAGAATCCTGTTAAATTTAAATAAAGGATCATGTCTTTGATGTTGTAATTTTAAACTTTAAAGAGACTAAATCACCTATAGTCTGGCTAAGGGAAAGAAAAGGTTTCTATTCACTAGAAGACAATAAATTGATATGAAAACTCTTCTACCATTTTCCATACCACTGAGCAAGCATTATTTCTTTGAGAATTTGTGTAAACATCATTTATCTTAAATGACGACTTAAGAATTTGAAGGCATCATCATTAAAAAGTATTGATGAGGACTTGTGTTCAGCCATTTCAAGAATAAAAACAGTATTTAAAAAGTTACGACCAAAGAAATAAGTTTTAAAATACTAGAATTTGTTATATTTTCTCTAATAATATATTAAT